>NW_015540988.1:726690-728630 GCF_001515605.1 Sinocyclocheilus anshuiensis | reverse complement strand
AATTGTATTCGAGTCTTACACACATGCTATACAGATAATGTAGAGTCGTGGGTTAACTTGAGTGATGACAGATATTATGGGAGTGGCTGGAGCGCAGGAGAGGCAGATAACATGATCTTGAACCTTACAAAATTTGTCAAGTTCTTCGTCAGGTGTCTTTTTTAATTATATGATGTCATTACGTTGCTGTCTTGCCGGCAGCCAATCGCTGCATTGCTGATCGTGGTTTCGAGCATCGATGCATGCACACTCTGGAATGGAGTAAACAAACATGTGCATTGATATTATTATGCCTCAAATGATCGGTGACATGGGCTGGACTCTGCACACATGAAAGTCATATAAGTCATAAACAGTTGGGCAGCGTTGTAAATGTATTACGAGTCCTTGGTTTGGGGAAATGTTAACAGATTCAGTTCACTAAACTAGAAAGACAAACCAAATCATATACCGGTGCCATCCATATAAGTAGTCAAAAACTACCATGGTAAATGTCCAGAAAACATGGCACTTTTGCTACTTTCTTTTTAGTGCGTAATTTTCTGGTCTGTTATTTTTCTCTCGCAACTTTGGCTAAATGTGATAACATTTCGTAACGTGCGCAAAGATAAGGATATTTCAATACACAACAGCGATATTGTTACCTTGGTTACTGCTGTTTATTCCGCGCGTCAACCATCCATATTACACCAGACAGATTTCATTCCACATGCAATTTACACTGAACTATTTGCATCATTCACAAACAGTTTTCAGCAGCTCTGGCCTGAATTCTTGGAAACAGATCAAATAAGTCCTGGTTCAAATCAAGGCCATTGGTTGCACAACTGGGTATGGACCTGTGTGATCCTGAAGCTGTCAGCTCTAACGGTTATAAACACTGCGTCTGAACTGCGCGAATACTGTACGTCAACGACGACGGAACTGTTCGCGCTACATTAGATCCATACGTATTTAGTTATTTGTATTTAAACAATGTACGCACAAAACACAAATCAAAGATCAGGAATACACTTTTTTTCACGTGTTTTTCAGCAGTTCCGTCCATATCGTGTCCTCCACTGATTCGTTTCCTGTCGCAGGATTACCACGTAATTGCGTGTCAACGAGCCGCACCGCAGCATTTCATTTTGTGTGATGTTTTTAACATTCGTCTACATTGCATTCATTTATCAGACATAGTAAGATAAAATATTACATGTGATTTTTGGCAACACTTTGCATTGCAAGTTTTTTTTTACTATCATTGTGATGTGAAATTAAAATTCATTTACGTTAATCATGATGATGATTTTGATTGTTGTTGATTGCATTCATCTCATTTTTTTAGGAATTATTGTCTATATATGAAAACTGCATACTAGTATAATAATAATGTATTGTAATAATGTATTATTATTATTATAAGTTGTATGTACAGTCTGTATGTATGTTGTATGTACAGTCATTTGCATTGAGCTGGTCTCTGCCCTCATCTAATAATAATCTAATCTAATCTAATCTAATCTAATCTAATCTAATCTAATAAAGCACAATAGTTGCCTCACAATAATAATAATAATAATAACCTTGCTGATTGTATTAATTGTTGTTGTTCGTTTTTTATTCATTTGATTTTTTTGGAAAATTATTTGCTATATATGAAAACTGCGTAATAGAATAATAATAATAAAAACAACAACAACAATAACAATAATAATAATAATAATTATTATTATTATACATTATTACACATATTAGACTGTACATTAATATTATGGTGAGTTGTCTGTATATTAATGCACCAGGCAACTATTATGCCTTTTCATAATATGCTGTATAATAATAATAATAATAATTATTGTTGTTGTACATTAATATTATGGTGAGTTGTCTGTATATTAATGCACCAGGCAACTATTATGCCTTTTCATAATATGCTGTATAATAATAATAATAAT
>NW_015540988.1:722061-726127 GCF_001515605.1 Sinocyclocheilus anshuiensis | reverse complement strand
TGACGTTTTTGAGGAATTATTGTCCGTATAGTAAAATTGAATAATAATAATAATAATAATTCATATATAATGATAAATATAATATAATATATAATAATAGTAGTAGTAATAACATGATCATTTTAATTGTTATATGTTTTCTATCCATCTGACGTTTTTGAGGAATTATTGTCTGTATAGTAAAATTGAATAATAATAATAATAATAATTCATATATAATGATAAATATAATATAATATATAATAATAGTAGTAGTAATAACATGATCATTTTAATTGTTATATGTTTTCTATCCATCTGACGTTTTTGAGGAATTATTGTCTGTATAGTAAAATTGAATAATAATAATAATAATAATTCATATATAATGATAAATATAATATAATATATAATAATAGTAGTAGTAATAACATGATCATTTTAATTGTTATATGTTTTCTATCCATCTGACGTTTTTGAGGAATTATTGTCTGTATAGTAAAATTGAATAATAATAATAATAATGATGATTAAATCATGAGATGTATATATAATACAGATATGCTTGTCATATGTGTAATTTATGCCTGATAAACACAGATTCTCAGACAAGCTCCTTCAGACAGGATTGGTGAACTCGGAAGTGACGATAGTCATAGTGAAACTGATGTCATCTCAAGTCGTGGTAGTACACTAATTTAGCGTTAGCTGTGTTAGCAGTTAGCTCGAAGCGCAGTGAGTTAGCAGCCTAAAAATGGATAGATGCTGATTTCTGCACAGATTGACTATCCTGAGAACAGCAATCCAGTCCGGGTGTTCCCGCCGCCTCACGCCGACGTCCATTAAACATCCTGAAGTTGACTGGAGAGTGTAGGTCGAGCCTGGCAGAGCTGCCGTGAATGGATTAACATGAGAAGGATCTGCCTTTTATCAGGTGCTTTAGTCTCTGTGGCAGCATGTCAGTGTTACAGCTCAAAGATACTCTGTGAAGACGTTATTCACGCGTGCCTAGGGAAGATCCGTCGAGGAGAAATGCTGAAGGATCGGTCGTGTCGTACAGGCGGGGAATATTATTAGCCCTCAGACAGTGTCTCTCCGGTATGTAAAGTATTTCAACTCCCTTCAAAGTGTTCATAATACAGCAACCCACGGATAAAGCCCCCTTGTTTGATTATTTGCTTCGTATCACGTTTGAAAGTTAGTAGAGCGGCTTATAGAAACTGAAACGAACTGTTGTTACAGATAAGCGTGTGAGAAGGTTAAGCGACTAGTCAGCCACAACGGCTGTCACAAAACCTAGTTAGTTCACTACTTGGACAACATTTTTGGGCATCGTAGGCGCGTGATTCGCAATTTTGCACGAGCCTATGACGCACAAAGATGCTGTGTATGTAGGGAGCTCACTAGGTTTGAGACAGAGCCAGTGTTTAAACTTGTTAGTGTCTTTAGATCCACTTGTCAGAACAAACGTACCTCACACTTGCCTAATTTGTATTTACATTTTACTCACGACAACTTAAGTGCCAAAACACTTGTTTCACTTGATGAGTCACATATACACATGTAAACAAACAGCTGAAACCAATAAACATGTGAATATAGAAAGTTTGAGTATCCCTAATAAAAAGATGCGTGGTACTTAATGATTACCATATTCATAAACCATGATATTTAAGGTACTATCATGGTACTTTCTAAAGAAACATGCCTGTGTCCAAAAGCTATGGTAACACTACAGTGTGAAAACCATGCAATACCATGGTACTTTTTGGTAAGCATGAGGATTTGTCTTATTAGCAGTAATATCCCTAATGTGTTTGTGCGCTCAATACATTGTACCTAAATTTACATTTTTTAAACCCAATTTTAATTTAAGGGGTCTTTAATAAACATAATCAGATGCTACATCATGCTACATAATTCAATAATGAATTGTCCTTTCCACAGGTAGCCATACATCCATATGTCATCAGTGGGAAAAAATGTCAATGTGATCTTACTCGAAACAGGGAACATTACATGAAAGATCTGAAAAGTACTGTTGCCCAGAGTCATTTTTATACTGTTTCCCATGCCGGCTATCCTGAACTCCTCCTCCCTCACCCTCACTTGCTTCAGCTATGCCTCATACTCCCAAAGCACCCAAGAAGTCATCTTGTGCATCCAAAAAGCAAAATGTTAGGAGGGTGAAAGCTTCCACGACTAGGAGGCAAAAGGTAAACTTTCTCAAAGCCAATGGCGAGATCAAGAAGGCCATAGACAAGAAACAGGCAGCCAAGGCGGCCCAGCGGACTGCTGTCAGCAAGCCCAGCAAGAGGACAGTCAAGAATGTCCTCATTGTTAAAGGATCCAGGCACACGCGTGGTTCTATGAACCAAAATGGCTTGTTGTCAAAACGTAATGGGAAAGGGAAGTCACCTCGCAATAGTGTCTCATGTCTTAGGGAAGGTAAGTCCTACAGGAGAGTGGTTACAAAGAAAAAGGGAGGTCTGAAGATCAGGGAACAGAATACTGATACTAAAAGGTCAGAAGTTCATGATCCTAATGGTGATGGACAACAAAAGGGTGCTGTAATTCCCACTGGAGAGGGACAGAGCGTTAACATAAGTTCAGAGCAAACTGCGGAGGATCACAGAGAGACTGTTGTTCACAACACTGACAAGGCAGAGGAAGAGACGGTGAAAGCAGGCACAGAAACTGTACAAAACGAAAGCTGCTCTGCTCCTAGCGAGCAGCCAAACTCAGCGTATGTTGAGCAGCGTGACCTTCTTGACCCTGTCAATAATGTGGACTTTGCCTACAACAATAATTCCTCAGGTCCAACAACTCCCTCCCCTTCACAATCAGATAAGTATGTTTCAGGTCAAATTGAGGAGGTTCAACTCATCGTTCCACACATAAACTTTCCCGACAATTCTTTTCAAACCACTCCAGAAAACTCCATGGAAGCAGGTGAGACTGTAGCCTCCCAAGTGTGTCGGTCCCCCAATGAATCACCAGCACTTGAAAACATTGCAACTGCTCCCCAGAAGGAAAAAAATGAGTTTGAAAGCACTGCAGACGTGGACACCAAAGATGAAATTGACGATGCTGAAATGTCGATGAAGAAAGAAGGAGCGCTTTCTCTCCTCTCGTTGAGCATGACCATTTACAACAGCACTCTTTGTGAAATGGGCCGTGGGCCTCAGGCGACGGCGTCGCTCTCCAGTAGCACAGAAAGCACCCAGTCCTCGTTTGACAGCGACTCAGAGTCAGTTCTGGAGCGCAGGGAGTCAGGAAACCCTCCTCTCCAAATTGAGGACATTCAACTGCGTTTACTTCAAGTTCAAGAGAGGAGAGACAAGAAAAAGAGAATTCAGTGCGATGTTTGCATGCCCTGCCTGTGCAAGATCGACTGCGGGGAATGCAGGAGTTGCCAGAACCGAAAAATGGGCCATCAGATCTGTAAGCTCAGGAAATGTGTTGAGCTGAGGAAAAAGCCCCACATGATCTGTACGAGAGAGGTAAGGCACCTGACTCTTCAACTTTTTGATCTGTCGCTTGCCCTAAATTTAACATTTTGAATTAAAGTAAAATCAAAGATGTTCAGTACAACAATTGAAGGGGTTGTAACGTAAGGAATCAACTTTTTCTTGATCTTGAATTTTGAAGCTTTGTGATGTTACACGGGTAAATGCATCAGTTTACACATCAGTGATGTCTATTGGGTGATGCAAAACTTAGACCCAATCGCAGAGGAAATAAGGAAATGCCTCATATATAAGTTGTGGAACTTTCCTCTCTGCATATCTTTCCCAAAGGTCCCCAAGTTAAAGGGTTAGTTCACCCAAAAATTCTGTCATTAATTACTTACCCTCATGTCATTTCAAACTCATAAGACCTTCGTTCATCTTCGGAGCACAAATTAAGATATTTTTGATGGAATCTGAGAGCTGTCTGACCCTGCATAGACAGCAACGCAACTGAAATGTTCCCAAGTCCAGAAACGTAGCAAGGAGACTTGTAAAATAATTCATGTGACATCAGGGGTTCATCCGCAATTTATACGAAGCTACGAGAATACTTTTTGTGCGCAAAATAAAAAAAA
>NW_015540988.1:717994-721574 GCF_001515605.1 Sinocyclocheilus anshuiensis | reverse complement strand
GCATGTGTAATAACTTGTGAAAACTTGAGGCTACAGCAGCACTTCTTCGTCGTCTTGTCTGATGCACTCAGCCAAGCGTTCTAACCACGACCTCGCCCCTCCCCACCCCCAACCATTCGAATTTCCATAGGCGGGAATTATTTTAATGATATTCTAATGGACCGCTTTGTGATATCACAAAACCTGGAAAACAAACGCTGTAGTCCAAACGAGCCGTTCGTTGTAGTTCTTGAAAAGGTTTTTTTTTTTTAAACGAAATATCTCCCTTTGGAGTGGACTTTGAGATTTGTAAGTTTGAAGATCTTTTTTATGCCCAAACATACACGCTACACACGGACTAAAATTCAAAAAGTGAAAAAGCATAATAGGACCCCTTTAAGACTCTCTCTCTCTTTGTTTGCGTGTGTGAGACAGTGCTTTTAGCAAAGCAAAAGTCGTGTGCCTTCACACTAGAGTTTACGGTACGTCAAATACAGGTGCGCTGCGCATGCATTGAGATGAACTGAAAAATAGCACAGCTCGCTTGACAGAGGGTGAAACTCTGAAGCGCTCAGTCAGTGTGTTCAGCAAGTAAAAATACATCTGTGATTAACTTATACTTAGCCTCCAACTTACACACTGGCGAGTAAAATCTAATAATTTATTTGCCACTGGCTAATATTAGACATAATTTAGTTGCCCAGAGTGAAGATTTAGTTGCATATGCGAGTGATTTACTCGCAATGTAGAGGGTTGAATAAAAGTGCAGTAAATGGTATGATTACAATAATAAATTAAAATATGGTAACAAACCAATATGCAATATCAAGCAGCATAAAATAACTGCTAAAATAACTGCAAGTGGCTGACAGTGGAAGCCTTGCACATTCAAAATAAAAATAGCTACACCCGCTCTTAAGTTAAAAATACGTTGGATAAGTGGACTTTGCATTAAAAAATGATTTTTAGGCTGGAGGCTGGAGAGGTTTTAATAAAGGCGTTGAAACAGATTTGGACATTTTGTTGGTTTCTGAATTGTAGTTGCTGATCATACTTCTTCTGACTGCATTGGCTTGAGAAAATATGAAAGAAATAGATGAGCACTGTTTTCAGGCATAACCCATCACATGATTTACCTTGCACATTACACGTGGCTTATGTGTCTATGTGTGTGCAAGTTTGTGAGTGAGAGAGAATGAATGACTCTACATATGTTAAGTCTCCATGTTACAGTGTGTTACTTGTGTGTGCTTGATGAGTCAGTAGTTTAACACTTTGTCTGTTTGTCTTATGCATGTTTAATTAAGGCAATGAGAAGTGTTGTTTTTATGTCATTGTGCTGATTGAGACTGAACTAGCTGTTTATTTAGTCTTTGTTAGAAACAGGATTGCTGTTTCCGATTAAGCACTGATTATCCAACTTTACATACTGTAGTAGTATTTTTAGACCCTTTGTCAAATTTGAAATTATGAAATGTATAGCTTGAATGCAATGTCCGAAATGCTGAATGAATGACATTGTAAGCAGTCACAACTTTTTGACGTTTATGCATATAGTTGCTAGTTTTGATCGGTCTGAAATGTTTTGAACTTGGAAGAAAGTTAAGTAATACAATTATTTCACTCTCACTAAATTATATATTATATAATCATTGCTGTCACTTATGAGTGTTTGAGCCTGTCCTCTAACATCTGTCTGTTAGTAGTCTGTCAGTGAACAGGGATGATGATCGGATTACACCAGATTGAGGTTCGTAAACGTATCGGTAATTTCCCTAAAATTTAGGCAAGCGTTCAGCCAGGGTCACATCTGCTATAGTTATAGTCAGACTTTAGTCAGGTTGTCATCAGTGTCTGGATGTGAGTGGGTGGTTTGTGGGCTGAATGTCTATTGCACTTGGATTGTGTTTCTTTATCTATAAAGGGTTGATGGGAAAGGCCATCTGTAATTATGTAATTAACTACATAAGAGGGTTGTTGTTTGTGCATCCATCTGCCCGTAATGGGTGTCACATGATAGGTAAAGTGGAAATGAGTGCAAGAGGAAATGTAGATGCTTACGAAATATTATTTTCAGTGATATAATTCACGCTGTTCGATGTGCTGAATGATAAAAATATGGCCTGTTTTAGTTTCATATACACTACTGTTCAAAAGTATGAATAATACTGTTATTTAGCAAGTATGCATTAAATTGTTCAGAAGTGACAGAAAAGACTAATTTAACAAAATATTTCTATTTTAAATAAATGCTTTTCTTTGAAATGCATGGCTTAATGGCTGCTGAAAATGTGCAGGAATAAACCACATTTAAAATATTAAAATGCAAAACAGATATTTTAAATTGAAATAATATTTCACAATGTTAGCTACTGTTTACTGTGTACCTTGGTGAACATAAAAGACTTTAAAAAAAAAACTTTTACCCACCTCAAACTTTTGAACTGTGTATATACCATAAAGATAGCTTATTTAATATAAATTGAATAAATAATTTAGGGCCAGATTTACTAACCGCTTGCACCAGCGCAAACCGCCTTTTGGAGTTAAAATAGACGCGCAGTGAAGAATTAGGGCTGAAAAGGCGTGGACTAGGGATGGGTATCGTTTACATTTTATCGATACCGATATCGATACTTAGGCCTGTCGCGATAATTAAATAACCGTCTAATCGCGATTATTTGATCTAATCGCTGATTATTGTGCTTTTTATAGGAGACAAGGTGCAGTCATACACCAAAAGAAACAGAAGAGCACCAGTTTGCTTTTCATGCACTGTATACCACATGCTGTATTATATACCGACTAATAAATTACAGAACGTTTAGCAAACACTGAGGAATCAAATAAATAAATAAAAGAGAGCCTCCATAGCGTAATGAGGTAAACAGCAAAGATAAGTTTTTCAAAAATGAAAACAAAAAGAAAAGTAAAACTAACGGTGACAGTGCTTGCATGTTTTTTTCCCCACAAGAATACCAGCATGTTCACCTTCTCTGGTTTAAGAAGCGGTCTTTTACTTGACTTTCGCTTGAAAACCATCCATCGTTTCCTCAATATGCGCATAATTTTTGCTGCGAGCACCTTCGCGCTCGTGCTGACACGGCGATTATACTCTCTAAGCGCTGTTTCGTTATGCTTTCAGTTTCGTTTGCCGTTTGATGTTTCTCATATGCAACAGAAATTGCAGCGCTTATGAGTTGACCAACGCGTTGGTCGCGCCAGTGCGACCGCACACAAAATTTAGTCGCGCAGGCAGAAAAAATGTTCTCAGTCTGGAGCGCTGCTATATCATCTGAAGCCATTCCATATCTTAATGTGAGGGACAGAAGCGCCAGACTGTCCTTGCAAAGTTGGAATTGCCCCACTTTATAGAAACAGACACCGGCATTGTAGGCTAACATTACTCTCCCAGGACACAGTCCTCGTTCTCGTCCTCCATAAAATGCGCTGCACACATCTGAATATTTGGGTTGAACTGTTCCGGAACAGAAAACTTAACCACTGATTTCTAGTTGTGTCCTCTATTTGGAAGGCCAAACAAAGCAGTTTCGCTTTCACAACGAAGCACACAGCGTCTTCACGACATGGCGGCAGCAGC
>NW_015540988.1:716214-717225 GCF_001515605.1 Sinocyclocheilus anshuiensis | reverse complement strand
AGTAAATAATGACAGAATTTAAATTTTTGGGTGAACTATCCCTTTAATGACAATCGGCAGCATGTTTAGTAGTACTGCTGCTTTAAGAGCTGCATCTGTTTTTCTCTCAACTGTTTACTTTCACTTTAGACATGATTAACTGTGTTTATATGTAAGCCTTGAGTGTTTTTGACAGTATTAGCTTAATCAGACGATAAATAAGATAACTAAGTAATCAGGTGCTGTTTGACCGGCCTTTTAGTGTACTGACGCTTCGGGTCTGCTCTGAATAAGCACATGTTAAAACAGCACGCAAAGGAAAAGTTTAACCGTCAAGGCTTTAAAGCACACAGAAATAATGTACTTTTGTGATTGCAAATAAGTCTTGTGAGTGTAACTCTACCGAATCAACATTTGATGTGAATGTGTCTCGCGAGTTTCAGTTGGAGCTGGATCCGCGAGACATAATACAGCACATTACTTGAGGTAGATGTTGTGTTTTGTTAGTACATTTTTCATTATATTACTAGTGTTGTCTCCTTCGTTCAATATTAAACTACTGCATATATTGCATCTGACACTGGTGTCGCTTAGTTTTGTAACGTGAGCCCACACTTTAGAACGTTTCACTCGTGCTGCGATGACTGATTGCACGCAAACACATACCGCACATGTGCATGGATATCACGCACCTCGAGCAAACGTCGGCCACATCATTCAGTGAAGGGAAATGACAAGCAGCAGCTTCTAGTTCATCGGTAACATTGAAGTATACAGAGATAAAACAACGCAAGTATCGATAACAGTATGACTATGCATTTGTAGGAGTTTCCCTTTCAGAAAATGTATGGGAGGGAGAGTATTAAAATAAATCGCGCAACGCGATTTATTAACATTTGTGCTCGTCAAATTACTGGTATTTGCGCCATTATTTAATGCCCAAAAAAAGCATGTCTTAAACTGTTTTGTGCTTGAAATGCCTGCAATTGTTGTTGCTAGGAAGAGGCACCGCAGAGAACAAAGCGCGCAGGG
>NW_015540988.1:714702-715360 GCF_001515605.1 Sinocyclocheilus anshuiensis | reverse complement strand
CCCCATTGGCGCTTTTATGGAATTGCGCTGTAACGCTAATTTGCCGTTTGGTAAATCTGGCCCTTCAACTAGAATCATCATCAATAAAGTATTTTTTATTAGTTTTAGTTTTTTTATTAGAATATTAGTAATACTAGAGATTTTAAAATGGTTAGTTTTAAGTAGGGCTGCACGATATATCGTTCCAGCATCGATATCGCGATGTGCGCATCCGTGATAGTCACATCGCAGGATGTGCGATGTGTCAGTTGTTTGTGAACTAAATCTGCTGTAAAGGGTGATCTATTTAAGCCCACTGAAATGCTTGAATGCAGACACATTAACATCAGTCTCTATGTTTTAGGTTAAAAAAAAAAAACCCGAAACATTAAAATAACACAGACTACATAAAATAACTCGTGCACGTTCATATTCCCCGCTGCCGTAATGTTAACAGTTTTATTAAAATGCTACGCATTTAGCCCTGTGTGACGTCTGTTTTTATATTGTTTATCAACAGTATACATTTTTATATTGTTTGGATTAACAATATAAAATATTGATTTTAATATTTAATATTGTTAGCTGATGCTAACTGTCTAGCTAACAAGCTTGCTGGTGCTAAGTTGAGGTAATTTTTAGATATAAAGTCCAAATATTTTTATTCAACCACCTAGAT
>NW_015540988.1:704423-712278 GCF_001515605.1 Sinocyclocheilus anshuiensis | reverse complement strand
TGTTCTCGAGTCGACAACTCACTGATTCAAATGAACCGTTTAGTGCGAGTCTCCAGTGAACTGAATTCACAACCAGGAGATCTTGTAAGTGTTGTGAGCGCGCGCCTGATGCTGTTAAAAGTAAGTTACTAATGTTGAATTTTAGGATTAATTATTGTAACTGAAAATCATATTTAGGTCATAACTGTCAGTTGTTTGTGAACTAAATCTGCTGTAAAGGGTGATCTATTTAAGCCCACTGAAATGCTTGAATGCAGACACATTAACATCAGTCTCTATGTTTTAGGTTAAAAAAAAAAAACCCGAAACATTAAAATAACACAGACTACATAAAATAACTCGTGCACGTTCATATTCCCCGCTGCCGTAATGTTAACAGTTTTATTAAAATGCTACGCATTTAGCCATATGTGATGTCTGTTTTTATATTGTTTATCAACAGTATACGTTTTTATATTGTTTGGATTAACTAGCGGAGTAGACAGATATGAATGTTTATTCATCATAACCATACTGAAAATAAGTAAATATTGTTAGCTGATGCTAACTGTCTAGCTAACAAGCTTGCTGGTGCTAAGTTGAGGTAATTTTTAGATATAAAGTCCAAATATTTTTATTCAACCACCTAGATAGATTAACGTTACATCTGAGGGAAAAAGAAAGGATGTGATGTTCAGAAGAACATGGTAACTACAGTAATGATCAAAGTGGGAAGTGATGGCCTCTGGGGGCATTTGGCCAGGGGTGTTTTTACACCACAGACCAGGTTTGAAAAGAAAAATCATTATGAAAATATTATTATATTTTCCTTAAAATGTTCTTCCTAACTTCAGGCCTTATTCTCATGTCATATATAACTGTGATGTTCTGCAAAACAACAAGCTTTAAAACACTTTTTTTCTTACTGGTGAAAATCAGATGGTCAAATCTGTTTTCTCTCAGGTACTTCGCAGTGTACATTACTACATCACTCTCATCAACGTAGTCCATAACAACAAAAATATATCTTGACTCCATATAGTGGTTATTTTGGGAAAATCCCAGGTATTTTGAGCAGTAGGATTATAAAAAATATGTGCTAATATAAAATTAAATTAAGTAGCCTATATAAAATTGCAAAATAAATCTATCAGTACTTTTTTACTTGAGTACATAAAAAATCGAGTACTTTTGTACTTTCACTCGTGTAAAATTGAAAAAGGAGTACTTTTACTTTTACTGGAGTAATATTTTATTATACGTATCTGTACTTTTACTCAAGTACTTGATTTGTGTACTTCGTCCACCACTGGTAATTTGTTTATTTTCTATGATTTACTCACCTGCAAAATCGCCCCAATCATTGATTATTTTTTTCCAAATAGAGCTATTCAAGTCATCTGGTGACGTTTCTTTTCATATCGCAATATACTGAATATCGCAGAAAAACTAAATATTGCAATGTGAGTTTTTTCCAATATCGTGCAGCCCTAGTTTTAAGGTTTGTTCTGTTTTTGTTACATATTGTTCCATTCTGTCCTGAGCAGGTTAAATCAAGTCTCTTTGGGTGTATGTGGAAGAAAGAGGCTGGCCTGACAAGAAGATCAGGATCAGCCTGCGTCCACACCTGCTATATCAGGTCAAAAGTTAATAAACACCAGAGGTGTAAAGAGTACCTAAAAACCATACTTGAGTAAAAGTAGATACCTTACTCCACTACACGTTACAAGTCACCAATTCCAAAACAACTTGAGTAAAAGTCAGAGTATCTGATTTTAACAGTACTTAAGTATTTTACTTGTACTAAATATAGGCTCAAAGATGCACTAGTCAAAGAGACATGCCAGTGAAAAACTGTAACATTGTGGAGAAGCTGCGGAAAACAGGCAGAGGCAAGGATCTATGTGCTGGTATTTCTTGGAAAAACTAGAACAAACAATAAGGCAAAAACCAAAGGGAACAAAGAACGGAATGACTGGCAAACAATTACATTCAACAACTCACAAGGAACTAAAGAAAAACTAGGGCTATATAATAACAAGCTTAACAAGACACCTGGGGAGACTAATCAAGGGGAACCAATGAACAAACGGACTACAAACTGACTACAAACACCACGGGAGACAGGAAGTGACATAAAAGTCCAGGGCAAGTCACAGACGGCATGAAACAAAAACAAGAAAGAGTTGATTTGTGAGGAGAGCAATCACGTTTATTTTCTAAAACCAAAATAAAACTGAACACCTCAAAATTACAAAACAAACAAACAAACAAAAAAAACAATATCTTTCAAAAAGGTCTCTTCAGTACAATGGATAAATAAAATAATGTTAAGTAAAATTAAAAAGCCGTAGCCTTCTTACACTGGCTGTGCTGGTTTGGGCCTCATTGCCGGCTGCAGTCATGTCCTTATCTCATATAAAACACCAGTGATTCACAAATACTTGCTAAGGAACTCGCATTCACATAAAGTAGCCTTGTTGACAAGTTTGGGTGAGTAAGGGCAAAACGCACAATATGCAGTACTTTCAGTGACCTGTAATAGGCAGTATCACGTCTTTTGTAGCAGAAATAAACTGCTGCAGAAAAAGCTAGGTCCATGCAAAATGTAATGTGTAACTGCAACACTCATTTCACATGTAGTGGAGTAAAGAGTACAGATACTCATTCAAAAATGTAGTGAAGTAGAGAGTAAAAGTTGCTAATATCTTTGATACTCCATACAACTACAAAGTATCCGAAAAGATACTCAAGTACAGTAACTAATTACATTTACTCCAATACTTTACACCTCTGATAAACACAAAACACTGGTGCTGCCAAACTGCATCAGATGATCCTGATCGTGTGTATGGGTAAGACTTGCATGTGCTCTGACTTGTAAACAAGACGTTTATCTATCATACTGCTAATTACTTAAAGATATCAACATGATTTGTGATCCAGTACGAGGGATCAGTTGTCACTTTTACGTAATCCGCTTTGTGTTTTTGCTACGTCTTTCTTTAATTAGTGTTATCGAACAGCATGACCCCTGGGCTAGAAGCAAAGCGATCACATACCACATCTCACAGCCTGTGCCACAACACATCTTCTTCATCTCTGTAGTATAGTCATAACAATTATAAGTGATGTGTGTTTTGTTTACTTTTCAGAGCGTAGCTTTTGCTAAGGGATAACCTATGCTGGGTTTGTGATTTAGATTAAATCTCCATTACTTCATGTATGTTCGTTTAAACATCACCAGGGATTTGTGATCATGTTTGTTCCATTCCTAATTATAAGGTATATTCATACAAAAACAAAACTGATTTTGCTGGGTGTACTGTGCACATCTGCCATCCAGCTGTGACACTCCCAACTACACCGACACCCCCTGAGCTTTTGGTTCAGAAAGTTTCATCTATGATTGCTTGCCGTTTTTTGCCATGCCTCAGAGACGAAGCTACTGCCATGTACTTGTGAATGGCACAGGGGGCTGCTTGGCTTGGCACAGTGGAGGAAGACGGAAATCAGCGGAAAACGAAGGGTAAGAGGGCTGTTGGTTCAGTCAGGTCTGGTTTTAATCACGTCAGTGAACCAAAGCCAGGCTGGATGCTGAGGTAACACTTCAGAATACAGTGGCTTCAATTTATGTCCTGATTTACTCTCAAGAAGTGTTTGGACTACATCACTACTTGGGGTATTAGTAAACGCAGATCGGAAGGTTTTAAGTAATGGGTTTTTCTGTAGCTGGAGGGTTTGTTTCTACAGTCCCAAAGGCAGCCCGTCCTCCCCTGGGCTCTGCTTTGTGTTACAGACAAACAATATATATTACCCTGACTGGGAAAACGCTACCTAGTTTCTCAGAAAACCATGACGACTTTCGCTTCTCCAGGAAGTGTTTATTTGGCTTGAGTATGCTTATCAAGATGGTAACCTCAAGTTCTTCATTTCTAAAGCTGTGGTCTACAACAAATGCTTTATATTGCTAGTTTAGTTCACAGATGATCTGCATTGAACGCCAGATGTTTTTTACTACTTCCGTGTCCTAATGTCCTGATTTAAATGACTATGCAGAGAATAAATTACTAGGACCTCCATGTAACTATTTTGTTTAGTTGGCTTGTTGTCAAATCCTCCAACCATTGAAAAGCAAGGATGTAACAATTATTTTAACTGACCCCCACCCTCACATCATAACATGCCGTGTCACTTTTAGAAATGACTAAATTTGTCTCCCTCATTTTGTGAGACATAATCTTTCTATTTTAAGAGCTTAATTTTTCTTGGCTGCAGTGTGAAGGAAAAGAAACGGCTTGAAATGATGGCTTTTAAATCGAAGCAGTAGACTCTGCCAACTGGTTGCTTTGGCCGTGAGCTGAATGAACAGGCAAGCGATTAAATGATAGCACTCATTCACCTTACAGCAAATCAGTTGGGGTGAACGCTACATGATTAATATCTATAACCCCAGTGCTGAATTGTTGATAGGAAGAAAACTTCAAAAGTCAATTTTTGGATTGTTTCCCCTGCTGAAAAGAGAGGAACCAACCTCTTCTTAAATGCTATTATAGTGTTTTTTCACAAATACAGAAATTAAAAACTATGAATGAAAGAGAAAGTAGACATAGTAAACACAGGCGATCACTAGTGTCACTGTGGTTTCATGTGACTAAACCTCTTTCATAATCAGCACATATTCATATTTGAGAATAAAAGGAACTTTTACAACTTCCATTTCCTCTCTTATACATTGAGTAATGGTTTTGACAGTACTGCATTAGTCTAAAGTGATGTACCACAGAAATCTTGGCTGTGTGTGGAGCAAAGCTAATGAGAGTGTCAACGAATTCTACATGATGGAGCTCAGGATTGACATACTATATGACCATTTGCACAGTTGAGCTTGCCAGATCGCACACACAATCAACACAGAACGAAGAAAATTACTGGGCTGCTCTCAGTGGGCTGAATCTATCCAGACCATCCAATGTGAGTCAAGTTAATGAAAGGTATAAAACACGTCTCATTTTTGCTCTGAAGTTACAATGGCCCGTCCTCCCCTGGGCTCTGCTTTGTGTTACAGACAAACAATATATATTACCCTGACTGGGAAAACGCTACCTAGTTTCTCAGAAAACCATGACGACTTTCGCTTCTCCAGGAAGTGTTTATTTGGCTTGAGTATGCTTATCAAGATGGTAACCTCAAGTTCTTCATTTCTAAAGCTGTGGTCTACAACAAATGCTTTATATTGCTAGTTTAGTTCACAGATGATCTGCATTGAACGCCAGATGTTTTTTACTACTTCCGTGTCCTAATGTCCTGATTTAAATGACTATGCAGAGAATAAATTACTAGGACCTCCATGTAACTATTTTGTTTAGTTGGCTTGTTGTCAAATCCTCCAACCATTGAAAAGCAAGGATGTAACAATTATTTTAACTGACCCCCACCCTCACATCATAACATGCCGTGTCACTTTTAGAAATGACTAAATTTGTCTCCCTCATTTTGTGAGACATAATCTTTCTATTTTAAGAGCTTAATTTTTCTTGGCTGCAGTGTGAAGGAAAAGAAACGGCTTGAAATGATGGCTTTTAAATCGAAGCAGTAGACTCTGCCAACTGGTTGCTTTGGCCGTGAGCTGAATGAACAGGCAAGCGATTAAATGATAGCACTCATTCACCTTACAGCAAATCAGTTGGGGTGAACGCTACATGATTAATATCTATAACCCCAGTGCTGAATTGTTGATAGGAAGAAAACTTCAAAAGTCAATTTTTGGATTGTTTCCCCTGCTGAAAAGAGAGGAACCAACCTCTTCTTAAATGCTATTATAGTGTTTTTTCACAAATACAGAAATTAAAAACTATGAATGAAAGAGAAAGTAGACATAGTAAACACAGGCGATCACTAGTGTCACTGTGGTTTCATGTGACTAAACCTCTTTCATAATCTGCACATATTCATATTTGAGAATAAAAGGAACTTTTACAACTTCCATTTCCTCTCTTATACATTGAGTAATGGTTTTGACAGTACTGCATTAGTCTAAAGTGATGTACCACAGAAATCTTGGCTGTGTGTGGAGCAAAGCTAATGAGAGTGTCAACGAATTCTACATGATGGAGCTCAGGATTGACATACTATATGACCATTTGCACAGTTGAGCTTGCCAGATCGCACACACAATCAACACAGAACGAAGAAAATGACTGGGCTGCTCTCAGTGGGCTGAATCTATCCAGACCATCCAATGTGAGTCAAGTTAATGAAAGGTATAAAACGCGTCTCATTTTTGCTCTGAAGTTACAATGCTGCACAAAGAAACATCTCTGAAGACCAAAACTAGTAAAATATTAAGTAATTTATAAACCATTTTAATGTAACTCTTTGAACCTAGACTTTTTACAGTGTAAAGGTACAAAAACTGTATTTTTTAAAAATACATTTAGCCTACTTTGGAGTCTCTTTTGTGTCTAGATGTGTGCATCTCCTTAGTGTGATTTATTTCAGAATTAAGGAGACTTTGTTTATTGCATTTTACTCAACATTTTACTATAAATTTTTACTATCAAAGTCTAGTATTACCCACCACTATGGTTAGGATAGATATCTTATCTTTAAGACAGCTTCATGAATGTTTCTTTTGTGACGTCTAAGTGAATAATAAAAGTGTACCCTTTTACAATTAATCATTGGTTAATATTTTAAATAATTTATGAAAATTATCAAAATTGTGGGTGCACAATATTTCACAAAGGATGTGTAGGAACTTGAGTAGCATGTGTGATTAGCATGGGCTAATCAATTAGCAGCAGTGCTTAATTTGTAAATTGCAAGGTCCCGGAACAAAGCGGCATGACGGATCCGGCATGTGATTAGAGGAGGGAGAGGTAATGGAGCATTCGCGCAATGGAGGACCAGCTTACGTGATCAACAGCATGCATCTTCTTACGGTCATGAAAAAACTTGAAAAGTCATGAAATTTGAAAACAGCAATTTCCAGGCCTGGAAAAGTTTTGGAAAAGTCATGAATTTTTTTCTCAAATCTCTGTATAATAGAATTATGTTTAATCAGCTTTTGAGTTAATGAGGGAAATTCCTGCAAACATTTATTCAATAGAGCATGTAGGTTAGATGAGTAAATAAATCCACACAAACTCAGATCAAAACAGTCATTAGAAAACAGCGTGAGTGATTCAGCTGTACTGCGTCTTCTCTCTCTCACTCTCAAAGCGGCTTCACAACAGCGTATCTCGTCTGCACTACTGCATGCTGCGATACAAGACTTTCGCTCGGGTTTCGGGACAGTCGACAGAATTCGAGTCATTGTTGCATCGTTTTAAGTTTAAGCCATTCGATACTCGCGTGCTCCAAAGGGGGTTTTCTGTGCGCTCACAGTCACGTCCAAAGCACGCGTATATAAAGACGCCTCGCTAATACCAAATTGAGTTATTTTTCGTAGCTTGTTGCGCTTACGCGGCCAAATACACACAAAATGACGTCAAAATGGCCGTCCTGGCGAGTATCCTCGTAAGCACAGTAAGTTTTGTCTTAAAGGGTTAGTTCACCCAAAATTTAAAATTAGGTTGCGTTTTACTCACCCCCAAGACATCCTAGGTGTATATGACTTTCTTCTTTCAGACGAATACAGTCGGAGTTGGATTAAAAATGGTCTTTGATCTTTCAAGCTGTTTAATGGCACTCAGCGGGTGTTGCATTGCTTCAGTCCAAAAGAACTTAAATAAAAATCGCCCATCCATAAAAAAAAAGTATCTCACACGGCTCCGGGGAGTGAACAAAGGCCTTCTGTAGCGAATCGATGCGTTTTCGAATAATCACTTTAATGTAGCTTGCGCCAACAGTTGTACACAGAAGCAGTTCCGGG
>NW_015540988.1:690469-704040 GCF_001515605.1 Sinocyclocheilus anshuiensis | reverse complement strand
GTTTTGTTTTGATCTCTCCGCTGCGTTTCCGCGTGCGTCACTTCTGAGCGGCGCATGCGCAAAGCTGACCTCATACGTCATTCCCCCGGAACTGCTTCTGTTTACAACAGTGAGCGCAAGCTAGATTCAAGTGATTATTATGTTTTGAATATGGATATTTTTCTTACAAAAACTCATCGATTCGCTACTGAAGGCCTTTGTTCACCCCCCGGAGCCGTGTGAGACACTTTTTTTATGGATGGGCGATTTTTATTTAAGTTCTTTTGGACTGAGGCAATGCAACACTCGCTGAGTGGAATTAAACCGCTTGAAAGATCAAAGACAATTTTTAATATAACTCCGAATGGATTCGTCTGAAAGAAGAAAGTCATATACACCTAGGATGCCTCGGGGGTGAGTAAAACGCAGTCTAATTTTCATTTTTGGGTGAACTAACCCTTTAACTAAACGTAAACACCTGAGAAAGAAAACGCGTGTGTATCAGTATTGTGAGAGCAGCCACGTCGAGTCTCTTTGCTCGCTCAAGTTTGTTATGTCAAATGTAGATGCGCGGCAAGCGCGCTCATAATAGAAGTTTTTTCATGAAATACATGCACGCTATAGGTCAACACGAACGTCTTTCATTGGTGCGTGAGGAGGGGATCTGTCAAATGAGGTGCCGGATCGGATTTCGGACAAATTTGGAGGTGCCGGATCCAGCTTGTTCTGGCACAAATTAAGCTCTGATTAGCAGTAAGTTCCCCAGTGGGGAACAAGAAATTACATAATAATTTTAACATTCTCACATCACTAGGGCTTCTAATTAGGGACCAAGTTCTGCCTCAATCAGTATAAGAATGACAGTTGATGACTTTCAGAGGTTTCAGAAGCTTGTACAAAACCTGTTTGGCAATTTGATTTTTCTACTGAGTCCTGTTATTATTCTAGTGCATCTTTTGTTTTTCCATGATGAGTAAGTATTTTATTGCTTTTCCAGAGCACTTGCCAAACACTAACTGATTAACCACAGAACTGAGCTGATATGCCATGATATCAGCGTGTATCACCTTGACTTCTAAGTCAAGAGCATCTGCCCATTTGGCCTCTGATATTTTCAATGAGCATCTGGTTCATGATGTATCATGAATGGTTGCTGTCAACATTTAATGTTAAATCCTCCAAATCTCCAATCATAGTCATATCTATAAAGACATGGGCTATTAAAACTAGGGTGACCATATGTCCTCTTTTTCCCAGACATGTCCTCTTTTTGGACCTTAAAAATGCGTCCGGCCGTGATTTCTAAATCGCCCAAAATGTCCGGGATTCGACTTTTGCTTTCTTCAGACACCATTCATGATGTGCTTTTTTGTTTTAGAGCCCTGCGAGGACTGTCCAGTCCCACCTACTCCCGCAGACATTCTAATATTGCATATAATTTTCGCGCATCAGGAGGCCGCTATCAATATGCGGAGAATAATCTCTTTTGGATGAGCGCTCACTGTTCACTTTCGATTTCGCGATCACGTGCACTCTGTGTAAAGGAAGATCAGATACATTGCTTTTCCCCCATGGGTTAAAGGTTTGAAATGTTGCATAAATCACATTTGACTGAAATGCTTGTATTGAAACATTTTGCATTCTACCTATGATAAAACTGCAAGATGTTAAGTTTTGTGAAGAAGGGCTGCTGGTAGGAAGCTTTTTAGCTGTGTTTATGATCAATATGCATAACACTGACTAAAATATGTATATTAGGTATGGAAATGACATATTTTGAGTTTTAATATTTGAGATTGCGCTACTTTGGGTGCTCTCAGCATTAGTTTAACCACCAACCAACCACACCCCAGCCCCACCGGCCCGCCCGCCCGCACTGTCCTCTTTTTGGAAAACTAAAATATGGTCACCCTAATTAAAACATCATCAGAGGTGAACACATTTTTTATGTTTTTACAGCCTTTTAAATGTTCAGATATGACTACTGGGTGTATTTTTAGCAGTGTCTGAGGTTAGTCATCATCTCGACAGCTTGGGCAGCAAAACCTCTGTCTTTGACACTTTGTGTTTTTTGTGATCATGAAAAACAAAACATGTCAAATAGACTGGCACATTGATTATCAAAAAAGCTGTTATTCTTTTATTAATTTTCTGTTTTATCACTAGAGAGAATCTCTAAGCCACATATGACTGGCACTTAATTGTTTAATTAAGGACATCAGAAGAAAATACCCAGCATTCACACTTATGCCTTAGGACATTATTACAATGTGGATTGTTATGCAGTTAATAAAATTAATAGGCTTTTTAAAAGCAATAAGCCATGAGAGATCACACGTTACAGTGATTTTACTACAGATGAGTGGAGTAAATAGGCATAACAGCCTTACCCATGGTAAAACTGGTAAAGCACAGCCTCAAGTGCCTTATTGCCTTCATTAAAATGTTGCAACAACAACAAAAGTAACCAATGTTCAATTAATAATTAAGTAATTCTGTGGTATTCTTTTATAGGAAATACACTATATATGGAGATGAATGACGGGCATTGTGAAGGAATAGGAAGAGGTGTTGCACCAGTGATTTTCTCAAATTTTTGGAGGCTTTAATGAATTCAAGATGGTGAACTTGCTGCCATTCTGGTTCATGAAAACAGTAATCGATTCAGCCCTTGAGTTGGCAATTTCCGTCATTCATCCTCCACCCCAGATGCAGCTGCATGTCAAAATTAATTATTTTTTACAAGTCCCTGTGGTATGTGTTGGATTGACTATTTAATTTTTTATTTATGTATTATTTACTTATTTTGGCCCCTTGCCTTTATGCTTTAAGTAACAGATAACACAAAGTAATAAAAACGTAGTCAAAATGAGTAATGTCAACTGAGCAGAAACAATTGAAGCTGCAGCCTGTAAGTTTTGCCTATTTGTCATCATCTCTGTCAAAATCTAAAAATTTGCGTGGGTTGTGCATGGCTCCAGCGCAGATGAAGCTAATGTTCTGAAGAGTATGTGTGGCTGTCAGTCACCGCACCGGTGTGGATATTTACTGTACCTTGCAATCACAGATTTTAGCCTACGTCTTGGAAGTATGACCTAAATAAGAATTTTCACTGATATTGTCATCTGCACGAGTAAGTAACAAGACTGACACTTTTGTTCTGACCAACTGAGAAAAAAAACATTACAATAAATGGTGCTACAATTTTGATTAAATCTAACAACCGGTTAGCTCATATCACACCAAACCGTGCAAATTATTATTACTGTTATACTTTGTTCACAAATTGTTCATGTTAACATGTATGCAGTGTGTATTAGCGTTACATGTAGATTTCAATTTCTGTACAGTCTAATCTCTAATTGTCATACCATTTGAATTTCATATAAAGAAATTCTATTAACAAAAAAAGCTAATTATTCTTGCTTAGAGCTGGTTCTCTTTGAAATACAAAATTTGTGTAATCCCACGTAGGCTATCTGTAATCAGATGCACATTTAAAACTGGAATATAATCTAATTTCAGTCACTTGTGTTTCATAAACACAAAAACCTTTTTGGATTACAATCCGCCATCAAAATAAGTTTAATTATTCCAGCTGCTTTGAGAAAAGGCTATAAACGATCCACCACCTGCAGCATCCTCACATGCAATAGCCTACTAGCCGGGACTCCTTCTTTTATGTTTACAGATGTTACGTAATGACAAAGCGCCATGCTCGAATTTCCCACAAATTCCTACCAGTACCACTCAAATTAGAAAACATTATTATAAGCTTACCATTGTGAATCGGGCTAAGGTAAGGAGATAGTTTTGAACACTGGCTGGTTATGTACTTGCTCATAATTTGATTTTGTATCTTTTTTTGGTTAAAAATTATACAAAATCAAATTTTGAGCAAGTACATAACCAACCAGTGTTCAAAACTATCTGTTGTGAATGTGTTTAAACGTTGCATCATCTTTTACAGTGTAGTTGATAGTGGTAGAGGAGACAGGAAGCAATGGGAAGATAACGGGCAACGGGAAAGGACCTTGAGTCTAGACTCCAACTTGGGATGCCCAAAACAAACTTGGGTTTCAGCAGTCCAAGGAAAACAATGCAAGTATGCATTTGGGATCTTCTGGTATAACAAGACAAAATAAGTGGTAGATCATTGATATACCAGTTTAATCCTACCAACATACTGAATCTGAAAGCTCTCTTTTTTTTCTGTTTCATTGTTTTATTTAGTTCTGTTTTGGTGACATTTTTTAAATCAAAAGTTGTATTTTCCTCATTAGGTTTTATGATTTTATCATTCTTTTATTTTTGTATTGTTCATTTCAGCAAGTAAATTGGTCTTCTCCCACCAGTCATCAACTGTTAATTCACAAATTAAATTATAACTATATAGTGAAATCTTTAAGATGTAGTAGCACACTGAAAAAACAGTAGCATAACATAGCATAACACGCCCATAACATAAGCAATATACTCAAAACAGCAAATCTTGAGTTTGTCATTTAATATTTTTTTTGTAGCCCTTTTAATGACTGTGTGCTCACTGCTTACTTGGTGTATATAAAATTCAACTGTGTGATCACAGCTGTGTGTTTTGAAACGTGGCTCATGCAGTGAGATTTTGGATCTGGAACTGTTTAGAATAAGGTAGGATGATGTTAATGTTATATTCATGTAGTTAAATCACCAGCAAAAAGTTTTTCCTGGAGCCTGTGGGCAGGGGCTGTAATGCTGTGCCCGTGTAGGATCATTGGCAGGAACTAGTGAGAGTGTTGGTGAGCCAGGCAAGCGAGTACAGCTGGTAGGAGGCTGAAGTGTAAGAAAGTAAGCAAAGGAATCGTGAAATGTCAGTATGAGTGAATGCCTCTGCATCAGCTCTCTCTCTGACCAGTGTGATATGATCTCTGATCTTCCTCAACACCTTGTAATGCTTCTATCACACCCTCAAACAACAGAAATCCAAGCCCAGAACAACATCTGACACCATTAGTGTCACCTCTGTGCACAAGGTGATGCATCATGGCACAGTCCAAAGGCATTTTCATTTATTATTTTATTTGGGCTATATACATCTGAGTACACATCAGTTTACAAAAGAAAAAAAGATAAGTGCTTGTCTTTTATGTATTTATTTTAAAAGGCAGGCTGCATCTGGTGCTACCTAGGATGAACCAAAATATCAAAGTGGCCTCTCAAATTATTATAAATCTGATTAGTATTACATAATTTATGGAATCCTGCTTCCACAATATGACAACATTAAAATAACTTTATCTCACAATTACCTTTTTTATTCCTCTTGTTGCTTAAATGTGTAATGTGACTATATATATCACATTTATGACTGTCTAAACGTAATAACTGAGATACAGTAAAAGTTTAAATAATAAAGAAAATATCAAAATTGCAACCTTATTTCTTAACTTTATCTCACAATCAATTATCACATTCTGACATATTACAGTCAAAATTGTGAGACAGTCACATTGCGACGATCAGAAGTCAAAATCGCAAGACGTTGCTAAGATATAGTCACATCCAGTGGCGAGCGGTGACTTTTTTTAACCAGGTAATCTCCAATCCTTCTATCGTTTCAAGTTTATCCATTATTCGAATGCAAGAAAAATATAGCTGGTTTTCCAAGTAAAAACCGCCAAATGACGTTTACTCGTAGTTACGTTATGATACGTAATCAGAGGGTGGGGAGATGGGGGGGATTCCCCGCTCTATATGTCTCTGCATCTGCTAAATGATTTTTTTATTCCCAGTAAATAGGAGTTAAAATTTCCACCTGGGTGACACTACTCCAATAACAGACCATGCAAAATACCAAAACATATTTAAAATATTGCAAAGTAACGTTGCAACCTTGCAAACAATATAAAATCAGAGAAGGACTTTAACTGTAAGCAACACAAGCATACACAAAACAAAGGGAACAATATGATGTTTGTTTTTATAAAAATTTTATATAGCCCACGTTTTTATTTAAAAAAAAATGTAATTTACCGCTTAGGCAATAACGTTGACATTATTAACATCTCATTTACATATCGACCAACACAATATACCAAGCATAGCGCAAATTAGCGTAGTCGCAAATAAAGAATAAAGAAGCCACGGTACATTGAATAGAACCGGAGGACAAAAAAATGAAGGTTTGCTAGAATCTTTGATAGACCTGGTATTGCGTGACTCCTAGTTGTCTTTTATTTCCTGAAGCAAATTAAAAATAACATGTCTTGGCAAATGATATATTCGGATAATGTGCTCTTCTGGCATTCAAAATAAATTAATTATGTGTGTAAAAATTGTCTCCCTTCTACCCTTCTCTGCGTTGCCTCCTGCTAGCAACAATAATTGCAGCCATTTCAAGTGCAAAATAGTTTTAAGAAATGCTTTTTTGGGTTGTAAATAATGGTGCAAATGCCAGTAATTTGATGAGCATATTCAATAAGGTTAAGCTCAACAATAACTGTGTCCACGCCTTTTCAGCGCTAATTCAGCACTGCGCGTCTTTAGTAAAACCCATAGACTGTATAAAAACATGGACGTAGTGTCCGTGACGTCACCCGTAGGTTTCCGAAGAGCGTTTTTGAAGCCTAAAGTAGGCGGAGCCGGCCGTCGCCATCTTGGCAGCGCGTCACCACGCGTCACTCCCGGATAATCAAAAATGGGTAAAGAGGCGGGAACTGGTTGCTGAAACCACGCCCACCTAGCTCGACGGTGGTGACAGCAGCGGCAATCCACCTGTCACTCAAGTGGCCACGCCCTTAATTATGCAAGGCTTAATATAATTTAAACGGATGAGTTATAAAAAAAATTCACCCCCCTCACAGTTGTCATGAAGGGCAAAATTTGCTATATAGACCAAAACCACTTTTTGTACCAGGCTGTAAACATGGGGAGTCTATGGGACTGACTCCCCTTTGGAGCCAGCCTCTAGCGGTCAGTCGATGAATTGCAGTTTTAGTCACTTCTGTGTTGGTTTCACGAGAGAGACCGGAAGGTTGCCGCTTGGTAAAACATGACAATTTTAATGCCAAAAGACTGTTTGCACTGACGCAAGCTGTTAGTAAAACTGGCCCATAATGTCATATTGCAAAATACAAAGGTACATTGTGAGATATGAAAATTCAAATACAAAAAAGTATTGGTATACTTTATATCTTGCACATTTGTTTCAAATTGGCCATTTTCCTGTAATTGAGCTTTTATCTCTCACAATTTGAATTTATTACAATATATAAAGTAGCAGTTCAAAGCTATAAGGTCACCTTGCAAAATATAAATGAGTGAAAATGGGCTTCCATTGTAACTAGACTACTTTATAAGGTAGACCATACATGGAGAAACTTGTTCAAGAGCAACACACAGTCCAGACTATACAACATTCAGCATGTCTCATCTCAGAGTATTTCATCACATCCAAGTTAAGAGAAAACATTTTCTCACACTGCATATTAACTATGCATATTAGCAGGCTCCAGTGGGTTATTGAGTTAAGAACTGTATTTACTCAATAAATACATTGTTTTATTGCTTTTTAGAGGGGATTAGGATTCTCGCCTCTTGCTCAGGCTGACTTTTCCTTCCGTCTGGGGTTAATAAAATCTGTGTGACTTTAGGGATGTATCCAAACATAGAGTCATGCTTTCCTGAAAGAGAGGATATTGCCACCATTTATGGGTGTTTCTTTGATTGGGGTACATTTGTTTGAATGGGGAAAAAAAGAATGGAAAAAAAAAACTTTAAAAAACAAAAATTAATTTTAATTTTAGAGGACAAGTTAATTATAGACTTTTTATATTGTGTGTTTTTAAAGTTATAATCAAGAAAATTCTATTTTAACTTAAGATCTAAATTCATATTTTGAGTTCATTTTGGCATTTAAGAATAAAAATTATTTTTTTAAATAACAAAGAATTATTGACCTAAATATCCATATCCAGCAGCATTCATTTTTTTCTCCCAAAAAAGTTTTTATTTGATTATGATGGAAATAAGAAGTGACAGGGTAGTACATCCAGCGGAGTGACCATTTGAAGATCAGAAATATTATTAACTTAAATGTTTTTACATGTAGGTGTTATTACCAATTTTAATTCAGAAGTCATTTCACAATTTATATAATTGACTGCTAAGAAACTGATTATGTTAGCAAGTTTACAGCTTGTTCAGCTTTTTCTCCAAAAGGTGAAAAATGTCATTATCATCGTACATTGTAGCCATTACACACAATGTTAATTATTTAAAATCCCACATTATACCGAAATCCACTTGAACATTGATCAAGGTCCTGATCAGATTAATGTTTTAACATGAAGCAATTATTTTCCCCAAGATTTCAAGAAGTCAAAAATTCCCTAATTGACCTTTCACAGAGACCACAAATCTGCCATTTTTGTCCAACAAACAAACCAGACAGGAGAGTAGATTAACGTGGGTGGACTTAAAGGGGTCATATGATGTTGCTAAAAAGAACATTATTTTGTGTATTTGGTGTAATGAAATGTGTTTATGAAATATAAAAAACGTACTTCCAGTCTGTGAGTCAGAACAGCCGGCATTGTAGTCTACTCCAGGGGTTTTCAAGGGGGGGCGTGAGCATCAGTTAATTCAGAGACATTCCCTTGAGGATTTATGAATACGAGTTAGCAAATATTTAGCCATCCACTAGGGGGCAATCTGACTCCCACTGCTAGTCGACAGTTAGAGCAGAGTTGGCTCGAGTATCAGTCACGCTTATTGACAGTGTAAGATGATTTACGATTAGCCGTGTTGGAAATCCAACCACGGATTGGCAAGTTGTTATCTCAGAAACAGGCTCAGCCATCACATCACATTAAATCAGGTAAACTGGTTATATATTTAAGTTTCAGTATAATTACGCACGCTATATCAGGGGCGGTTCTAAACCCTTTTTAGGTGGGGTTCAGACCCTTTATCTGTCACCTTAGTGAGTCACAACGAAACACAGCGTCACACACGGTGGCCTAGAGTGAGCGGCGGCGGGCTAGAGTGAGCGGAGGCCGGTGGATTCGAAGACTCGCGGCAACCACATGTGACGACCCCGGGCTGGACTCCGCTTCGTCCAAGGTGAAAGCCGATCAGGCGATCCACAGCGAAAAAAATTGTTGTATTTCCTCAGCAACCAGCACGGATCAGCTCCAGGCATGACGAAGTGATATCGTCCTCTTTTGGAAGGCCAAACAAAGTAGTTTCGCTTTCACAACAAATCACACAGTGCCTTCACGACATGGCGGCGGCGGCAACAATACTACAGCGAGAATAAAAGTTACGCCTTCTTTCTTTGCGTGAACATTTGGGCGGCGTTATGCAAATCTTCCCACATCGTGACGTAGACATGTGGGGGCGTGTTAGAACGAGCCGTTTTAGGTAGGCGTGGCTGACTCTTAACTTTTATAAAGAATATCTCTTTGGATTTGAGACTTTAGTCTTTGCAACTTTACAGATCTTCTTTATGCACTAAGAGCTTGTAACACTCCAAAGAGAAAGGAAAAATTGAAATCGCATCATATGACCCCTTTAAAAACTTGAAAAATTGTGTGTATTGACATCTTTCCGCGATTTAAATAAAATACCTTCTGATGTTCATTCATGTTTATTTTGTGCTTGAAGTAAATATTAAAAGAGGATTGGTTCAAGTGCCGCTTGAACTGAGGCAATACAGTGATCTGTTACGACACATTAAAGAGCCACAAATTGGTATTTACTGTTTGAATTTCTTAAAAAAATGACGAAATTAGAAAGATAAGACTTTGTTTCATACCAGAAGTAACCTGCTCTGTCTTGTCTGTTGGCGTGTTGTCAGTGTTCTGTTTGCTCTGCGATGTATTTTCCACTGCATGCGAACATGTGTAGTGTGAGAGCGGCATTACTTGTCGGACATAGCAACAGTAACTTAGGGGGGTGGGTCTTTGCGAAGTGTCAATTGTAGATTTACCCATATCCATCCATTTACCACACACTTTATTCCTTCCTTACAGTGATAAAACGAGTTGAAGTTCTCCTTTAATCTCCTGACATGCTAAATTGTGGCTGGTGTTTTATTAGTTTGAGACATTGGTGAGCAGTTGACACCTCGACATCGTGCACTGGTGTAGGGGCCGTTTGCCAGCACTTCATGAGATTTATACATGGGCTGCTTGTGACTAATGAAGTCTGGGCAGCTTTTTAAGGCTCACCATATGGATATGTTTCTGCAATTGGCAATGAATCACACGTGAGGAAAGACAAATAAGGGAGGAGTTTTGGGTACTGGAAAAGAAAAGCACTTTCTATAAGTTAACATTGCTCCAAAAGACATCTTTACACAGATGAGTTAAGGCTGGTCAGTGCCTGCTCAAAATTCAATGTAAAGATGCAATGCCGCATAAAAGCCAGACTAAATTATGCCTGTTCAAACCCACCTCAGCCCCTAATATCGAAGTATACAGTCGTAATTGCAGTGTAAATGCATTCATTCCAACTCTGAGCAGCATTAAATAGTCTGTGTAAAGACAAATAAAAGCCACTTCAGAAGATTGCAGTGTAAATTTGGCATAACAGAATAGAAATAGAAATGAAAGTTCTGCCAAAATTTGCTCACCTCATGTCGTTCGTTTGACTTTCTTCTGTGAAACACAAAAGAAGAAATTTAGCAGAATGTCCAAGTTGCTCTTTTCCATTCAATAGAATCGATAGAGACAGCATTGGTCACTGTATAGGTTTTGAACCTGACATGAAAGCAAGTGAATTAATCTTTGTTTTTGGGTGAACTATCCCTTTAAGAAAATATAACAAGACTTTTTTTTTTAAGTCCCCCTGTAGTCAAAAATTGTATCCTTTAAAACTCATCTTTGATCATATAAATGACATATTTAAAAAATGTTTCTTGTGAAAATAATTTTCTCGTGCCTTAAAATAGCTTGAATGCAACTCTACACCCTTGCCTCATTTACTATACGCAGATCTATGAATACGCGAATTAGCCCCGCCTCCACTCAGTCACACAGCAGCCAGCCATGAGCCATGTGCGGATGTCAATGCGGGAGAGGTGCGTCTGACTCCGCGCTACTTTTACACTGCTGCCGCGGGTTATTATTCAAGTTAGCGGTTCTAAATACAAATAAATAAGCGCTAACAGCACATGACATCATGAAAATAGGGGGAAATATTAACAGTTGGCGAAACATCTACAGAAAAAAATATAACTGTTACCGGATTAACCTGGCTGCCTTCTCACTAGACCCTTTGCAGCGCAGTTAATGATATGCTAAGGATAGGATCCCTTGACGCGATTGGTTATTGAGTTTTGTGACATAGCAAAACAAAGGCTGTTTCAAACCGCGTTTCTGTGACTGCTTTTGGGAAACTGCAGTTTTAAGGAGAAAATACTCAGCAATGGTGTTGATAAATGGATTGGCACATGGTTTGTCTAAAAGCATATTAAAACAACACATAGACAAATAAACAACATAAAAAACTTGATTTTCACCACAGGGGGACTTTAAGGCAAATGATTTGTCAAAGTGAAGGACATGAAACATGCTAGGATTAATATTTGTATTAGTCCCACAAAAACTACTGGTTTCACTTGTGAAATGCACTGTCACTTGTACCATTATGTAGCATTCAGAAGTCTTCAGAATATTAACCAGATTCAGCCTTTATGTCCGTTGTCAAAGAGAATAGCACAACTCCATTGTCCGTTGATGTGAGCGTGAAGAAAACTGTCTCAAGGCAGCTGACTCACTGCACGACTCAAACCGATTTCCATCAGCCACCTCACATGTTATCACACAAAGCACAGCAACAATACTCAGCCATCACTGGACACAGCAGGCAGGCTTATTATGGATGGCTGCTTTAGACAAATGCTCACAGAGAGACAATCAGTCTATTATGCATGTTACGCTTTGGAGTAAAGTTTCATCTGGAGTGAGGATTAGTTGAAATATCTTAGTTTAAAACCATATGGACTTTCATATAGGCAAGATTCCTTTAGAAAATGATAAAAAAGTAAAAATCTGGTTTGTTCATAAAAAAAGTGTAGTGATATTAATTGGCAAAAAGGAATGGGTCACATTCATAGAAACTAAGTCATCCAGACAGACCAGTTTAACATACAACGGCCATTAAGTTAAAATATAACCTGTTTTACGACCTTGAGTTACTGTACAAAGTCATTTCATATTGACTCAACAAATACTGTCTTTTTCAGTGAAATAATGTGCTGCCTACAGTATTTAATTGAGGCATATATACATATGTATATTTATGAATAAAGTAATTATAATGATGCATGCACTAACACAGACATGTATTTATAGGTAATATATCAAAGATATATTATGTAATATAATACAGTTGCATACAGAAGATATGTTAAATAATAGTTGCATTTGTATCCGCTGGCTCCCTGGTCTTTGTATTCAGTAGCTGTGCTAGTGCTAAAAGTAGCTGTTGCGTTCCCTTGTCCTCATCTGACCTCCTCAGCCATATGCTTGTGTGTGGAGTTTGGTGTGTGTCTGCAGACTGGGCTGAACAGAACATCGTGTGACAGCTGCAGTGCAGCGGTGGAGGGTCTGCGACTGCGCTGTCACATCCACTCTAAACGCGTCTCCATGGAGAGACCGAGAGCACGACTGCCTGCCCTGAAGCGTCTCACATCCTCCCAGAAGAAGGAGAGCGTGACGCTCCTTGCTGTGGCGTCATTTATGAAAACAGCTGTGTGGCAGCACGCTTAAGTCATACTCGTGCACTTCGGCTTTGTTCCTTGTTATTTTGAACACATTATCCATGTTGGATTCCATCATAGATAAAGCAAGAATAGAGGTGATTATCCTACAAATAAAGTAACAGGTCCTTTTTTGTAATTTAAGATATAAATGCGGTGTTTGCCACTCTGCATTTGTCATGAGAATACCTTTTCACATAATGCACCATTAATATAATAAGAAAAATGAATGCTAATGTGCTTGGGAACTTTCCTGTGCTTCTAAAAACTGTGATAATAATAAGAGTGAGTTTATCACTTAATAAGAAATATTTGATTTATTATTTCAGACACTGAAAATATATAGAATGAAAATATATAAATAAAAATATGAACTATTTAAACTATTTTAATCATGTTAATTATTCATAATTGTCTTAATTATTATTTTGAGCTATTATTAATCTATTTCTAAATTAAATAATATTTAGAATTGAATTATTGTTAGTAATTTCACATAAAGCACCGTTTATACAACAAGACCAGAATGGCTCCTAATGTGGTTGAAAACCTTTGTGTGCTTTTGCTTCTAAAAATAGCTAATTTTGCTTCCAAAGACCACTTTTTCTATAATTATTATATAATAAGAAATAATCTATATGAAATATAATTACTGTATCTATAATTTCTGTCAATATATAAGATTATTAAAAAGAACACACTTAAATATAATACACATACAAAATGTGGAATATATAAAATATAATTCTATTTTAACTTTATGGTTAATTATATTTATCATTATGTTTAATTAATTATGTTGTTATATATATATATATATATATATATATATATATATAGACACATA
>NW_015540988.1:677879-690389 GCF_001515605.1 Sinocyclocheilus anshuiensis | reverse complement strand
ATATATACTGTATATATATATATATATATATATATATATATACACATACATACACACACACACAAAATATGGAATATATAGAATATAATTCAATTTTAATTAATTATTAATTAATTAGATTTATAAATGTTTAATTATCATTAAAATCACAATTTCTGTCAATAAGATTATTAGAGATAAAATATACAATTAAAAACTAAATAACCATAAAATATATAATGTATACAATTCTATTTTAATTAGATTATTATTCATTCATTCATTTATTATTATTTGTTATTATTCAAATTCTATTATAATTAGTTCTTTCGCATAGTGCACCGCACCGTTAATATAATAAGACCAAAATGGCTCTTATTGTGCTTGGAAGCTTTTGTGTGCTTCTAAAAATAGTGCTCCTGCTTGCAAAGACCACTTTTCCTGTTCTCTCCCCCTCCCTCCCTGTCAGCTTTGAACTCCAGTCCGGTGTCGTGAGTGTCCGGACCGCAGCTTATCGCTCTCCCTCGTGCGTACTCGTAGAGTAAGAAACCACATAGGGGATCCTTTGTTTAGGAGGGTCTAGGCATGGCTGATACATTTACAAGCCGCTAGAGTCCCTTCGCGATTGGCTGACGGGGTGCTGTCTGCGTCTGCAAGAGGCATGCGTCAGCTGTGTGCGGCAGCGGCGATCCAAAGCCTTTCTCCTCTGCACTGATCATGCAAACCTGTGCTGCTCGTGCTGCATCTGCCACTACAGCCACTTATTCTTCTGAAGCCGAGGGAGGCAAGATGGCTACCTTTTAGGATTATGCTGCCCAAAATTGAGGGTCTGCCTCTGAGGAATGAGAAGGTACAATCCCAGACTGGCTTTTAATGGCTATCGTCTCAAACAGATGCTCCTGGGAGAGTGTGTGTGCGATGGTAGCTTTGTGTGTGTTTATGCTCTTGTTGTCATTGCTGCATCATCGCAGTAATGTGCCTCGGCTCATGTTTTGGTTCCCTTTTCAAGGTAGGGTGCAAGGATATTTCCAAACCGCAGAAAAAAGCAAGGTTTTAAGGTAACGGACTCCCACGTTTTTCTCAAGTTCAGAACACTTTGTGCTCTACGCTTCTTTTGATGCAGCATCTCAAATCAGTGTCTAAGAGTTTAGCTTGGCTGAAGGGGCAGCTGCGAGTGTGTGTTCACCTGCGCCGCGAGTTTTTTTTTTCCTCAGTACAGAAGTTCAGAAACAGAAAAGCAGCAGCGTATGAATGAAAAAAACCTCAAAACTTCAGAGAAACTACACACGCGCTCCAGGAAGGAAGCGTGCATTTTTAGACTTCGCATAACAGCGAGGGTTTGTGAAGGTGTGCAGGCAAAGCAGTTTGAGCAAAACTACTGGCTTTGATGTGTTCAGAAGGGGTTTCGTTACCGAGTAACTTGACATAAAGATGCACGTTTTGGGATGATGGTTAACTTCTCAGAGTACCTGCTAAATTCTAAAGCCGTGATAAAAGATGCTATTTTGTGGCTACCCTCCGTGTTATTCTCTCGTAGCTGTGTTTTTGAATGAGCGTATGGTGTGGAAGCTCTTGGGTGTCAGGTCTCTCCTCCTCACCCTCTGTTTGGGTTGGATACTCCCCTTCTGCTCTGACTTTCCCTGGTAACGCTTCCTGAGGGAGGCTTCTAGGGATTCTGGCAGTACGTGCACTGTTGCTAGGGGTGTGTGTGTTTCTGGGGGAGTTTTTACTACAATGAAAAGAAGACAAAGTCAAGTGTGACTTTTTTGAGTTTTCAAGGCTTCATATACAACAAATCAAGAACAAAGCCGTGGAGGCACTGCTGTGAGTGACTAACGTTTGACGTGCAGAGAATGAGCAAACCGTCTCTCTTAACGTCTAGTGATGTTTTCAATAAAAAGCACATTTTCTGCTGTGTGTGTTAGGACGTTGTTGTTTTTGAGCCATAGGAATTCAAGAGAAGTGTGCAGCCGTCTGAGGAGATTTGTTTACTTTCTTTATACACTTTCTTCGTTTATTTATGAACAGAAAAGTTTTGGACACTGTTACCATGATACTGTAATTTGAGCAGTTGGTTGTTGTAGGTCTGCTTATAATCAGGCTCTGCTGAATTCTTCCGATTTTAACATGATTTATAGTGCACACTTATTGGTAATAAATGTAATTATATTTAATAAACTACTTAAACTAAATAAACTAAACATTTACACTGTAAAAAATGTTTGGTCAGGTAACCTTAAAAATTTTCTTTTTTCATAACATTTAAATAGACTGGTTTTATTCAAGTCAGAAATCTAATTAAAATGGCTCATTACTAAACATACAGTTCTAATTCTAAATCCTGATTGGATTAGGCTTGTTTAAAGATATTGTAAATTGCAACTGGGACCACATAATCTGAATTTATGTGCCAAGTTTCTGTGTTTTGTATGGCAACCATAAGTAGTCAGGTTCATGAACAGTTTTACTTTGGCAGAAGAATTGTTTATTCTGTTTCTTAATTTATATCATTCTAAATAAATGAATGGTTAGGATACATTTTTAATAAGTTTATTGTGATGGCAGATCTGAATGCGAACTTGCATTGAGGGAGGGGTTTAAGCAAACAAAATGATTGGAGATGTCTTGCATATATCACCAGAAAGAAGTCTGTTGGTTCACCGGAAGATCGGTTTATGACATTCTGATTTAAAGGTCAAAAGGAACAGAAAAGAAAATTAAACATATGCATGAATTGTTTACTATAATATCAATAACATACATTTAGTAAACAAATAGGATTTCATTTAATGTCGTCTTTGAATATGAATAAAAATACATTAAAAAGTCATTTTAACTGTTTTATCATATTGCTATTCCTGCCATTATTAATATACAATATAAGCAACAACCAACCCAAAGTGAATTGTAATGGTTTTACAGGATTTTAACATCTGTACCCATGATAAAAGCCTCTCAAGTGGCATATTGCTTTAATAAAGCAATTTTATATTTCGCCAAGTTTATTACACGTGCAGATAGCTCTCCATGGCACATTTTCACTTTTTATATTACATTGTCCAGTAAACAAGGCAAAAAGCTGTCACAGTATTGCATTTGACCAGTAATTAGCCGGTCTACTGATTTTCATGTTTAATTAGATGGAATAATTGCTCCAACTCTTTAGATACTCAGCTAAAGTGTCCATGTATGAAATATGTAACTGTGTGTTGTACGCACTTTACTCTCTTTATCACCCATCTACAAAAGGTTGTTTTAACTGCAAGCTTTTCCTAGAAAATGACAGTGTAAACTCAAGAGCTCAGCTCTATCAGTGCTGTTTTTCCTGAAAAACAACAGCTTTGGATTTACTTTGCAAGTTTACCCAGAATTTGCACAAACAAACTACCTCTAACTTACAACCTTCATGTCTACAGAGTCTCATTTTCATTGTTTTCATAGTGTTCATCACATTTCTACTGAATTAAGCCTCATGCTCAGCAGGCATGATTTGCCAATAACACCAAAAGTTTGGACTTCTGAACATTTACAAAGGCCTCTCATTAGATCCCTATCCAGACTACTTTGTTATTAAAAAGTAGTTTCACTCAGCATCTGATGCTGACCGTTTTTGTTTCACTACTGGATGGGAACATCAGAAGAGCCGATTACTATTCTCTTCCTATTCCCCCCAGTAATAACAGTTGCAGCGCCTGCCAGGTTATTGCCTCACTTTTGTTTCGACCCCTCTGTTGCATCAGCCCTCTCCTGGCATAAGTGTTAATGATACATGAAGGAGTTTCCCTCAAAACTACATTGTTGGTGCTGCTGAATTTATTAACACACTGCACTAAGAGGCACATTTAACTTGCTTATAAATATAAAAAACAAGAAACCACAGTTTCTCACACAGTGACTGACTGACTCCCGCAAGTATTTAATCTTCTTATGCACACTGCTTTACATGGGTAGTAAAACTGTGTTTTATGAGAGGGACCTAGGTTACAGTAAGGCAGGCACGCTGTGAAGGCTCTCACATGCATTTTTTTTTTCAATTATGAGACTATAATGAGCTCAAAACTACATTGTTGGTGCTGCTGAATTTATTAACACACTGCACTAAGAGGCACATTTAACTTGCTTATAAATATAAAAAACAAGAAACCACAGTTTCTCACACAGTGACTGACTGACTCCCGCAAGTATTTAATCTTCTTATGCACACTGCTTTACATGGGTAGTAAAACTGTGTTTTATGAGAGGGACCTAGGTTACAGTAAGGCAGGCACGCTGTGAAGGCTCACATGCATTTTTTTTTCAATTATGAGACTATAATGAGTGTTACTAATAATGTTCACATTGTGGTATTTTGTGGCTGTCAATTTAACACAATGCAGTATGATTAATTGTATCTTAATAATCACTTGCAGATTGATTTTTATTGTTTTAAATACATGCACATGTATGTGTAACTGCATGTACAGCATTCATGTAGCTGAAACAGTAACACAAAGTGCTGGCAACACAAAGGTCATGGCTCCAATTCCTAAAAAGTGTCAGAATGTATATTTTTAGGACGAAAAATAAACTTAATTTCCTTGCACATTAAAGCTGCACTGTAAATTTGGTCTCTTTAGTGATAAAAAATAAAACTACATACATATTGCGTTTGCATTTTTAAATCATCCATGTACAACAAACCTTTCAGCTTCACTCTACTTTTCTCTTTGTATAGATTTGACGTGACAGGTTTAAATTTTTATAGGCTTATCAAAGTATATTTGGGTAAAGGCATGATTTGGAAGATGGACTTTTGCACTCTCTCGTTAATGACATTTTGTTATATTAACTTAAACAAATAACACAATTAATCAAGCTTGCTGACCTGTACCTGCATTCCTCAGCAAATGCTGTTATTACTGTGAATTAATTAATTGACATATTATGAATATTAAAGAAATGCATATTAGAAATGATGGGACAGTGTTGATCAGTTGTTCATTTGCTAAGCTATAGACTAGTGAGTAACTCACATAACACAGAAAAAGTGTTTTTGTGTATTGCTTAATCCCCCGAAAAGAAAAGAAAAAGTGTTTTTATGTAGCCTATTGCTTAATCATCCCAAGTTCTGTGCCATGATCCACTGTGGCACCAGCTGTCATAAGTTGCGATGACCGATTGCAGTATGTCCTGCTTCACACCACAACTTGCTGAAGCATCTCTATATTTTTCCACTGCAGGTTGAGTCAGAGGCAAACTCAGTAAATGGCACAAGCTCAGAGCAGATGGAGGAGACCTGTGTGACACCAGAGGAAGAGGCGCATTACATATCCTTAACACACAATGTTCCACCTGATGTTCCCACGCCTCTCCAGCATGGCTTGTTACCAGCCCCTCCTGGAAAGGAGCCCGGGACCACTGATGTACTTCTCCCTCACAACAGTTCTCTAACTTCTCATAATGGTGCTGAACACATGAAACCAAACACTGAGAGACATGTGGATCCCACGGAGCCACATGCCTCGTTCCATAGATCCACGTTTAAGAAGAGTCATGAATCCGAGTCCGTTCAAGAACAGACTTTTCCTCTGAAGAAGATCAAACTGGAGGAGCAATGGGTTGAGATTGATGACCCGCACTCAAAGCACTTAGAGACTAACGGGTGCTACGAAGATGCTTTATCTACCCTAGCAGCTGTGGTCTGCTTCTCCAGTACGGACAGAAAAAGTCTCGAGAAGAGGCTTTACGGGCCTCATTCCTGTTTAAAAACTGAGCCGAAAGAAGAACCATATCAGTGTCAGTTAAGTCAAGGAGAAGAACCTCCTCAGAATGATAACGTTGCACTATCTTTACCCAGTGTCCAGTCTCTGGTCCAGTATAGGAATATTAGCGTTGATCAGGCTATAGCTATTGAGGCCTTGACCCAACTGGCAGCTACCCCACAAACAGTGTCCTTTGAAACAGAAAACCAGAGTCAGGACGCTCAGCGAGAAACGTCTACATACTCTGCTTCAAGCAACCACATACCTCTTCGAGAGGCTAAACCAGTTTCAGATGTTTTCTCTAACAAGGTCTCTGTAATCAGTTCATCATTGCAACAGCCTTCTGTCATCTGCAACCCTCTGAACAGGCCAGCCAACTTCACCCAAAATCAAAATCAGCATTGTGCGTCTACCTCCAGAAAACTTTCCCTGAAGGATCTTCTGGTGGCCAGCTCAGAATGTGAAAAGCTATCGTATACCGCGGAGAACCGCAGAAACGGCCAAGCACTTTGTAAAGCCGAAGGCACTTTCAAGAAGTACAAGCATGGAGAAGCCACTCAGATCTCGAGAAAGAGGGATGAGGAGGAAGTTGCGGCTCAATTGGTGCAGCTTGCCTTCATGATCGAATCCCGGCAGATGCAACTCTCGGAAAACAGTCCGCCAAAAGGTATGCCAACTCAGACCATGAAATACAATCATAATTATTTAGGGCAGCACTTAAAAAAGCAAAGGAAACCTAAAATGACGCCATCAAAACCCAGGATGTCTAAGAAGAAAGCTGCTGAGATCGAGGGCAACCATTGCAGGATTCCGTTGGCCAAGAGGACGCCCAACAGGAAAACCCCACTCAAGGCCACCATTCAGAAAGCCATTTTGCAACAAAAGATGAGGTTCCAGCACAAGAGGAGTCCGTTTCTTCCCCAAGCGCAGATAGACCTGAAAAAGTATATAGCGGAGGCTCATCACGAGAACAGGCAGCTCTTATGCTACAGCAACTCTCTGAAGAAAGAGCACTTTGAAACCATCTTAGGTTCTGGTAAGCAGAACGGCTTTCACTTTAAATACGAGCATGGAGCTCAAAGTCATTGTTTACCACCACCAAACGGACTCTTTCACAATCATATGAATGACCATCTAGGTGCTAGCCAGTGGCCGAGGCATGAATGTGAACAACAAATGATTTCTCAGGTATCGAAAACCTACGATGTGCTAAATCATGGTGCTAAACAACAACCTCAGCAGGCCATGGCCAGTGAACCCTGTAAAGACTCGCCGCAAAGCCCAGGGATGTACCATAAAGCCAATGGCTTTAATGAATATCAACACTTGCACATGAATCAAAATGGATTTTACAAAGTGGAGAAGTCTGGAGGTGTTACTGTGTTGTCCACATCCAGTGTACATTTGGAAAACGGGGACGTGGTGAACACTGGAGAACAGACTCCTACCAAGCACACGATCAACAGCTTTTTGGAGTCTCCGATGAGGTTCTTGGACACACCGACCAAGAATCTCCTCAACACCCCCTCTAAACAAACCACAGAGCTGCCCTCCTGTGACTGTGTGGGTAAGTCATATTAGCCATATCATAACTTGAAATAAAAGTTGGCTCGATCTTCTTTCAGTTCATCTACGAACACAATTTCCCTCTACAGAACACGTAATTGAGAAAGAGGAGGGTCCGTACTACACTCACCTTGGATCTGGCCCGAATGTAGCAGCCGTGAGAGAGATGATGGAGAACAGGTAAAGTGGATCTCAGCTGCTATGCTTACATGCAATAATGTTTTCTCTCACTCCAACACAAAAGTATACACATTTTTATTCATTTTAATGGATCATTTGAAATTGACATGTATGCATTTAATTTCCTCATTTTATATGTATGGTTTTTACAATTATTGTTTCATATTTATTTTTAAATTATTTTTTGTCAAATAAAAAATATATATATTTAATAAAATAAATAATACATAATAATAATAAATGTATGAAAATAGTAAATTTTTGTAATTAAAAAATAATAATTGTTTATTATGTTCGAGTCCCATCTCAGACGCCTTTCCCAATCCCATCCCCCCTCTCTCCCACTTCGCTTTCTGTCTGTCTATGCTATCCTTTCTCAATAAATGCCAAAATAATTATTTGAAATTTGCAATAATTAGCCTTGATGTATCAGTTGAATTAATAACTGATTATCAAGGTGCATGTAAATGTAGCTAATATTGCATAATTAAAAACTGGGCTTGGCAATCAAATACTTGCAGTGGAGCCCTGCTGTGCAATATTTTTTGACGTTGACGGAGAAGTGTACATGTAGCTATAGACTTCTCTGCATTCAGAGTAGCAACCACAGATGTGTTTTAGCAGAAACACACTTTCATGCTCTCTAGAAGCTGAAACAGGAAGCCTACAACTGGGTTCAAGGGGCCCATGGAGTGATTCTTACCACAGAGGTTACTACTAAACTGCGGTAGCTATGGCAGAATTATGTTGTGATGATACTATTTCCCTTAAAGTCCCCCTGTAGTCAAAAATTGTATCCTTTAAAACTCATCTTTGATCATCAAATGACATATTTAAATGTTTTTTTCTTGTGAAAATAATTTTCTCATGCCTTAAAATAGCTTGAATGCTACTCTACACCCTTGCCTCATTTACTATACGCGGATCTATGAATACGCAAATTAGCCCCGCCTCCACTCAGTCACACTCCAGCCAGCCATGAGTCAGCGCCTCCTGAGTCCTGATCCACTAACTAAACTGTAGTAAACGCGATTGGTTTAATTAAGCCATATGTGTTTGAACCAGAAATAAGCTGGTATGCTCAATGTAAGCCAGGAGACTGATGGCTAACTTCGTGAGGTGAAGAGCTTAAAAAAAGTCCGCACACTCAAACGTCAAAGTGTCACAAGTGAGATGAGAACAATATAAGCAATTTACTGAATGAAACAAGGCAAACGTTTCGGTCACATGTTGACCATTTTCAATGCCAAGCTAAGCAGCTCTGGCTGCTTCTCTGTAACTTCGTGAGGTAACATTATCTGTTTGCACTGGTTCGTACACGGATAATGACTGATAAAACTGTTTTTACTAGCGGACAACTACAGTGGATACTGTAACATTCATTAAATTTACTTACTTGACGATGTTGTGTGCTCAAAATGCCTTGAAGACTCAAATGCAGCTAAGTTTGTGATTCCAAATCGCGCCCGCGATCATACGCGTGTGACGTGCGGATGTCAATGCGGGAGAGGTGCGTCTGACTCCGGCTACTTTTACACTGCCGCCGCGGGTTATTATTCAAGTTAGCGGTTCTAAATACAAATAAATAAGCGCTAACAGCACATGACATCGTGAAAATAGGGGGAAATATTAACAGTTGGCGAAACATCTACAGAAAAAATATAACTGTTACCGGATTAACCTGGCTGCCTTCTCACTAGACCCTTTGCAGCGCAGTTAATGATATGCTAAGGATAGGATCCCTTGACGCGATTGGTTATTGAGTTTTGTGATGTAGCAAAAAAAAGGCTGTTTCAAATCGCGTTTCTGTGACTGCTTTTGGGAAACTGCAGTTTAAGGAGAAAATACTCAGCAATGGTGTTGATAAATGGATTGGCACGTGGTTTGTCTAAAAGCAAACTAAAAACACCACATAGACAAATAAACAACATAAAAAAACTTGATTTTCACCACAGGGGGACTTTAAGTCGCACAATCAAAAGTATGACACATACCGTGTTTGCAAGGAAGCATTATATTGATATTTCTCAAACCTTCTGGTTAGAGTTTGTTTCAGACCCCTAACCCTAAATATTACACTTCTGCAATTAATTCAGTTCTAAACCGCTTAATATACAGATTCCATTTAAACATTTGTTTGTTTTGTAAATCTTTTTTTTTTTAATGTAAGATTAAAGTTTGAAAATCCTCTTTGGGTTATATTGTTGAAATGCCCACCATTCAGAATGCACCTGATGATGATGATGATGTCATAATATTTGAATACTAAATTCTGATTCTCATTTTTGCATTTATTTGCATATTGAATCATGATGGATCTGTTCTTCATTGCATATATATTTAACAGTAAGAAACACAAATCTTAATATAGTTTGAAAAAAAAATCTGAATTAGAAAATGTTTCTATTCAGATTTATACATCTAAAATTTGTATAATAGTGGGTAACTCATTTGGCTTCAATACAGTGACAGTTTAAAAGCCAGTTATTTAATTTTAGAAACAGCATGTCTATGTAATATCACATTCAATTTTTTCTTGCACAGTATAAATGAGTCTTTTTACATACAAATATATGTACCTTTATATTTTATGAAGGGAGGTCTGTTGCAAAGGGATCGTCCTATTTGGGGGTCCTTTGCATTAAAAAAATGTTGAACTTTTGAAAACCCCTGTGTTATAGTGCTTGACACACACACAACTCACTGTGCTGTTTGCATCACAGATATGGCGAGAAAGGCAACGCAGTCCGTGTGGAGGTTGTTGTGTATACAGGCAAAGAAGGGCGGAGCTCACAAGGTTGCCCAATCGCCAAGTGGGTGAGTGACCTGATGAAATAACTAGCAGTCTGCGAAGAGCTTGCAGAATGTCTGTTCCTTCATATACTGTGTGCACATGTGTTAAATTCTGCAGATCATACGTCGAAGAAGTGAGGAAGAGAAGTTGCTGTGTCTTGTGCGGCAGCGTGCTGGTCACTGTTGTCAGAACGCAGTGGTAGTCATTCTCATCCTGGCCTGGGAGGGGATCCCACGCAGTGTGGCTGACAGGCTGTACCAGGAGCTCACACAGACTCTCTGCAAATATGGCTCGCCCACTAGCCGCCGCTGTGCCCTCAATGAGGAGTGAGTCACAAGTGACATACGGACAGAGTGTGTGGGAATGATTCACGTACACACTCACTCACACAAATACAAAAGAACATTTGGAGGTTGTTCTTGATGAAGTGTTTGTGAAGCATGAGTACTTTTCTTTAAAGGGGTCATATGATGCTGCTAAAAAGAACATTGTCTTTGCAACTTTACAGATCTTCTTTATGCACCAAGAGCTTGTAACACTCCAAAGAGAAAGGAAAAATTGAAATCGCATCATATGACCCCTTTAAACTTCTTCACACCATCTTTTTGTAAGTGCACATTCACTGCTGAAAAGACCAGGCTAGATTAGTAAAAAGCAGGGTCGGAAATGATCTTGGGGTAAAAATGTCACCAAAATGAACAAAAAAGATTCAACACAAAAACTGAACTAAAATGATTAAACTAAACCGCATGATTTAACTAAAACAATTGCGATTAAAGTGAAATGTGAACATGAGTATTGACTGCGGCATGACATTTAGATCTGCTAACAATGTGTCAAAGATTTCTTTTTGCATGTTGTTTTTTGCAGTGTTGAGCATTATAAATAATAACCCACATGTCTATTGAGCTCATGAATGTGATGGCCAATCAGAGACGTTTAGATTAGTCACCAGTGAAAGTTCTGCAGTTCCACGAATTTCTCTCATCATAAACTAAGTGAAATCTTGATTCATTAAGTAACAAAACGCAGCTGTGTGTTGCTCGGAGATGCACAAAAGTTCTGCTGTGGCTTAGTTTGAACTATCTTCATTGGCCAAATTGAGATAGACAAAATAGACAATATTGTATAATTTATACAATACTAACTACTGTATAAAATCAGTTTCCCATTTTCAGTCGTAAAGAAAATTTTGGTATTTGGCAAGAAAAAAAAACTTGCTAATGTGATATTGCTAAACTATATCATATAATATAAATATAAGACAAAAACTCATTCGGGCATTTTTTGTCCTCATATCCTTGAATTTTAGGGGCATATAACTGTATAGGCTTGATCACACTTATAGGCTAGATCACACAATGAGTGATTGCCCTGCATCATGTTCGTCATGCGATGCAATGCTAGATGCAATACAGGTGTCAGCCCCTTTTGGGGTGCGTTAAATTCATTAATAATTTTAATGCATATATATTCCACATTTTAAAAGCACCACCAGCAAGTTTTATATTAAATTATATTATATTATATTGTATTGTATTGTATTGTATTATATTATATTATATTATTGCACTGTAACTTACCTTACCTTCTTCCTCTCTCCTGTTAGTCGCACTTGTGCATGTCAGGGTCTGGATCCAGAGACCTGCGGTGCCTCTTTCTCGTTTGGTTGCTCCTGGAGTATGTACTTCAATGGCTGCAAGTTTGCACGCAGCAAAACGCCCCGGAAGTTCAGACTGCAGGGAGACTATCCTGAGGAGGTGAGCACTAGATGGGCTCACAGGAGATAAATTCTCAGTCCACTAGAAATGTGTGAAGAAATGCTCTGTTATGAAAGAATTACATGCTGGTTTTCAAAATCCTGCCAACAAGCCATAGTGGCTTTAAATGAGATGCACAACTCTGATGAGAGTATCCTGTGTGAGCTTACCTGAATTACCTTGTTTACCTGAGCTAGTTTAACCTGTTGCTCTCTAGTGGCACTAAGTAAAACAGTTAACAGAAAAAAGGGTTGCATGACTGATGTTTTTTTATTGCAAAAACTCCCCATGCAAAGTTTGACCAGGTTCAAAATATGAGTTGAAATAGCACTGTGCCATTGAGTATTGAGTCATTATCATTCATTACAATGCAAACACACCTTCTTTTTAAGTAAAGGGGTCATGATTTCAATTTTCAATTTTTCCTTTCTCTTTGGAGTGTTACAAGCTCTTGGTGCATAAAGAAGATCTGTAAAGTTGCAAAGACTAA
>NW_015540988.1:649654-677091 GCF_001515605.1 Sinocyclocheilus anshuiensis | reverse complement strand
CACATTTCATTACACCAAATACACAAAATAATGTTCTTTTTAGCAGCATCATATGACCCCTTTAAGTAAATTATCCTCATTATTATACACTTTCAGCCAATTCAAGTGTCTGATTTACAGTGGCGGAACAATGCTGTGTAAAGTACGGCAGATTGTATACTCTGCTGCATCTTCTTCATACAAGCTTTAAAAGCCATCCTGCAAGAATTGCAAGATGTACTATGAAAACCTAATATAAACAATGATAACAGTGGTCGCAGTGCACAAATTATGTGCTGTATGAAACATTATTTTGTGAATAAACAAAATACATTTTACTGAAACTAACATCTAGAAGTTTGGTGTCAGTAAGATTTTTTTAAAGAAATTAATACTTTTATTCAGCAAAGATGCATCAAATTGATGAAAAGTGCAAGTAAATGCATTTGTAATGTTAAAAAAGTTTGTGTTTTAAATAAATGCTGTTATATTGAACTTTCTATCCATCAAATATTTCTGAAAAAAAGTTTCTACAAAAATATTAAGCAGCACAACTGTTTTCAACATTGATAGTAATAAGAAATGTTTCATTAAAAAAACCAAATCAGCATATTAGAATGATTTCTGAAGAATCATGTGGCACTGAAGACTGAAAATTCAGCTTTGCCATCACAAGAATAAATTAAAATGTATTTACAGTCATTTTAAATTAAAATAAAAAAAAATATTAAAATACAAAACAGTTACTTTCAATTGTAATAATATTTCACCCTATTACTGTTTTTACTGTATTTTTGAATCAAGTAAATCCTTGCAGCATCCATGCTGAGCATAAGTGATGTTATTCAAAAACAGAAAAAAATCATACCAACCTCAAATTTTTCGAAAGATAGAGTATTTATGCTTTATGGTCATTTTATTTCATCTTTCAAACTACAATAATGTTTGATGTTTGGTTAGGAGGAGAAGTTGGAGAAATACTTGCAGAATCTGGCATCAGATTTGGCCCCCGTGTACAATAAACTTGCTCCTGTGGCCTTTCAGAACCAGGTAGGAATTACATAATCAAAATGTCACAATCTGTCACAATGTTAAAACTGCTCTTAAGCAGAGCTCAACAGTAAAAATGTTTGCTAAGTTAGTTGATGATCTGTAACCTGTCAGGTGGAGCAGGAGCAGCAGGGGCAGGACTGTCGGCTGGGCAGGACTGAAGGTCGACCGTTCTCTGGTGTGACTGCATGTGTGGACTTCTGCGCTCATGCCCACAGAGACACACATAACATGACCAATGGAAGCACTGTGGTGAGTCTCACTTCAACTGTCAATGTCATTGTCCTTCTAATACCTTCTTTTTTTCATTTTCTGACATCTGAGATAAATGAGATATGCACTTGCCTCATGTGAACTGCAGGTATGTACTTTAACCAAGGAGGATAACCGTGCAGTGCGGAACATTCCAGAGGACGAGCAGCTGCACGTCCTGCCGCTCTACAAGATCTCTGAGACGGATGAGTTTGGACATGTTGAGGGCCAGTGGGCCAAAATAAAGTCTGGGGCACTGCAAGTCCTCTCTGCTTTCCCAAGAGAAGTAAGGATGTTGGCTGAGCCCGTCAAATCAGCACGCAAGAGGAGGATGGAGGCTAAAAGAGCCCATGCTGAGAAACTTAGCGGCCTGGACAGTAAGCGGGGCACTCCTGTGAAAGTGAAGAACGAGCATCTTAAAGGTATATCCAGTTCAGCCTTCCTTCTTAAGAGGCATGCCATTTTCTTGATGTGTACAAGTTGGTTTCAGGCAGGGGTTTTGATGTAAGGTGGAGGAACATTCAAAATGTGTAGTGCTGGGGAGGCTCCAGAAACAGTTTAAAAACCCCTGGTTTAGGGGGCATATACACTACACCATTTTCAACTAAAACAGAAAATTTCTTATGCATTTTGGCCATCTATTTGCACAATAAGCCTTTTGGGGGTCTGAAAATGCAAACTTTTGAAAACGGGTTTCAAGGTGCAAGTTTTTAAAAACGATACAGTTTCGTCTCTGTGTAAACAAAAAAAATTAATTTGTGAAAATGATGTGCATACTTGTGTGTTGAGTCTATAGGAATGCGTATGTGCGCAGGCATGTAGTGTTTCTAAACATTTCTAAAATGCAAAGAAAAAACTTTTCAGTTTTTAGTACATTGTTGTCGTGTAAACGTACCCTTATGGTGACCTCTAAATCAGGACGTTCCAGTAACAATCAGTTTTCTGTTATCTGCAATATTTCAGTATTTTTGTTTTTTATTTCTTTACAGTAATTTAATTCTTTATAGTTCTTTATAATATTCAATTACACATTTTTACATTTAGATTGTTTACTATCATCCAACACTCACTTTAAGATCATCATTGCTACTAATAATTATTTATAATTATTTTTCTATTATTATTTTTGAAATATTATTTAATAATTATTTGATAAATAATTTAATAGCACAGTTAAATGTAATCTTTAGCAAATTTCAAAATGAATATCCATTTTTCATGCCGTACATTATAATGCTGCGATGCCTAAATTCACTTTTAGCATTTTAAATACATTTTACCTTTTAGATAGTTTGTTTGTTTTTCACATCTTCAGTCATAACATGAAAATATTTATTAGTTTATTGGTATCGGATAGAATTTTCACTTTTTACTATTTCCTGAAACCAGATATATACCAAAAGTAAATTTCAAGAATAGGTTTCTCTTAGTAGCCAAAAATAACCCGGATAACCACTGAGATTATAAAGTATGGATATATGATGGATATGTAATGGGAATGATTTTAATTCATATTGTAAATTAAATATACATTTCTCTTGAGAATAGATCATTAAATAGGGGCTGTTGTGCCACTGATTTATTCCAGGAAGCTTTTGGGGACTTTTCTAATCTACATTGTTATTATTATTTTGTCCACAGGTTTCAAACAAACCTCTGTTGAACATTCACCATGTTTGGAAAAGGATACTCGTAATTTAAGTTCCAGCATGCGATTATCTGGTGTTCCAGGCATTGGAGACCAATTCTCAGACTTCCGCTCTACTGTCCCGTACAACCAGAGTAACATATGCCGCACTCCTCCTGTGGCCTCCAGCTTTGGCATGTCCACACACCCAGAGTTCCCTCGACCGCATGATCCCTCAAGAGGAACGGGCCACAGCAATGGTTCTCCTTCTCTTAGACACGGACTCGAGACCATCAGGCAGACGTCTGAACCGTTAAGAAACTCGTATCCGAACGATCCTCTGAGAACGAATTCAAAATACTCTCCCTCGTTCAAATCCGAGCCTGAGGAGATGCGGTGCTTCCAGGGCGGCGCAGCTCCCACCCCGCTCTCCCCGCCCACAGCCGAGGGTCTCCACAGTCGCTTGAACCTGGAGGACCACCGCAACCCTCCAGATACGGCGCGACCCCTGACCCCAGAGGTGGGTAAAGTGGAGGAAGTGTGGTCGGAAAGCGAGCACAATTTCCTCGACAGGGACATCGGCGGGGTCGCGGTGGCTCCTTCCCACGGCTCTATCTTGATCGAATGCGCTCGGCGGGAACTGCACGCCACCACTCCCATCCTGCAGCCCAACCGCACGCATCCCACCCGCATCTCGCTGGTCTTCTACCAGCACAAGAGCCTTAACACTCCGGGCCACGGCCTGCAACAGTGGGAGGCTAAAATGGCCGAGAAGGCCAGGGAGAAAGAGGAAGCCGAGCGTCAGGGACTCAACAACAGGTCAAAGGAGATGGATTCGGATACGGAGAGTGAAAACGAGACTTATCCGGAAGAGAGACACAAGCTTCAGGTTCCTACCCGTCAATCGCTAACAGTTCCGCGTGACAGCGTCGTCATGTCAGCGCCCTACTCCCTCACGCACGTCACTGGGCCTTACAACCGCTGGACGTGAAATTCTCCGTGCTTGTCTAGCTAATGCCTTACCTCAGCTAGTTCTCATCCTTTCATGCCCGTTTTTACGTGTGCTCTTCTTCAGTTGTCCTCTTCATCTCAGCTTTTACGAAGAAATAGACTACCATTTGTGGGTTTTTAACTGTGAGTTTTGGTGTGTATGTCTGTGTTTTTTTTATTGTAAAGAGATGGTGCTCAGAACAGATGTTATAAAACTGGTTTTATACATATAGATGAAATTAGTGCATAGAAGATGTGATTATTTATTCTGATCATTTTCAAGACTATTTTGTAATTTAATTTCTGGTCCAAGCCTGTTTACTGCAATAGGAGTATGTCATCCTTGAAATGACGTGTGTAGTAAACACTCCGAATTGACATTGTCAAATGTGAATTCTATATTCTCGTCTCAGCCTTGGGTGCTGTCTTGTCCGACACTCGGTAGTTGCTATTTTATGCTGCCATTGTAGCAGTAAGGTTAAATGACCAATATGAACCACACATGGGTCATTACAGGTCATTGGTAAAAAGGTACATTGTTCCGGCATTGTAATCAGATTACTTTTTTCCAAGTAACTAGTAAAGTAACAAAATATGTCTAGTTACTTTTTTTTAAATAAGTAACGCAAGTTATTCACTGACACCTCTCCTGTCCACGTGTTGAGATAAACTGGGAGTTCCAGAGGCTTATTAATTTCACTTTTGGTGTGAAATGGCCTTTACAGTTGCCAAAAATATAACTTTTGAGGTTTTTGTTATTAAAAAACAAATAACCAAGCCTAGCACAGGTGACGCAAAAGTATCGTAATGCATTACTTTCCATAAAAAGTTCCAAACTAATGTAATTAGTTACTTTTTTATGCAGTAATGCAATATTGTAATGCATTACTTTTAAAAGTAACTTTCCCCAACACTGTTGTGAGACATAGACATGGCATCATTTCAAAAAGCACTTTGTATCTTCAGACCAACTTGACCTTTGAAGTTTCCAATATGCACGTTTGGTTTATTCATCTTCAAGTATCTCCGGACACGATTTTTGGTATCATGATTATGAAACTTTGCATATTTAAGCAATAATCATGGAAAGTTTTATGCTGCATTTTGATTTCTGGCACTTATGTACAATTTTATATTATTTGGTCCCAATTTTTGAGTTTCTTTTTTTTTTTTTTAACTCCCAAAGAGGTTGAAACATGACTTGAAATAGCTTAATCATTTTATACAATTCAAGCGTGTTAAGTTATGTTTGAACGAATTTACTGTATGTTTTTCACTGGTGCTTCTGAAGACATCCCATGACACCTCCTGAGATGTCATTTCATCTATTTTTATTGCTACCTAGAGCATTTTTATTTGAAATCAATCACTTTTTAGTGCGAGGGCTGGGGTGGATCAGTGTCTGCGCATTTTTATACGCAAGTATGTTTGGTTTTATTTAGGTGCATTGAGTGAAAAGATCAATTTTATGACAAATGTAATTGTATATGTATCCAGAGGCCTAGTCAAGATATTGGCTCAAACAAAAGGTTTACATTACTCTTACATGAGGTTTAAAGTGAACATACGGCTAAGAAATGTCTTGTTAATTTCATCTTTATGGTGCTAAAGAGTGTACGTCAGTGTTCAGAACCATTGTACACCCAAAATGCTGTACTTCAGCACTTGAAACAACATCTTGTCATGTAGGTTGTGAGAAACTTTACACATTGTCTCTGAAAATGTGTTTTAACTAGTACTCTAGCTGCGACAAAGATAGAAAAGCTCAACAGTAACCCAATGTGAGCCTATGTTTTGGGGAACTTGAAGTCACAGAGTGGCATGGGTACATTCACGCTACTGTCTCTTCAATTAAATCTATTTTTGCTGAACAATGATACTGTTGTTTTTGTGTAAAACCATCATGTGTGACAAAAAGAAGATGATATTGTAACCCTGAGCTGAGTTTGTGTATAGCTCAGGGAAGGTGCTCATCAGTGGTGCTTATTCATAGTTCCCCTAGCATTGACAAATCACATGTAGGTGCTGCACTAGTTCTGGATCTTTCTTTTTGGCCGGTGCTGAATGTTTTACTCAGCTTGAATATCATTAGATCATGCTATATTATTGAGTGTTTTTCCTCTTGACTTTATGTGGCACAAATAATACTATGACCTCACAGGCCCCTGATGGTAATTGACTGACATTGAAATGCCAGTACTATGAACGTCAGATAGCCTAAGGGAATTACCAATGCAATTCGATTCAATGCTCACTGATTTTATGCATTTTTCTAAGCTATTGTTTTCCAAGCTCTTGTTTTATGTGAATTATGGGTTGGTTTTTGTGTCGCTGGTTAAAACAAACTGCATTTCTGTGTAAATTACAGTAGATTTATAATACCATAAACTCATTTGGTTAGATTTGGCTCATGTGATCTTATTTGAGTTCAGATGATTTAACATGGCTCTCATTGCAAGTCTGGTAAAAAAATGCAAATGCATGTTCCTAAAGAAAAAAATGTGTTACATTCCTTTTTAAGTTAATATATTCACATTAGGCGTCTCTTGCATGTTTTCCCTCTTTTTTGTTGTATTTTCCCTCTTTTCTCAGGTCTCTCTGCCCATGTAACTTTGGACACAAGCTTCAACGATTTTTGCATTGTCTTACAATTAAATTCTCCAAAGTGTTTATTTACTTTTGGTTATGTTTTGTTCCCTTACAACATCTTCATGTATATTATCAGTTTGACAATTCTCGTATATGTTGAATGAAAGCTGAAGTGTGTAATTTCTGCTCCACTAGCATCATCAAACAAAACTGCATTAATAATAATGACTATTTTCTGGCAGTTTTCTCAGATAGTCAGGCAAATCGATTGATTAATCCAATGCTGTTGTGTTGGGCCGGTCTTAAGCAATGATTTGATAGCAGCTAAGAGATGCAGATGTTACATTTTTGGGGAATTAAACCTACCATTGGCTTATTTACTTATTTTTTTTATCTGAATATTGAACTAGAGTTATTTTAACATTGAAAAAAAAATGACACACTTCAGCTTGAAGTATGAATGTAAGCCATTACGGGCACTTTTATAATGTGGAATTTTAAACCTCTTACCTACAAAACAAACAAGAAGATGACTTGAAGACTTGTTCATTTTGTGACTTGAAATGATCTGTCAAGGAAAGAAACACCAGCTTTTGAGATTTTACTTTCAGAAAATAAAATGCACAGTAGTTGTACGGTACATGTGAAGTGTGAGGCTTTTCCATTTGCACATTTTCTGCATGATTTTGCAACTCTTGTATGCACCCAAATAGCAGTTTTTCACAGCCCAAACACATTGCTGTCTATCTAATACATTCTACACAGGACATAGTAACAAAGTATAAGAGAAGTCATGTAGTAGCAATTCATCAAGCATTTCAACAGTATTTCCATCCCACATATATTTTATATTGTGTATTTTCAAGAACATCAGATATTTTGAATAGATTTTTGAAAATATCTTGAACGTTAGTCAGTTTGAACCATGCTCAAATGTGTATTTGGCTCATATATGCCAAATGTGTTCGGTAATATCAATTCCCTAACTATGTTGTCATAAAGAGTGAGTTTCCTGGCAGAAAAATCAAATGACATGGAATTTGAGAGAATCCACTCTCGGTTATAAACGATTTTAAATCAACCCGCACAGTTGCACATGAATCTATAGGACAGTTAATTATGACATGACACCAGATTTAGAGCTTTGGCTCTTACAGTTTGTCAGGAGTATGTTCTCCAAGAGTACACCATAACTCCAACAAAAATAGTGCATTTCAAAATCAACAAACAGTTTCTAGTGCCCTCTATGGACAGTATTTGACAAACTGTGGTGTGCATCCTGAGATGACCCTAACGCCCATGTTTTGTTAAATTTATATTACACAGGTCTGCAAAACTCAAGAATCGAATTTCCCTGAATAAACTGTCAGGATTGTCTCCACGTAATACTCACCATGATTACCTTGCAAAAAAAGTAGCTTATTCCAGTGCTGTATAGACCTACTTCTTTTAAACTAAAAATAGCATACATACTTTAAATCCAACTTTTATGTATTGAATAGAGATTAAATTTATACTTAAGTATACTTGGTTTATAACTGACATTTACAGAAAAGTCTGAATTATGCTAGTATGCGGTATTTTTTTTTCCAAGTATGTACATATTTTAATGCACTACTTGTATATATATACTATTTCAATACTTCTTAGGAGAAAGATGTCCTAATTAGTTTATAAAAGTATACTTTCAAGTGTAACAATAGCAAACTTTAAATATAAAACTATAGTTTAACTTTGTGGTTAGTATAGCAGCTACACTATAAGTCAATTTAGGGATATTGTTAGTTAACAATTTATACTTCAATCCATTTTTTTAGTTTATGAAAGTGCATTTTGACGAATACTCTCAGCAAATTACTACTTTAATAGTTTGTATACTACAAGTTGTCTTGAACGTATATACTTTTAAGTGAACTTAACATCATACTTGGTTATATTATATTTGCACCAAGTATGCACTGAAAAAAATGGAGTGTATTCATAAACTAAAATATCAGCAAGACGTATATAACTTCAGGGCTAAAAAAAAAACACTTACAGTAGATGTACTTACTAAAAAATTTCTACTGTGAACACGTAAAGTACACTTAAAATATACTTTTATGAAGTCAAAAATGGGACATAGTACCACATAGTACACGTACAAGTACACTACTAATATACTGATATTGGTATACTTAGTTGCTACATAAAATATACTTCAGCTTTAAGTTTACTTAATATATGAACTTGAAGTATACATCTTCCCTGACACATTAATGATCTCTTTTCATTCTCAAGTCATCTGTAAATCCACTAATTAAAGCACCAATTACTGTCAAGCAAAACTGAAGTATAGTGGACATCTCTTTTACAATTCCTGACACCAGACATTTTAGGGCCAAAATATAAGGTGGAGGAATAAAATCTAAACAAACCAGCTTCTCTGGTTCCTCCCAAGGGTTTTTTATCTCTCTCTTTACTATACTAAACATCTTGTAGACTTTGTTTCTCCAATTCCAGTACACCTGGAAAACGTATCCTGGAAATGTCATGCAGATGTTATGAGAATGTTTGAGGTGAATATGTGACCGGTGCCATAGATAAACAGATCTGTACAAATGATAATGGAAACAAAGATAAAAGAGAATATAAAGGAAAGTAGCTTTCCAAAAGCTTTCTAAACAGCAGCTGCATGTGTGATTTCTGTGGGTCAGCAGGAGAGTCGGGCAGACACAATTGGGGAAGGTTAGGGTGTGCACAACTCCTGCTGAATGCAAGTGGATCCTTCTGTGTAGGAGTTTGGAGTGTTTTAGGCTGAAGTCACACATCCAAGCCTCTTTTTGCAGTCTGGACTGGAATACACATTCTGAAGCAGACCTGATCGGTCTACAGAACGAAACCACTCAGAAATGTGAGGATCCCATGCCACTGATGTTTCAACAGTATTTAGGTTGAATTACTTTAATGAGACATAATATGAAAGTTATAGGCTGTTTATATTAGGAGTTTAGTTCGTTATGTGGAGATTTGGTTAGATATAGGCCTATAACAAACAGTACCAAAATGTTCCATGTTATTACCAGCTTATTTGGACAATGCTACAGTACATGGATGAGTAAGTCACCCAAAAATAATATTAAAAAATATATAAATTTCATTTTGGATAAAGAAAATGAAGCCTATGTACGCCCAAGATTCATTGCATTGTGAAATTATTTTCTTGGCATTAGTGGTGCTTTTCGTTACTGTAATACAATTACAAATTAAAGGAAGTATTCTTTACCATTCGAATATTAGCATTACAATAAGATTATTTTGACCTTATTTGTTGTATTTAGTTGAATTTTATTAGTAATAAATAAATAAATACATTAAAATTGTTGTTGTTGCATTAACCATCACTACACTTGTTTCCTTACAATTACACAATAAGATTTTAAGCTTCTCTTGATTTTATGTGTATGTTTCAAAATAGCGTTTTTGTCTCCCGCGTCCAGCGCGCGTGAGCCCAGCCAGCTTCCGTAGATTCTGAGCGCGTGCGTGACGCAGCGTCCCACGGTCAGAAGAATTGTTCACAGGCAAGATGGCGACTTCGGAGCCGGTAAGTGGGAGCGGGCTTCTTTCATTTAGGGCTTCCCAGCGACCAGAAATGGTAAAGCGGCGTCTGTTGTGTTGTCTGCGGGACATGTTTAAACAGTGAGCAGCACTGTTAAAAGCTGGAGGTGTCCTTCATGCGTTCAGTGGGGTTTCGGGGCGGCACTGCTGCTGGTGACTAGAGACAGACAGGGAGGGTCCGGACAACGGCAATTCACCAGTCCTCACACCCGTTAACGGGTCACTTCGGATCGGCGGAATGATACTCTAACGCTCTTCGGGTGGATGGTGACGGGTTTTTCTCTCGACTCGGCTCGACGTGATGAGATGAGATCTCCAGACATCTGGACACGTGTGCTCGTGGCTAACAGTGATCGGCTAGCGCGCTCAGTCGTGGCTGCTTAATACGCTTCATAATGAATCATTTCAATGAAATGTGACTTTTCAGTGTGCACGAATGCATTACCGTGTAGTTTGACTCCGAAAATAGCACGATAGTCATTGATCGCTGAAATAAGTGAGCATGTGTTCAGAGAAGCTTAACTTATACCGTAGCCGACAGTAGAGGGTGTATGACTCCAAATTGAACTGGAAATTCGATTTACTAACTCTATAGTGTGTGATCGGAGCTACACTGAATGAAGAGCACGCTGTGATCGAGTTGTCTTGGTAACAGGCCTGAAGGTCCAGTCAGTCTTTCTGATGTCCAGGGCTTTAGGAGCCAATAGTTTGCTATTGCAACAGCTGTTTCCATTTAGTATCTTTGCTAACTTACTTATCCAGAGATCTCAGATGATCCTAGAGCACCTTTAACAGTGAAGCCAGGCGGACAGGTGTACAAAATGTGCTGTAGGTCAGTTTAAGGTGTCTGGGAGGATCAGGACTTTAGCATTGAGGTGATTGTTGGGGTATTTGTGTGGAACGACCCTTAACTTTCTGTAATCAGTTTTCCCACCGTCATGGAAAATCTAGGAATTGTAAAATAGTTGTGGAAATTACTCTGCTCTGTCGCTTTTTGTGAAGTGAAACTTGCTGAAGTTACTGGAAATTACATTTTTCTCTTGTTTTGCATTTATGTAGCGAGCAACTGAAAATGAAGAAGGCCGTGCTGATAGTCCTACGACTGCTGTGACAAGTCCTGAACAGTACATCAAACACCCTTTGCAACACCGGTAAATTCATTTCTCTTCTTTGTGTAGTTTTATCTGATGTTCCCAATGCAACACATCTGTAACATGCTGTACTGAGCACAGGTAACTTAATTCAGTCCTCCTAGTGCATTAGGGGGTCTATGTGGTCCAGTCGTCATGCAGCCATGGAGAGATCTTTACCAATATCTAAAGAGCAGCATTGTGGCCTGTATGATGCAATGTTTATTAAGTGATGGTGAATATGAGGAGCATAAAAAATGAAAAACTGAATTGAAAATTGGAATTAATTGACCAATTTTCTAGGCAGTATTTATTCAAAATCACTAAAACGAGAGTGCACATTTTGGCCTATGCCTTTCACAGTTTCCACAAAAGTTTTAAGCAGCATGAGCACCAAATTAGCTTAGATTGATTTCAGAAGGATCATGTGACACTGAAGGAATGGCTGCTGAAAATTCAAGAGATAAGTTAATTTAAAATATTAATAATAATTCACAGTATTATTATTTATATTGTATTTTGATTAAATAAGTGTAGCCTTGGTCAGAATAAGAAACAAATCTTGAGGACCACAGACTTTTAAACAGTAGTGTATATTTCTGTCTGGTTTATCTGTACTTACACTTGCAAGTCACTGTAATTGTAAAGCAGATTGTATTTGGCTTAAATTTTAACTTGGGACATATTAAGAAGATGTGATGTTTACAGATCTAGTCTTGCGTGACATGGTGCGTAGAGAGTTACATTTTAGGTGGCAGTAGTGTTTAGTAGGGTTGGGTATCGTTTGGGTTTTTTCCGATACCGGTGCCACATGAGCACCAAATTAGCTTAGATTGATTTCAGAAGGATCATGTGACACTGAAGGAATGGCTGCTGAAAATTCAAGAGATAAGTTAATTTAAAATATTAATAATAATTCACAGTATTATTATTTATATTGTATTTTGATTAAATAAGTGTAGCCTTGGTCAGAATAAGAAACAAATCTTGAGGACCACAGACTTTTAAACAGTAGTGTATATTTCTGTCTGGTTTATCTGTACTTACACTTGCAAGTCACTGTAATTGTAAAGCAGATTGTATTTGGCTTAAATTTTAACTTGGGACATATTAAGAAGATGTGATGTTTACAAATCTAGTCTTGCGTGACATGGTGCGTAGAGAGTTACATTTTAGGTGGCAGTGTTTAGTAGGGTTGGGTATCGTTTAGGTTTTTTCCGATACCGGTGCCAAATCGATACTTTTAAAACGCTTCCGGTGCCTGAACCAATACTTAAAAAAAAATTAAAAATTACCCAAAATAGGATGGATTGGCCATTATTGAGCGCTATAAACACCTTTAATGTCTGTTTCATTCATACTAGACGCCAGAGGGCGCCCTTGCGCAGAAACTCCACATGAGTATCACAGAAGGAAAAGGACTCAGGAAATCCCTAATATGGACAAAGGCATTGTTACGGCTGTAACTGAGTAAACAGAAGATTTAAATGTTTTGAATGATAAAACAAAGACACTGAACACTTGACTGCGACAATGTATAGTTTATCTGTATTTTCGTCATAATTAAGTATATTTAGAATCCATTGCTAATCGACATAGCCTTTTTACCATATGCTTTTTACACAGAAGGCTACCTGCTGCCATCAGAGCAAGTGTAATTATTGCATTCACGCGCTCCTCGATGCTCTCATTTCCCGAGTTGTGCTTTTAAGTCGGAATGTGAAAACAACATGGACACTCGCGTTACTACAAAGATGTGTTGGATTTGTATTATTAGAGCTATCCGACTTGCGTTCATGAATTTTCTCAGTCGGGAAATAATTTTTCACGTGAGGTGCCGGTGATGATGCTTCTTACGTCCGTTTCGGAGAACCAGAGAACAAATATTTCAATCGATCGCTCAAGCATTGGTGGCACCGAAATCTGCGTTCTGATTCGGTTCTAGTACATACCTGTTACATAGGGTTTCGGTACCCAACCCTAGTGTTTAGTGTCTTTCTGAGCTCAAAAGTCATATGAGCGATGCGGTGGCAGTCCGCCAGCATGCTGCAGGAAGTGCTGAGCTCACATGTTGAGCTGTCTCATTCCAGCCCTTTCTGCCTTTTCACTGCCCATTGCTTATTCCTGTGATATTTAGATCTGTGGGGACCTTCATTCATTATGAAAGCTGTCTCTCAGTCTACTGAAAGATAGAGTATAGAGTAGCATTCACATTTCAGCTTGTATGGCAGTCATTTTTTTAAATGTTCATTCTGCTTCATTCCATTGTTCACCACAGGTCAGTACAGATAACCCTGCAGTATCAGTGACAGGGTGCATCTGTCAGATCCCCAGTTCTCTCTGCTGCTTTCATCAACCTCTTATTATATGACTGATAACAATAGCAGTTTTTGTTTAGTGGAGCTGCATTGTTTCTCTGCCCTTTTTCTTTTATACTTCTGGATAGAATGAAACATTGTTGAAGGTGAAAATTCTTTTTTGTTCTTTTATGCACTAGATGTTTTTGAAATAAGTTTCTTATGCTCACCAAGGCTGCTTTTAGTTGATCAAAATTAAGTTAAAACGGTAATATTGTGAAATACTATTACTATTTAAAATAATTGTTTTTATTTTAATGTGTTTTTAAATGTAATTTATTCATGTGATGCAAAGCTGAATTTTCAGTATCATTACTCCAGTCTTCAGTGTCACATGATCCTCTCAGAAATCATTCTAATATGATGATTTGGTGCTCAAGAAACATTTCTTATTATCATCAATGTTGAAAACAGCTGTGCTGCTTAATATATATATATACAGTATATATATTTTTTTTTGGGGGGAAGCTGAGGCTATTTTCAGGATTCTTTAGTAAATAGAAAGCTCAAAAGAACAGCATTTATTTGAAATAGGAATCTTTTGTAACATTATAAATGTCTTTACTGTCACTTTTGATACATTTAACGTGTCTTTGCTAAATAAAATGAATCATATTGTTTGCATTTTTTTTTAAATCCTTTTTTTCCTATTACAAATATCAGTAGTTATCACTAGAACAATTAGATTGAAAAGTTTAATTGAAAAACAAACATGAATTTGAGAATGATTGGTATTAGCTTTAGTGACAACTCCATGAGTTTGTGTGAAAACTAATGATCATATTCTCGAACATGATTCAAGATGAACTAAAGAACTTGAGTTTCAGTATCATCATTTCAGCCGCTTACCATCTGTTCAGAGAATCACATGATCAGTGTATACTATACTATATAGTAAATAATACTGTAACCTGTAATATTTCAAATTTTTGTAGAGCAGCCATGGTTTTCCATTGGTTAGCAGGACAGTACGAGTCATCTCTGCATGAATATTATATGAATGACCCAAAGAGACCTGTGCTCACTGTGCTTATTTATGTCCCTGCAGATGGGCTCTCTGGTATTTCAAAAATGACAAGAGCAAAAGTTGGACAGAAAATCTGCGTCTCATCTCCAAGTTTGACACAGTGGAAGATTTCTGGGCGTAAGTGTTTTTCCCTTCTCATATATTGAAGTCACATTATCATCCCTTTTTTTATCTTATAACAAAGCTTGAAAATTTGAATGGCAAATTATGATGGATTTGACTTGACTCCTCAGATTATACAATCACATACAGCAGCCCAGTAAGCTTGGATTTGGCTGTGACTACTGTTTATTTAAGGTAAGATCAGGAAGTGTGTGTTTATATGGCCAAACTGAAATCTGTGGTTGATTATTAACAAAACATTTTATTGCAAAGCAGGTGCATTTTTGAGTTTCTGTGGGCATCACTCTGGCCACGTGTGATTTTAATTATCTGCATGCTGATAAAAAGATGAATGTTAGCAATTTGCAAAAATGACAAAACGCTGATCTCCAGATTATTTTGTATGTCTCAGGATGGTATTAAACCCATGTGGGAGGATGACAGGAATAAACTTGGTGGAAGGTGGTTAATGACCCTCAGCAAACAGCAACGACACAATGACCTTGACCGCTACTGGATGGAGACAGTAAGACTTGCTTTTTTTTGGCTCACGTTTTCACATGGATTAGTGGACAGCTCGGTGTGCATATTGACTGTCTGTGTTGTTTGCAGCTGTTGTGTTTAATTGGAGAGTCCTTTGATGAAGCCAGTGAAGACGTGTGTGGAGCTGTGGTCAATGTCAGGCCAAAGGGGGATAAAATATCCATCTGGACGGGCAACTGCCAAAACAGGGACGCTATCATGACGATAGGGTGTGTTGCTTACTTTGTACAGTCTACACATAGATGCAACACATTAAGGAATTTAAAGCACAAATAAGAACAGATCAGATGTTTCCACTTGGTCTAACATTGGAAAGACAATACCGGAGTGTGATATTCCAACCTGAAATGTTTGTTTGATGTAAATATGCTGATATCTAGCCGTTTCTGTACCGAAGCCTTCATCGTGACAGTGAAATCTGTTGTTCTTCCCCTGTAGGCAACAATACAAAGAGCGTTTGAGTATCCCAATCAAAACCCTCATCGGATACCAGTCACATGATGACACCTCTAGCAAAAGTGGCTCTACAACAAAGAACATGTATTCAGTTTGAAGAAAACTCATTTCAACTCATTGTAGGTTTATAAAATTTCAAATTCGCATCACATTAATACTTTTGAGTTGTCAGCTACTATAATGTCCTTCCTTTTTAAGAAAAGAAAAAACGTCAAATATGTAAATGTAGTGCTCTCCAGCCTGAAATGATCAGCACCGTTACCATGTGGATCAGGGGACGTCTGCTTGTTTAGACCTGAGAGAGGACCGCATCAGCTAAAGCTATACGAGTTGAGCTAGATGTTATTGATATCATTTTAGTCGTTCAAAGGACTAATCGAGACTTACCTAGCTGAAGAGGTTCTAAGGCTTAGATAAGAGACATAGCGTTCTTTGCTTTAACCTTTCTTTCTCTCACGCGTCACGCCATGAAGTGTTTCTCACCGTCAGATGAACAAATAAACCCACACGGACGTTTTAAGGGCCCAAACTGTTTTAACATGCTTTGGTTGGAGGTGTTTGGCATGAGAAGTGATTGCAGAGGCGCCTGCAGACTGACTGATCCTAAAGGTTTGTAAAGGATTACTTTTGCTCGCGCTCCAAGTTTGGAATTTGAAGGAGTGGTCATTTATTGTTTCAGCTATGCTGGAATTGTGGCATCTTGCTTGTAGACCTATCTAAGATTTGCGTTTCTCCCCTATCATCTATTTATGATATATGCATTGCAGTTGCAACTATGTAGTGAGAGGAACACCATGAAAATCAAGCTCCTGTTTTCTTTCGGTTACTTTTTGAGGTTCTTAGCAATGTACTGCTTGCTGTTTTTTTTTTCTGTTTTTTTTTTTCAACTATTTATTTATTTTTTTACAGTGTATTCAGTGAATGCCTGTACATACATGCTTTTTAGGTTTGCTACCACTTTGCCCCTCATTGATACTGTAGACATTTTCTAGTTTGCCCCAATCTTTGGATCAGTGAAAGAAGAGAGGATATTCATTGTGAATTTATTTTGCTCATAATGTATCTTTATTATCTGTAATTCCAGGATGTATATTACCTTCTTTCAAAGTAAAGGTTATGTGCTTTGCATTAACATTTGAATTTTTTTCCCTGTTTCTTTATTCTCTTGAGTTCAAACCTACTTGAAAGTTAAACAGTTGTGTTATGTGTTGTCATCAGCGCAAACGAATTTATAAATTAAATGCAGTGGCCAGGAATAAACAGCTAAAGTTATGCCATAAAGAAACTACATCATGGGTTGCAAAGCTTCAACGTCACCATCACTAAGCTTTAGACAACTCTTCCAGTCTAGTTTGCAAGAGCACCATTATAAACACAGCAAAACTGTAAAAGCGGACTAGTGAGTAGATGAGTTTTCCTGTTTGGTGTGAAGATGTTTAATGTCCCTGAAAACCCCTTTTGTCCCATTTATCTACTTGTTAGCAACTGCCTTCAAGATGCTTAAAAATCACAAGTTGGGTATTGCTGATGCATTTTATGTTGTAGAATAAAAAGTGTAAATATCTTGAGCTTGTGTTTGCCACACACCTTAGATTTTGGGGAAACCGAACCTTGAGTGCACAAATGCTAACTGGTTTCCAGGTTTTAGGACTCATTTCTGCACTCCTTTCAACGCTATTCTTTAGCACAGGTCCAGAGTCCTCAGCTGCATCAGTGTCTTTGTCTTATAGCAGAAGTACATAACCTTTCCAAACAAAGTCACTCCTCCACTCTGAAAGTTCAAAAGTTTGAACAAGCTGTCTTGTATCTCCCCTCCCTGTTCTGGAAGTTTCTAAATCATGCAGTATTTGAGATTGTATAGTTACATAGTAGACTATCTGTGAAAACAGTTTCGAGTCTTCATGGCCAATACATATGAATACATTAGTTTCGCTTTCACAATGAAACACACGGCGGCCTAGAGTGAGCGGAGGCTGGAGGGCTAGAGTGAGCTGAGGCGGGCGGCGGATTCGAAGAAGGAGTGTCCGGCGGGCTTGCGGCAACCACATGTGATGACCCCGGGCTGGACTCCGCTTCGTCCACGGTGAAAGCCGTTCCGGCAATCCACAGCATGAAGTTGATGTATTTCATTAGCGACCAGCACGGATCAGCTCTAGGCATGAAGAAGCGGATATTGTCCTCTTTTGGAAGGCCAAACAAAGTAGTTTCACTTTCACAACGAAACACACAGCGCCTTCACGACATGGTGGCAGCAACAACAATACTACAGCGAAAATAAAAGTTACGCCCCTTTCTTTGCGTGAACATTTGGGCGGCGTTATGCAAATCTTCCCACATCGTGATGTAGACATGTGGGGGCGTGTTAGAACGAGCCGTTTTAGGTAGGCGTGGCTGACTCTTAACTTTTATAAAGAATATCTCTTTACAGATCTTCTTTATGCACCAAGAGCTTGTAACACTCCAAAGAGAAAGGAAAAATTGAAATCGCATCATATGACCCCTTTAATAATAAAAATGGCAGGAAGAAAACTTTAGATGATTACCCCATTAAACCTGAAAGTGTAAAAAACTTGTAAAACCTGTACAACTATAAAATGTCAAACTATCATACAGAGGCAAAAAATTGAGCACTTTGTTGCTTGCTTTGACACAGCAAATAGTTTTTGCATTGTAATTCTCTGTTAGTAAAAAATATCAGGAGTTAAACTTGATTAAATCTGACCCTTTCTAATATAAATAAGGTCGTTTCAGGTAAATTGGACCACTTATCCATAGCCATTCACCTAAATTCACCCTATATCTAGAGTCTTGAAGTTCAGACACAATAAGGGATAATGGAAAATAATTTAATTTGAGATAGACCTGTGACTATGAATGGATTATTCTTATCTTTTTCTACATAGACCTTAGAACACTTTCATTTCTGACAATTACACATTTCCTGCAAGCAGTTGATTTCCACATTATCAAGGGATTGAGTGATTAGATTAAAAGTGTGAGGTAAACACTGAACAATCATTTAAACAGCATGCACCGACCAAGTTACTGTTGCTCACAGGAAATCTAGATACGAGATCAAATATTGCATTTGCAAGGTATTTTCCTATAGTATTTTTAAAGTAAAGATGATTAGAAAGAAACTGAGAAATTCAAAGTGCCTGTTGCTCCACTCTGAGAAAAAATCAGAGTATCCTGCTCTAATGTAAATCCAGTGCTTGCTATCTCAAGGAGTATGTACATTATATTACAACTTCAAAAGTATGTGCAAACCCTTTACAAGTCTTCAAAAGTCCCCTGAGTAGACCTGCAGCTTGAATGAGGTTATATTTAAAATGGTTTATAAGATCCATAACGAAAAAAAAATGTTTTAACATTAAGACAAAATGAGAGGTTTCTCTTCTTTCTTGGCTAAAAGCACTGAAAGCATTGATGAGGAGAAAAAGTAGAATTCCACAGTGTAGCTGAGTTCATAGAGCTCCAGATTGACACACAGAAACCATTCAAAGACAGCAGAGATGTGCCTGAAGAAGTAATCCTCCTGGATGAAGAAGATGCCATCTGATGAAAGAAGAGTTATGGAGGAAAAACAAATGTGACAACTAGCTATAAGGGACAGTTCTTCAATGACTCACCCTCATGTAGCTCCACACCTGCCTGTGGAACACAAAAGAAGATATTTTGAAGAATGTTGTTAACAATAACAGGTAGTGACAAAAAAATAAATAAATACAATGGGAGCCGAAACTGCTTATCAACATTCTCCAAAAAAATCTTATTTTGTGTTTCACAAGAAAGAAATGCATACAGGTTTGGGTAGACATGAGGGTGAGTAATATAAATGACAGAATTGAGTGATATGAGTCATATAAATGACATTTTTAAACATGACGAGCTTTAAACAATATACAATCTCCCTGAAAAGTTTTTTCATCAGAGAAACCTGAATACGATTTTTTTTTTTGAGCAGCAAATCAGCATATTAGACTGATTTCTGAAGGTTCATGTGACAGAGATAATGAAGCATTGCAGGAATAAATTTAATTATATTAATGTATAAGATATATTAAAACAAGACTTATTTTAAATTGTAATGATTTTTAACTAATAGTTTTTACTGTATTTGTAAGACTTAGTGAATGTACGCGACTTCTTATTAAAACATCAATCCCACATATGTGAATGGTAGTGTACTTTTTTGAGCCTTTTAAATCTATCTTTACATAACGTTTTCCTAAATGAGTCTCTGCTTTATTTCTATAAAATAATATTACTTTATTTCTATCAAATTGTTAGGGCCCGTGTATATCTAAAGACACCTGCAACTACAACCGCTCTTCCTTTTCACCTGTATGTCATTCTTGCTGACCTTAGGATTTTTGTAAGCATGGACATACTGAGCCATAATTAATAAAAATATGCAAAATATTTTGAGCATAAAAGGATACAGAGGATGGTGGCAGTAATCTGGATCAACGAGGAGACGATGCGTAGAGGGTAGAGAACCCGTTCACATCCAGTCATCATACATTTACTAGTGAGGGAGGTCAGGATGGTCATGTACAGACACACAAACACAAAGCTCACAGCAGCACCCAGGTAATGGAGCAACACCAGCTCTGCTGGCTGCAAGAAAACACAGGAAACAATGTCTATTCATATCTATAAGGTCATTTCACTACACACTCTGAAAAAAAAGGTGTTTCACATTGATGCCATTTAAGAACCATTGTGGGTTTCTCAAAGTACCTTTAAGTTAACAGCTCTTAAAAGAACCATTTTTTTAATTAATGTGAAAAACATTTAAAAAATGTAACAAACTGTAAAGAACCCTTTGTGTTATGGAAAGTTTCCAAGAATGTTAAAGGTACTTTAGATGTCAATACAGTAAGTAAAGAGAATGTTTCAGTTAATTCTGTTTTAAACAAGGATATGTAATTACTATGGAATTACAAGTTTGTGATGTGGTTGTATAGTAAAAATGTAATTAAATATATTGGGGGGAAAAAACAGGTTAAGGTTAAATTAACAGGTTAAAACAGTCTATCAACCATGCAAAGAGTTTGTTTTGTGACTCCACCTATGATTGACTTCACATGAATGTTGTCATACAACCTGTTATCTTATATACATGGTTAAGGACCTTTATTTTTGTCTGTTTTTTCAGAGTGAGGCCACTGAAAGTAAGGATAGTGTTAGACTCTTTTGTTAAGACCATGTCACCTGAGAATCCCTTTATTAAATGAATAGTTCACCCAAATATGAAAATTAGCTAAAAATGTTCTTAGCCTTAGGCCACTTAAGATATAGATCAGTTTGATTTCAAGAAATTTAGCACCACTTGTTCAGCATTGGATCCTCTGCAGCGAATGGGTGCCGTCAGAATGCGACTCCAAGCAGCTGATGAAAACACCACAATAATCAATAATCCAGTCAATTAACATTCTGTGAAGTGAAGTGTGTGTTTGTAATAAACAAACCCATTATTAAGGTGTTTTAACTTTAAACTGTGACTTCTGGCCAAAATAAGTGTCCATAATCCATAATAATGCTTTCTCATTCCCTGTTGTCCTCTCACATCAAAATCCACCAAAATAATTGTTTACAACTGTTTTGGACTGTTTTCACTTTGTAAACGGTGCTTGATCTGTGCATATTTCTCTCCAGATTCACATGAGACAACTTTTTCACTGGAGAAAGCAATATTATGGATAAAGGATTCTAGTACTTTAGAAACAATGTTTTGAAGTCGATGGATTTGTTTCTTACAAACATGCAGCTTTTTGCTTCACAAGATGAGACGATGCGTAGAGGGTAGAGAACCCGTTCACATCCAGTCATCATACATTTACTAGTGAGGGAGGTCAGGATGGTCATGTACAGACACACAAACACAAAGCTCACAGCAGCACCCAGGTAATGGAGCAACACCAGCTCTGCTGGCTGCAAGAAAACACAGGAAACAATGTCTATTCATATCTATAAGGTCATTTCACTACACACTCTGAAAAAAAAGGTGTTTCACATTGATGCCATTTAAGAACCATTGTGGGTTTCTCAAAGTACCTTTAAGTTAACAGCTCTTAAAAGAACCATTTTTTTAATTAATGTGAAAAACATTTAAAAAATGTAACAAACTGTAAAGAACCCTTTGTGTTATGGAAAGTTTCCAAGAATGTTAAAGGTACTTTAGATGTCAATACAGTAAGTAAAGAGAATGTTTCAGTTAATTCTGTTTTAAACAAGGATATGTAATTACTATGGAATTACAAGTTTGTGATGTGGTTGTATAGTAAAAATGTAATTAAATATATTGGGGGGAAAAAACAGGTTAAGGTTAAATTAACAGGTTAAAACAGTCTATCAACCATGCAAAGAGTTTGTTTTGTGACTCCACCTATGATTGACTTCACATGAATGTTGTCATACAACCTGTTATCTTATATACATGGTTAAGGACCTTTATTTTTGTCTGTTTTTTCAGAGTGAGGCCACTGAAAGTAAGGATAGTGTTAGACTCTTTTGTTAAGACCATGTCACCTGAGAATCCCTTTATTAAATGAATAGTTCACCCAAATATGAAAATTAGCTAAAAATGTTCTTAGCCTTAGGCCACTTAAGATATAGATCAGTTTGATTTCAAGAAATTTAGCACCACTTGTTCAGCATTGGATCCTCTGCAGCGAATGGGTGCCGTCAGAATGCGACTCCAAGCAGCTGATGAAAACACCACAATAATCAATAATCCAGTCAATTAACATTCTGTGAAGTGAAGTGTGTGTTTGTAATAAACAAACCCATTATTAAGGTGTTTTAACTTTAAACTGTGACTTCTGGCCAAAATAAGTGTCCATAATCCATAATAATGCTTTCTCATTCCCTGTTGTCCTCTCACATCAAAATCCACCAAAATAATTGTTTACAACTGTTTTGGACTGTTTTCACTTTGTAAACGGTGCTTGATCTGTGCATATTTCTCTCCAGATTCACATGAGACAACTTTTTCACTGGAGAAAGCAATATTATGGATAAAGGATTCTAGTACTTTAGAAACAATGTTTTGAAGTCGATGGATTTGTTTCTTACAAACATGCAGCTTTTTGCTTCACAAGATGTTAACTGATGGACTGGAGTCATGTGGATTACTGTGACGTTTTTATCAGCTGTTTGGACTCTCATTCTGACGGCACCCATTCACTGCTGAGGATTAAGTGTTGTAATTCTAAATTTCTCCAAATCTGTTCTGATGAAGAAACAAACTCATCTACATCTTGAATGGTCTGGGGGTGAGTAAAATTTCTGCAAATTTTCATTTTTGGGTGAACTATTCCTTTAAGAATTGTTGTAGTGATTTGTCAGCGCTTATACAAAAAAAGAAGTAAAATTACTCTACTGTACTTACATTGCAGTTCCCTGCCATGAAAGCACCCACAGACACCACACAGCCTAAAATCATTGCAATCTTACTGAGAAGAGAATGAACACTGTTCCTGTCCAGGATGTGTGCATGATGGAAAACGCAAAAAATCAGAACTGTGCCGACAAAGAGAAGATGTATTACACAGATTGTCTCTCTTTAAACCACAATACAATTCACTACCATGAGTGATAAAAATGTAATTATATTGAATGCATTTGTCAAGACAGATGTGAAACATAATCTGAAAACCCACACAAAAATGAACCAGCATTGATTGTTGCTGTGAAAAGAGAGTTTTCTGGAAAGTTTGTTCCACTTGTGCTGCAAAATAACAGAAAATGCCCGTCATTCTTTTGGATTATGAAATGGAAAATAACAGGTGTTTTAGAGGTTAATGTGTTTTACAGACCTTATGGTGGGAACATTATTCAGGGTGCAGCAATTCCCTGTTTCATTTGGGTGACATGAATTTCTGTATTCCCTGTTACATTAAAAAAAAATGTTATAATGAAACATGCATAACAGAATGATAAGATTAAATACTGCTGGTTGAACTCATCACTTTACCAGTTATTAAGTGAGCAGACATGGTTGAAACTTAATGCAAGTCCGTATCTGTAAAGACAAGAGAACTCTTTACAACGCAAGTCATTTTGAGTCACTTTGATTTGTTTACAGAGGCATATATTACACTGTTCGGCATCATATTTGCTGAATGAAATCCAATATTGGTTTCTTACTAATTTTGTTGTTCTAATTCCAAATGCCTGTTTTGCTGAATCTGTGTGATTCAGATAATTTTTGCTTTTGACAACCATTTGTAAGGTGAAGAAAGTTTGTGTTAACCCTAAATCACCAGAAAAACTGCCACAAAGACATGATTCCTGTCTTCCTTTGAGCCAGCTTACTAACTATTTGTTCCATTCACAGCCTGTAAAAAAAAATCTGTGACATTTAAGGTAAAATACCGGCAGCTGTGGTTGCCAGAACTTCACCGTAAAAAAATGACTTTTTCTTTTTCACTTCCAAAAACGTATTTTTAACAGTATTTTACTCTAAAATTACATTAAATGTAATTACCTTTATTCACCGAATATAGTATGGAAACTTACTGTTAACCAGTTAACAGGTTTTTACTGTAGCATTTTTACAGTCTTTTACTGTTAAAATCACAATCATTTTTTACAGTGTATTTATGTACTGTATAAATGATTCTGGAGAATCTGACATTATTTTATGCCACTCCTTGCAGATTGTAAGTTAAATGATACATTTTGAATACTTCTTTTTGTAATTAAAACTTTTGAAAATGTTGTAATTAAAACATTTGATTGCTTTTGTTATTTTGATAGTGCATTATGTAATGTTTTATTGATATTTTTTAACTCGGCACAATCAAATTATAGGCCTTTTTATTTGCAAATCATATTTTTTTTCAAGTTGCAGAAAGAAAATAAAAATAGTACTAAAATTAGACCCAAAATACTGTGCTTTACTAATTCTATTCAGTGTTCTTGCTCTAGTAGATGCATAGGGATTGTTTAATTAGTAACCTGGAACCTGTTTATACAGCATGACTCAGAAATTGACGAGCATTTAACAATGTATGTGATAATTTGTCTTAGATCAGACTCCCCTTCCAGAGAGCAGAAAAGACCAGTCTTGACTTGTCATTGAGTTTTTCTGATCCTGACTTTGGTTACTGAGTTTAACGTATAATGTGCCTTGACGGTTATGACATCAGCACTGAAATTACTTGCCTCTTGTTGTTAAACTTGTTATGCAACAATCATTTACACGTCAGCACCAATGTCATAATGTAGATATTAATGAATTATGACTGAAACGTAAATTACGATTAAATCTATGCCTATCTATCTTTCTATCAATGAATCAATCGATCTATCTATCTAGCTAGTATTCTCATCAACAGTGAAGAAATATAAGAAATAATAATAGTAAGGCAAAAATGTGATCAGTAATAAAAGACTGTAACAAAAACCTCTATCTGAGTATTAATTAACAATACATTTGCAATAGGCTATGTCATTTAAATTGAGAGAAATGGCAAAAAACCTTGTGAACTCACACTGTCCAACACCCGATGAATGAGACGGCACACAGAACAATTGGAAAGATAACCCAAACAGCCATGTTTCTTGGAGAAAGTTGGTTCAAGAATAAAATAAAGTGCTGATAATCTCAAAAATGAGCCTTCCACGGAGGTCTTGAAAAGCTGACTGACATATTAGCCCCTCAAAAACACGTAAACGAGTCCTTTAGCATCTTTCACATTTCTGCTGGCCTTACCGGTTTACTGTCTCTTCTACCAGATGAGCTACATTCTTACTTAAATACGCAAAGGAAGCTTTGAGACATGCCACCACATCCAGCCACTCCTCCTTCTTTAAGAGAAGAGAATATAACAGCCACAAGGCAACTGTAGTCGAGTCCACTCAGACTTGTCCCAGTGTTTACTTATGGTCTTACTCATAGCTGTCCTGAGAGCATGTTATTTAAGAGCAGTGGTTCCCAAACTTTTCAGGTCAAGTTCCACCTTCAATCAAATCAGAACATCTAAGTGTCACCTAGTCACAACAAGGTTACCTCGAAATTTTTAAGCATTAAGCAAATTTACTCTCTTTGAATGCAGTAGGACTGTGAAAAACAGACACATATTACAATATTTTGCTTGATATCAATAAATAAATCATAGGCCTACTGCTGTAAAAGCCTTTTCAGTCCTTTGTGTGGAAGGACCCAAGAGTAACATCATGCCTACTTTAAAATAACATTTAGAAAGGCTTGTAATATAATTCAAAAGGTTAATATGCATCATGAATTATATATAATTAGGGCCTACATATAAATGCAGTCTTTCAGTTCAATGCTTTAATACCTAATTTTAGAATCTTGATTTGATTGCATCTCAGTCCAAATAAAGACATAAGGTCAACAGCCCACATCCTGCATACATTATTAGTCACAAAAAATGTTATGAATGCAACGGGAAATGTAAGACTGCATGTGAGAGACTGACAGGCTGACCATTCATTACATTGTTTTTTCCATGTCTTATATCTAACATCTTCTGTGTTATGCAAAAGAGAAGGGAAACAGTTTAATTAGTCATGGATGCATAGGCGGAGGGTGAACCAACTCCAGGGTAAGGCTAAAAGCAGCCAAATGTATTAAACATAATAAACCTGTCTTTTTAGGCAAGAAGCAGACATGGGTGTCATGTAGGCTAAAAAAATGTTTAATGGGACTGAATTTGTATTTAACATGATTACAATTTAATAAAAACATAAAAAAATTGATAAGTATATAACGTTTCCTTTCCACGGTTATTCAAACAGCGAATAAAGTAGGCCTATAGAAAGTGACATTATCACTAATATTGATCTATCCGAGTTTAAGCACTCTAAAAAAAACTATGGTTATAATCACTGAAGCTGTATACACTGTTAAATGAACCTCTTACATTGTAGGTACATCTGCGCTTTGTTGTTTATGATGAGAGAATTCGCAAGAGTCCGGAATTCAGTCAGCGAACGCGCGCGCACTCAACAAAACTGATGAGGTTGAACGATGACTCATCTGAACGCTTCTGATTGGCCATTGCATTCCTAAGCTCAACAGATGTGTGTGTGATTGGTTAAAATGCGCAACAGTTTAAAAACGCCTTAAATGAAATATGGTGCAACATGAGCAGATCTTAATTTAATGCGGCAATCGACACTGTCTATTCATATTCACTTTGTTAGCAACAAACGTAATAGATTTAATTTGTTTGTGCAGGGGCATTTTTGTCCAATTTAGTGGCATTTTTGCCCCAAGTCCCCATGGCTAAGCCTTCCCCAGCCTTACACATGCTCCGCCTATGCATGGATGTGAGTACATTTTCATTTTGGGCTAATTGTTATTTTGTCATTTTCATTTTGAGGTAACCTTTCTGAAACTATTCCTTTAAGAAGGGGAGCACTAGAAAGCTGGGGGCCGTTCACATATCGCGTCTTTTGCGCGCTCAAGTTCGTTATTTCAAAAGTAGACGCGCGGCATTAAAAAACATTTAAACTTTTCAGAATTCCGCAAGCGCACCGCGGGTCATGAAAGCGGCGCGCCTAGCGTTTCCCACGCGTTTTTAGGCGCGACATGTGAACGGCCCCACTTGCGCCTCTTTTTATATTGGCATGTCAGGTGCAATGCAGTTGTTTTGTCGTGATTCACTCTTATTTCATATGCATCTCGCCACATGTTTTTATAAGCACTATATATATTTTTAATAACACAATATTCATTTAACATACACAGTCGTATT
>NW_015540988.1:638478-649359 GCF_001515605.1 Sinocyclocheilus anshuiensis | reverse complement strand
AATCATTGTCCGCTTTGGGGTCCTAAATGTCAAAACAATCGAAATGGCGGCGTCTGTAAGATGGAGTCTGCTGCGCTTCATACGGTCACACCATTTGAGGTTGGAAATGACATACTTCATCTTTTACAGTATTCAAATCGATGTGTATTGTTGCATATTATGTCATAAATTGTCAAATGATGATTGTGCTGGTTTACCACAGTAACCGTAGTTTCCACCAAAATACTACAGTAACACGATTACCTTAGTATTAACTTTATCTGTCATAAAAGTATGTATGAATGTATGTGTGTGTGTGTGTGTGTGTGTGTAAGTTTATACGTTATATATATATAGTTCACTCACTCGATAAGGATTTTTTTGAACTGCTTGAACGACATTTGAACAAAATAAATCTTGTATTGAGTGTGTATATATATATATATATATATATATATATATATATATTCTTTTCATGCCTTTATAGTGAGTGTAGAGACTGTAATCGCGTATATTATCTCTTAGATTGCCTGTAAATGACAGAAATCAGTGCTATTCAGTGTGGGCTGCCCATAGAATACAGTCTCAGCAGTTTAAATGCAAACCATTCTCAGGTGAGGCATATTATTATTATTTTTTTACTTGATATCCTTTTTATTCCATGACAGATCACTTAGTTTTGATTAATTAAAGCTTGTAATGCTGTTGAATTTAATGTTGCAAAGTCTTGTAATCTTACTGAGGACTTTTTTTTTAATTGCAGTACGAATGCTTTCAATTTTAACTCAAGACACACCAAACCCCAGAAGTCTAAAGTTTCTTCCCGGTAAGCCTGTGCTGGGGACGGGAACTCGAGATTTCCCAACATCAAATTCGGCCGAGAGTTCCCCTTTAGCCAAGTAAGCTTCGTTGTCAAAGTATAGTGTCCTTTTGCACATTAAGGTTAAAGCCTTGCTGAGTGTTAAATACATTTGTTATAATCATCCAACAGGGATCTTTTCCAAATTGAAGGCATAAAAAGTGTCTTTTATGGCCCAGATTTTATCACATTGACAAAGGTAGTGTTCAGCAATAAGACAGTCTGTTTGGTTGCTAGCCTTTCTGAATGTTTCATTTAACTCAATTTATGAATTTGTTGTTACTAATTAAAGACAGACGATGATGTTGAATGGACAGACATTAAGCGGCATGCTATTGAGGTCATTACTAAGTTCTTTGAGAGTGGCCAGGCTATCACAATGGGAGCAACACACGCTGAGAGCAGTGAGCAAAACATGCACATTGACTAAATACATGTACAAATTGACTAAATACATTTTGATACATTGTATTTAAAATTTGTATCTTTATTTCTTTATTTTTTAGGTATTACAGAAGATGATGATGATGAAATTGTCTTAATGATTAAGGAGCTTTTAGACACACGGATCAGGTATGTTTATATTGTTTTGATTCAACATAGACTATAGTTTAAACTTTAAAGGCTTGTTTTCTTTTGTTTTTGTTTTTTTTTTAATTAGTACTTTTTCGAACAAAGATTCATTAAACTGATCCAAAGTGATATTAAAGACATTTATAATGTTACAAAATACTTTTATTTAAAATAAATGCTGTTATCACTTTCATCAAAGAATCCTAAAAAATGTATCAGTTTCTACAAAACTATTAAACCTCACAACTGGTTTCAACATTGATAATAAGAATAAATGTTTTTGAGCATATTAATTTCTGAAAGATCATGTGACACTGAAGACTGGAGTAATGATGCTGAAAATTCAGCTTTGCCATCGCAGGAATAACTCAACTCAACTCAGCTCACTTTTATTGTCACTGCAGCATTTACAAGTAAATGATCTGTGAAAAGCTTAGGTGCGTGTTCCAGACATTGCACATATGAGAACAATACAATTAACAATGGTATACAATATACATATATTCAATGTACACGTATGTACAGATATGCACAGTGTTGTATATATAACAGATGAATAGATATACATATATACACAGACAGTTCTGCCATTAGCACCGACAATACAATACGTAAAACATAATATACGTAACATCAGGAAATGTACTTATGGTAGGCATACACATAGTATATATAATGTGGATGTTGTATTGTTATATTAATGATATATTTGTGCAACAGTTGTAGTGCATCAGTTGTAGTTTAGCAGTCTGATGGCCTGAGGGAAGAAGCTGTCCTGCAGTCGACTGGTGCGGGCCCTGATGCTTTTATAGCGTTTGCCTGATGGCAGTAGTGAGAGGAGACTGTGACTGGGGTGGCTAGGGTCTTTGATTATCTTCCGGGCTTTCCTCACACAACGAATGTTGTAGATGGCCTGGGGGTAGGGAAGCTCACCTCCAGTAATGTGTTGGGCCGTTCGTATTACTCTCAGCAGTTCTTTGCGGTTTGCAGCAGTGCTGTTTCCGAACCAGGTGGTGATGGAGCCGGACAGGATGCTCTCTACAGTGCATGTGTAGAATGATCTGAGGGTGCTGGAGCCCATTCCAAATTTCCTCAGTCGTCTCAAGAAGAAGAGGCGCTGTTGGGCCTTCTTTACAACTGCTTGGGTTTGTTCTGACCATGTGAGGTCATCACTGATGTGGACGCCAAGAAATTTAAAACATTTGACTCTCTCTACCGGAGTTCCATTGATGGTGATTGGGCTGTGTTCTCTATTCTGACTCCTGAAGTCCACAATGATCTCCTTGGTCTTAGAGACGTTGAGAGAGAGGCTGTTCTCCTGGCACCAGTGTGTTAGGGAGTTCACTTCTTCTCTGTAAGCTGTCTCGTCATCATTCGTGATCAGACCTAACACTGTTGTGTCGTCTGCAAATGTAATGATGACATTGGAGCTGTGTGTAGCCACGCAGTCATGGGTGTAGAGGGAGTACAGAAGTGGGCTGAGAACGCAGCCCTGGGGAGCTCCAGTGCTGAGGATCAGTAAAGAGGAGATAGTATTTTCCATTTTGACCATTTGACGTCTGCCTGACAGGAAGTCCAGTATCCAGCTGCACAGTGAACTGTTTAGACCCAGAGCCCGGACTTTCACATCAAGCTTGAATGGCACTATGGTATTGAATGCTGAACTGTAGTCTACAAACAGCATTCTCACATATGTGTTTTTCTTGTCTAGATGAGATGAATAAATTACATTGTAAAATATATTAAAATAGAAAAGAGTTTTTAATATTTTATATTGTAATAATTTTTATTTATTTAGTCATTTAGCAGACGCTTTTATCCAAAGCGACTTACAAATGAATAGAACAAGAGCTTGAACAAGGAGTTGTGTTGCATGTTCTGAAAGAAAGGGCCTGATCTTCCTAATGTTGTATAAAGCAAATCTGCAGGACCGGGCAGTTTTAGCAATGTGGTCTGAGAAATTCAGCTTATCATCATTTTAATGATGTTAATTTTTTCATTTTAAATTGCATCCTCATCACAAATTCCATTTTCATTCCAAAAAATATTGAAAGCATGTTTAATCTTTATTATTTAATGTGGCTTCTTTTTATAATTATTAATTTAGATTTTTTTTTGAATGTCAATACTAGCCATAAGCATGAAAAGCTTTTAGCACAACACAGTAAAATGACTGTATATATGGACAGGACATTTAAATTAGTAACTACTTATGTATTGAAAGTATTGAAAGACCAGCAGAGTTCAGTGCTTTGAATTGTTTTTTCCCCATGCTCCAATACATTATGGTGTACCCCAGGGCTCCATTCTGGGTCCTCTTCTGTTTTCATTATATATGCTTCCACTTGGTCATATTATTCAGAGACACAATTTATCATACCACTTTTATGCCGATGACACTCAGCTCTACTTTCCTATCAAAAATAATAATGGTTCTGTGTCTGGCCTGTTTGACTGCCTGTGTGACATAAAATGTTGGATGGACATGAACTTCTTACAGCTAAACAACGACAAAACCGAAATTGTTATCTTTGCCCCACCAGATATGACTGACATTTTGACAAATCAAAAATCTTGGTGTCTTTTTTGATTCAATTTGAGTTTCGATAAGCAGATTAGTGCTATTGTTAAAAGTAGTTTCTTTCAGCTAAGATCTATTGCCAAAATCAAGATGATGCTCTCTAAGAAAGACCTTGAAACTGTTATTCATGCATTTATTACCTCAAAGTTGGATCATTATAACTCTTTACACCTGGGTTTGCCTAATTCCACTGTAAATCGTCTGCAGATGGTTCAAAATGCAGCAGCCAGGCTTTTGACTGGCACTAAAAAAGTGTCAGCACATTACTCCTGTGCTTGCCTCTCTCCACTGGTTACCGGTTAAGTCCCGGATTGATTTTAAAATGTTGCTTTTTGTTTATAAAGCTTTACATGGTCTTGCCCCTCAGTATATCAGTGATCTTCTTGTCCTGTACAATGCCTCAAGATCCTTACGTTCTTCCAGTCAACTTCTTCTTTCTGTTCCTCGCTCACGTTACAAAACTAAAGGTGACCAGGCTTTCTCGGTGGCTGCTCCCAGACTCTGGAACAGTCTCCCTCTCCATATTAGATCGTCCCCTTCTGTTTTTTACTTTTAAATCTTCCCTAAAAACTTATCTGTATTCTTTATTAATTGTATTAATTGAGGGTGTTTATATTTTTACATTTGTCTCCAAGGTTTTGATCCAGTGTGTTAATTCTGTTTTAATTTTGTTCTCATTTTGTTTTAATACCTCTGTACAGCACTTTGGTTGCAACTTCTGTTGTTTTGAAATGTGCTTTATAAATTAATAAACTAAACTTTCTTTAAGACCCACGGTTCAGGAGGATGGTGGCGATGTCATATTCAAAGGCTTTGAGGATGGCACAGTGAAGCTGAAGCTGGTTGGCTCCTGTACGGGATGTCCCAGCTCCACAGTTACCCTAAAAAATGGCATCCAGAACATGCTGCAGTTTTATATACCTGAGGTGGACGATGTAGAACAGGTGAGAGATATAAATCCATCAGTTATTCATGAGAACATCTTTTGCATATTTAACTACAGTGATCATGACTTTCATTATTCATTATTGCATATTTTTTCATTTAACAAGGTTGAGGATGAAGTGGATGAGATCAACATGAAGGTGTTTGCAGAAGTGGAGAAGAAATTGCAAGACTCGTAGCATAAGACCCAGCTCGGCTGTCCACATATTTCAATTTGCTATTGTTGTGTCATAATTATAGTGGGATTCAAACACTCCATAAGGCAGCTGTATATTTAAGGTGCAGAATCTAGAATATAATATATTTAACCAAGCTCAAAGTTGTAAGTTGTTCTGTTTCTAATATAATAGTGCAATATTGTGATTGCAAGTACCAGACAACTGCACTTTTCCACACCTTTACGTGTTCTGACTGGCACTCATCTGCACTCTCTGAGTTCCAAGGTTTGTTACTTGTCTGAGAGAAAAGGTTAAATTGAAGACGGTTATGCTTTTAATTACTATGTTTATTGAACATTGCAATTTCACCTAGATGTCTGGTGAGTGCAGTAATTAAGTAGGAGTTCTTTTATAGCAGAAATACAATGCTGTGTTCCTGATACATTCTCAAACCTGAAATGACCACTTGAAGTAATGCAGATCTTCCACAGCTCTAAGAGTCTTTGAGAATGAGATCAGTTTTGAAAGTCTGTATGATCATCTACAGCTGCCATCCAGCAGTTCTGGCAGACCTATAATGAAATAAAACAGTTGTGTATAAATTGGTGATGGTCTTGGTGTAGATATTTGTCCTACTGTTTACCACTTTTCTCCCCCTTGGGTTAAAATAGTTTTGAAACAAATTGTTGAACGTGCTTTTTTCTGCATTTTGTTCTGTTTAATCTTTTTTTTTTTTTCTCAATTTTTAATTTCAGTGTAAAAAGGTCAACATATTTATGAACTAACGTGTTTCACGAATTGCTCCATAATGATACATTTGAATATCTAATATAAAAATATCCAGAGACAGTCCTTTGAAGCACCTAACAGCATTAAATCGTTTTGGGATATAAGCATTACACATGTATAGGGGAATTTTGGAACGAATTCTTAAAATGCAAGTTTTTTTTTTTATGGACAGCAATTTTTATTTATTAATTCATTCAGTTAGTGAGTGTGTTTTACTTTACAAAAACATTTTGGACTATTGTCCTGTTTCATCATAAGAAATGATTTTAGGAACTTGAAACCAAAACTAACTTTCAGGGGACATTTAAACAGTCTTGCCTGTTTACTACTACGTCATTGGAAATCCTAATTATTATTATTTCATTTAACTTTGCAAGCAACACAGCATAATGAGAAATAAATAATAAAAGAGTGTTAATTTCTGAAAGCAATGTGCCTAAACAGTCTACAGTTCCAGCTTGTCTAAAAACATGGTTTGAAGCCAAATTATTAAGTAATAATATGACTAATAATAATAAAAACAACGATTTAGTTATATATGTACTACATATAACATATACATAACATGAGTGTTTGGATTTGCTTCAGTATGCGGCTGCGGCACTGTCAAGTTTTCCCCGATCCTGGATCAGCGTTGCACTAAGTGTCTCAAGCGAACTGCGCATGCGCTTCATCCAGATTTCAGCGTCTACCGGTGAATGAGAGACAACGGAGGGTAAGCAGCAACAATAACAGCTAGCTTGCATGCTTACATACTGACTGAAGTTTTGTTATTTTATTAATGCTTCGTCATGCACTCGACTGTGTGTTATTCTGCGCACACTGTACACACTTCTGAGGTGTAAAGGAGACTAGTAAGTGCGTGGACTGAACACTAGACAGTGTGCTCATGCGAGGGCCCTGATCAGACAACACAGCACTGAAAAACAAAACACTGCAGTCAGCACAACTGTGCTTTACATACTACCACTGAGACTTGTTTAGTTTAAGTTAATACGCTTCGTAGTGGTTTTATGAGACATAATAACACGGCTTTAAATAGTTTGGTGAGTGTTGTTGTGTTGCAGCGTTAGCTGCTTAACGTTAGCTTGCTGCATTGAGAATACGTTGGTGTGCTAAGCTAGACTAGTGCAGATAAAAAGATTGTGTGGTAAAACTTATTATTTGGGTCTTGAAACAAAGGTCCTAAAGCAGTTAATGTTTCTTATTCGCTGTTTATCTGGACTTAAACTGAGTTTTAAAGCAGGGAGAGGTTGTAAACAGTCTGCTGGTGTTCTGGAGCGGACAGATGGCATTGGCTGAACGGCTGTGTTTCAAAAACTAGTAAGCTCCCTAAATAGACAGCATGTCCGAGTTTTTTTCTTTTCTTTTTTTTTTTTTTTTTACATCAAGTTAACAATCTTGCTCTTAATTATCAGTAAATGATATAGATCTTCTTTTAAAGCTGCTACTACTACTATTTTCAAATGAAATATATACATTTAACAAAAGTCGTTACTTTCTTTGTTTGAAGAAATTAAAAAAATAAGTACAATAATTTTGTTACAGACAATTTAGTGAGGTGACAGAGGGCATTAGCTGTGTTTAAAAGTCTAGAAAGATCCCTAATTTGGCAGCATGTCCTTCCGAGTCACTGTCTTCTGAGATAATGTGGAATTATTGAAATTAAATTAACAATCTTGCAAACACAGCTCTCAGTTGTCTGTAAATGAAACAACTTCTTTTACAGATTTTTAAAATGGTTTTAGTCTTTAATAATAACCTAAATGTGTTAACTATTAAAAGACAGAATAATTGTAAGCTTGATTATTTTAATCCATTAACAGCTCCACTTTATGTTTCAGCAGTTGTAGTAATAATATATCATGTAGTTTATATATGGGGACCTTTTTTATTGTTGTCTATGGCAATAGGGGTGTTAAAGTTACAGAGATAAAAACCACTGACTTTGTATGTCTTGTGATTATCAGTAGTGTTGTCTTGGCGAACAGCCACTATATTTCAGGTCCTGTTTATACAGTTTTATGCTTGTAGTTATAGTAAGTTTAATTACCGACCCCACAGGAAATAATCTGCCACCTGGTCCAGCAGAAAACGTGAGCAGGTCTCCATGGCCCAGTTCGGGGGGCAGAAGAACCCTCCGTGGGCGGCTCAGTTTGCCGCAACAGCGGTTTCACAGCCCGGCCACTCAGGACAGTCACTGGACCTGAACAGTTTACACTGTAAGTCATCATAATTCAGCAATATACTTATTATTGTAACTGCATTAAATTCACTTTCAATTACAAAAAACTAAATGTTACTATATAAACATGCATTCATAATTTCTAGCTTTATCTTATTGTGAAGGTCAAAGCTCGAGATGTTTTTGTTTGGGTTTCATTGGCTGGTCAAAGTTTGCTTGTGCTTGTTTGAATGTTGTTGACAGCAGTTGCAATGTCCTTACAATCTCACACATGTCTCCCGTAGCTTTAGGAGTACAGCAGCCGTCCCTCTTGGGAGTGTCTCCTATGTACACTCAGCAGTCGGCTTTAGCGGCAGCCTCCCTCAACACACAGTCAGCTGCCAACTACCAGCTCTCTCAGCAGACCGCAGCGCTCCAGCAGCAGGCCGCTGCAGCCGCTGCGTTACAGCAGGTGAGATCCTGGCTGTGATCCATCACCGTAATGCAGCTGGAGTAAATGCACAATAAAGCCTTTGGCTATTTTTGGAATAGCATACTAACATGCTAAATGAGGTACACTGTGAATATTATGCAGTTATCCCAGATTCACACCGAATAACAATCATTTTCATTTCCAGTGTGATGAATGATTTGAAAGCAATTACAGTGGCTTTCAGCATTATTTTTTCCCCCTTTTTTTGATAGGATTTCCAAGAATTATTTTGCATAATGTGACAGCAGAGTAGCATAACACTGTTTAAAGCATTTATTGTTGAATGCTAGGTAGTATAGTAAAGGGCTGCATGATTTGGGGGGAAAAAAATTATTTCTTTATTATTTTCTGGGAAAAAAATGTGATTGCAATTTAAAATGTGATTTAAAAAAAAATACAAGTTTTCTGTGCTTGTTTGTGGGACTGCGCAATTTGGACACATTTTTGTGATTTATATATCAGTAAGACTATAACAATAACAGTAATAATAATAATAACTATATAAATTGTTATTATGCGTATTATTATTATTTTTTATTATTATTAAATAAAAATATAAACATTACTAAATAACAACAAAATACATTACTGTTGTAATATTTCACTGTTGAACAACAACAAAAAAAGAGTATTTAGGAAAATAACACAGTCATAATACATTTGTTTTTATATTACAACCTTAAAAGTACAATGATATTTATGGCTGTCTTAATTTCTTCATTTTCAAACGGTAAACCATCAGACTTCTATTTTGATGGAAAAAGACCTTAATGATTCTCTTAGATTGTTAAGCACTTCTCATCACAAATATGGGAAGATTTTTGCCAAATGTTGCATTCCCAAATGCACGTTAAACCCAAACTCACACTAGATGCAGAGATGGAGTTTCTGCACCAGCGTTGTGAACCAAGCCTGTATGCTTATGTAATTAAATCTCAGCCCTTGATATTTGATAATTGCACTAAGCTATAACGTAATTTTGGTTTTATTTCAGTTAATCATGCAGCCGTAGTATAGTACCTATTATCTTCCAAAAATAGTAGTAGTTATACAGTGTATACTCTGCACCTAACCCAATCTCATTATTTTCACTCCAGTGCATAAAGTGCTCCCTCCATCATTCTGAATTGCACTCATCTGCATTTCTAGCGTGCTCAGTGTTGGAGTGCTGCAACCTGAGCCCTTCCCCCAGCCTGCAGTGAGCAGTCTTGAGTCACTGGTGTGTTTTATTTTAGTCGCAGATCAATTCAGCCCTGCAGCAGTATCAGCAGCAACAGCAGCAGCAGCAACAACAACAGCAGCTACCTCAAGCTCCCCCACCACAACCTCCACCTCAGCAAACTCTTTACAACGTCCCACATCAGGTACATACACTCACTCTCATCCACACCTCCTCTTTTACTTCGCCTCTTAGCTTTTCCAAAGTCCTAGTTTTTTTTATCATGAAAGTTGTCTGTATTGTTCATTGTGATTTCTTGTGCATACCACATGGTCATGGGTTTGATTCCAAGAGAATGTATGTGCTAGTAGATTTGCACTGCAAGTCTCTTTGGATAAAAGAGCCTGTCAGGTGTATAAATGTATACATCATGACAGATTAACTTAAAGAGCTGCAGTCAGCACAGTGGTTACTCTAAAGAGGGCAAGTGCTGCAGTGCATGAGTGCCTTTCTGCATTATTTAACTAGCAGGACTCTCTTCCAGTCTTAGTAGATGTGGTTGGTTCTGAAATTGAATTCTAGAAATTTATTCAAAATTGACAGTAAATACATTGATAATGCTACTAAAGATTTCTATTTTAAATCAGGGATGCACCGATACCACTTTTTCCAGTACTCGCCCGATACCGATACTTTTATTTTTGGTACTTGCCGATACCGAGTACCGATGCCGATATTTTTATTGCGTTTGTACATTTTTTAAATATTGGGTACAGAAACAAAAAGAGTATGTATAATGTTAGTTGGTTAACTTCATTTATCAAATAGATACAGTCAAACCAAAATTTATTCAGACACCTTCAACTTTTCTCACATTATCACAGTTTATTCGCTATAGTTTAGAAAATTTTAATAAAATATGACAGAACTCAAGAGTTAAACTGTGTCAGAACAAATTCATCTTGATAATGCTAGATAACTTTGAAAGGTATGTAATGGATTACAATCAACCAAAAATTATTCAGACAGCTGTTAGTATGACAGTATTTACACAACTATCAATACTTAGTCGGGCAACCCTTAGCCTTAATGACAGCCTGTAGTCTCCTGGGCATGCTGTCAACCAGCGCTTCATGCATTTTTTTTCCCAGACTCGGTCTGAATAATTTTTGGTCCCAAAT
>NW_015540988.1:625804-638316 GCF_001515605.1 Sinocyclocheilus anshuiensis | reverse complement strand
TCCGACCGAACTACAAACTTTCCAGTGATGTCTGTGAGAAAGGGATATTAACTCGACAAGCTTGCGCATGTGCGCCGCCGCGCGCTCAAGCCACTCTGTGTGTTTTGCTTATCAGCTCACACACGTCAGCTATACAGGTGTTAATACTGAATTTTAACATTATATTCATTGCATACATATAAAACCCACGTGGTCTGAATGGATCCCTGGCAGATACAGTCTGATATGGTTCTGCCTTCACAGTGTGTCATGATGCTGCTGTTGATTCCTGTGTTCTTAATCTCCATGTAGCACCAGCCGCCTCAGCCCTTACCTCAGGTTTCCCCACAGCTGTCCAGCTTTTACTCTGAAGCAGTAATGCAGCGCTACTCTGACATACACTCTGCGGTGGATTCAAGACAAAATGTAACCCACACCACTTGACCCCTGCGCCCCAAATCTCCATTCTCTCCTCCTCCTCCTCTTCCCCTTTGTCTTCTGCTTGATCCGCTCCTCCACTCTCCTGTTTCACAAACAGGCTTTAGTCACATGTCCTTGGGTTTCTTTCCTTCCACCCAAGACGAGTATCTGTTGATTCTAATAACCATTCTGCTCTCTGTTGTTCTGTTGTCGGTGTTTCTTTGTCTGAATACGGCACTTATCGCATGCCGTGTGGTATCGGTGTTTAGTATCGGGGCATTTTAACGAGTACGAGTACAGGAGCTCAGTATCGGGCCCGATACCAATACCAGTATCGGTATCGGTGCATCCCTATTTTAAATAAAAGCTTTTTTTTTTGTGTGTTTTCTTTATTTCTCACAGCTTCCACAACCCCAACAAGCCCTGCTATCACAGGTACACTGTGTTTCCAAATTCTGCATGTGCATCACATATTTCACATATTTTTCTTGCAAAGCACACCTTACTATTTTTAAATGTGTAAAATGAAGCAAGAGATCCTTATTAAATCTGTATCGGAGCTTTGGAATTAATTTTTTTTGTCCATGTGATAAAGTTCAATTGTGAGTGAACCTGCTGTAACACAAGACAAATTTCAGACTTTGTCTGACAATAAAGTTATATTGTATCATATCATATCATATTGTAACATTGCCAGCTATGAGCAGTTTATGTTCTAACCCTTGTGCGGTATGTATTTTGCAGCCCCCTGTTGCCTTGCCCACCTGCCTGAGCCTGTCCAACCCGCAGCAGACGGCACAGATAACCGTATCCTACCCGACCCCGCGCTCCAGCCACCAGCAGCAGACCCAACCCCAAAAGCAGCGTGTTTTCACCGGGGTCGTCAGCAAGCTACATGATACTTTCGGCTTTGTCGATGAAGATGTCTTCTTCCAGCTCAGGTGCATTATATTGTAAATGTGCAGTTGTAGTTGAGAGCTTTAAAGGTCAGGTGTGTAATTTCTGTTTGTTTTGTGTAGTGCGGTTAAGGGGAAAACACCCCAAGTCGGTGATCGTGTTCTGGTGGAAGCAGTCTACAATCCCAACATGCCTTTCAAGTGGAATGCCCAGCGCATCCAGACGTTACCTCAGCTGCCCAACCAAACGGTAAGCAAACCCACGTGGTCTGAAAGGATCCCTGGCAGATACAGTCTGATATGGTTCTGCCTCCACAGTGTTTCATGATGCTGCTGTTGATTCCTATGTTCTTAATCTCCATGTAGCACCAGCCGCCTCAGCCCCTACCTCAGGTTTCCCCACACATTTTTACTTTTTTTTTTAGAGTTTCATACAAAAATTTCAGTAGTCCAAATACCAGAAATTTTACCTTTTATAATGATTCTTAATACTAATTAGAAATAAACTAATTATGAATAAATTAACCTAATTACAGAATTGAAGGTTAAATATTAAACTAAAAATTAAAATAATGGCACGTGGGTGCAAATATTTTAATCAAGTTTTTATAAAGTAAAGAACAATGAAAGACTGGTATTGTTACTACTGCTGCTTTTGTATTTATTTATTTTTTTAAACCTCATAGTGAATTACCTGTACTTTTGACATCTGTACACCTGGACACAAATGTCACACTGAGCAGGTGCATGATGATAAAGCAAATGCAGACTGCTGTCTGTTTTGTTATATGTAACTAACAATATATGTGAGACATTGTCTCCTTTTGAAATGCCCAGAATGCTTGGCTTTTTTCTTTTCTTTTTTTTCTTTTTTAAAGAAAGTGCCTTTTGAAAGCAAGACTTTAAAAAATCTATTCTGTTTCTTAATAGGGGCCAAAACCAGCAAATGGTAATAGCAGTGCTTCTGCCTCCTCTGTCTCCAGCTATTTCTAACCATTTATTTTCTTTTCACTGGGTTTAGTGCTCCTTGATTACTCATTTAGGCAAATTTTCCACCCATCCTATAAAACAGGTTATCTAAACATTATGTATTGGATTAATGTTATTTATTTAAAGTCTTGTTTTTTATAGCCCCTAGCTGAAAGCTGTTATTATCGTTTTGATGAATTGAATCAATGTGCAGTAATGTGTTTGTGTTTAGACAATAGATGTTGGCTTGGTGTCTGCAGAGCTAGGCGATGTTAATTGAATTTGTCATTTTTATCTTGTATTTGGTATATTTTCGTATTTAAATATATATACGGCACCGTTCAAAGGTTTGTGGTCGGTACAGTTTTTTAAATGGCTTTAAAACATTTTTTTTTATGTTCACCAAAGCTGCATTTATTTGAATAAAATTGCAGTAAAGGCAGTAATAAATTTTTCTTTTTAAATATCTTTTTTTTTTCTTTTTAAATTTTAAAATGTAATTTATTCCTGTGATGGAAAAGTTGAATTGTCATCTTTGATTAATAGAAAGTTCAAATAAATTCTGTGAAAATAACAGAATTTTTTGGAACATTATAAATGTAATTTTTGATCAATTTAATGCCTGCTTGCTGAAAATAGATTTAATTTATTTAAAAATAGTAGTATAAATTCAATTAGTTAAAACAACAACAACAACAGTGTTAGATTAGTTGAAATTTACTACCTTTATTTACCTTTATGTCTTTTGAGATGTATTTTGAGATCTTTAACAGACATCTGATCATCTATGGTAGAACATATCTGTATAGTTTTAACTATGTAGCCCAACTCTAGCCTTAAGCACTACTTAATCAAAATTATGTTGTGATTTTGCGCAATAAAATTGGCGTTTGTACATACTAGCAAACCCAACTCTTTTGTTCCATCTCTTTTGTTTTTTCAGAGCCAGCCGCCAGGCCCAAACATGATGAAACCAGGTCCCACCATGCTGCAGTCTCTACCCCCACCCACCACGTTCAGCGTCCCGGCCCAGGGACCTCCTCCATCTCTTCTGCAGGCCCAGCTCTCAGCTGCTTCTCTGGCCCCACTGCTGCAGAATCCCCCACAGCCCCTACTACCCCAGCCTCCCCCTAAAGGTTCATCAAACCCCTCCAACCTTTCACAGAGTCACTCTTTTACAGAATCAAATCTGATCTCCCATCTCGCTCTCTGCCATGTGTAGACTCTGTGTTCTCAGGGGGTTTGCTGCAGCCCCCGGTGCGGATGATGCAACAGGTGAGGCGTGTGGACCCCTCACCCCGCTTCCCCAGCCGCAGTGACCGACCAGAACTCATCCTGAGGAAGGATGACCGCAGGTCAGCACGCATGCATACAATCAAGTATAATTGCTTCAGCAGTTTAGTCTGAAAATATTAGATATTGTCTTTGTTGAGTCTTTATTTGCTGTACATGCTCATGCTTTATTTTGCCTGTGTTTGTGTAGTCGGGAAAGAGATAGAGAGCGAAGGAGATCAAGAGAACGTTCACCCACACGGAAGTGTTCTAGAGACCGGTCGCCTCGCAGAGAACGCTCTCCAAGACGGCCACGCAGAGTCGTCCCAAGATATACTGTGCAGTTCTCCAAATTCTCTCTCGATGGGTAAGTTAATTGTTGTAAAGGAAGAATCTTGATGACTTGTTGCAAATTAAACAGAGTTTTTTGGGGTTTTTTGTATTCGTTTATTGTCATTCATCCTAGACATGGAAGAATGAAAAGGTGTTTCTCTACAATTATGTTTCTCTGGTAATAATTTAATAGCAATGCCGTACAGTATATGTAGAGATCTGCAAACAGATTAGACAATAAACAATACAGTATATGGGGTTTGGTTTGGCTTCTAACAAAAAAAAAACTATTATAGGTCAATACCAATTAAAATCACTCATTCACTTATCTGCCTATTGAAACTGTTGTTATTGTTGGATTCAGTCATTTATATCAAAGTTGCCATTAAATCAAACTTGACCGTTCTTATTTTATAATGGAATTAAGTTATTTAAAATTATGGAATTAATTCTTTTAAACTCACATGCACATCTCTTCAGTGACGTGTTCACAGGTGCAAGGGTGGGATGATATTCACTCCCCTCCAGCAGCCTGTTATTACCATGAGATCGCAGCCATAGCAAATGCCAATGATCCAGTCGATTAACAATGAACCAATTTAAATACCTCCCTACATTTTTTCTTGTTTGAGAAGCTGGATATATGTCAATAGGAATAGACAATCACAACTTCCGTTTCATTAAAAAAAATTAGGCATCACTGGATTGGATTTATTAGTTGGATATATACATTCATCTGAAAAGTAATTAAATCTGACCTTCACGGACACTAAACTTGCATTAAGAGCACCACAGAATCAAAAGAAACGCAGAGATCTTGGAGTCTGCATTTATAAGTTAGCTACTTTATTATGATGCACTTTTTAGTGTTGTTTAGATGTATGTTTGGTATATGACTGTCTCTATTCTCATCAGTTGCAACTGTGACATGATGGAGTTGCGGCGGAGGTATCAGAGCCTCTACATCCCTAGTGACTTTTTTGACGCTGTGTTTACCTGGGTAGACGCCTTTCCCTTAACACGACCTTTCAACTTTGGAAACTACTGTAACTTCCACATCATGCATAAAGAGGTGGACTCTCTGGTGAAGAACACGGCTGTGCTGGACCCACCTGATGCCAATCACACCTACAGTGCAAAGGTAATGCCCCCAGATATGGTCATCATTTTTGAGTAATTTATTGTCAAATTCTTTTTCAGAATAATGCTTCTTACCAGATTTCATTGAGTGGTTTTTGGCAGTCATGATTAATGTTGATGGTTGTTATAGGTAATGCTGCTGGCCAACCCTAGTCTACATGAGCTGTATCATAAGTCGTGTGCTCTGGCAGAAGATCCACCAGAGCTGAGAGACTCCTTCCAGCACCCTGCCCGCCTCATCAAGGTACAGCTCTCTGAATTACACTACTAACAGCAGCAAACGGACTGGGTTTGTGTAATCAGCTTGTTACGTAATCACTAACTTACGTGCTATTTTACGAAAATTGTTTTGCACTTATGCTGTAGTATTTCACAGGGATGGGACAACATTACTCTGTCGGTGACCGTAGCTGTTATTACTATGAACCCTTTTCAAAAACTGTGACGATACATTTCCACAGTTAATAATGTCAAAAAACGATTTTATTTTTTTTTATTTAAAGGGATCCTATTATGCTTTTACAATGTCTTGAATTTGTTTTGGGGGTGTACTTAATGATATTCTAATGGGCCGCTTTGTGATATCACAAAACATGGAAAACAAACGCTGTAGTCCAAACGAGCCGTTCGTTGTAGTTCTTGAAAAGGGTTTTTTTTTAAACGAAATATCTCCCTTTGGAGTGGACTTTGAGATTTGTAAGTTTGAAGATCTTTTTTATGCCCAAACATGCACACTACGCACTGACTAAAATTCAAAAAGTGAAAAAGCATAATAGGACCCCTTTAAAATTCATTTATAAGACTATACTTTTATCTAGGTATTACATTTCATAAAACAAGTTAATGCCACTGTGTGAGTGTTTTTAACGATGTGATGGCAAATTTGACATTTGTGAATTTTATTTTTTGCTATTCTGATCAAATGGAATTCAAAAAAGAACTATGCTGAGAATGCCAGTAGGGGGCATTCTTGTGTACCAGAACATGTCGTCTAGCTTCTGACTGCTTGTCAAAATTATGGTAAAACTTCAAGTTATGAATACTGTACAATTTATTCATTTGACCTTTTTTGCACTGATGATGAAGAATAGTTACCAAGCTTGCCCGAAGATACTATTCTTTTAACCAGTTTATGAGAAGTATCTACATTTCCCATCATTTGGAGCAGCACGAGAATTATGAAATACATAATTTAATAATTTCAATGTAGGATATTGCTTTGCAAATAATGCATGTCAGAGTGCTGAACAAAAGAGAAGGGAAACTATGTCTGCAGATAGGCCTGCTGGTACATAAAAGTTTTAAGACATCTCTTCACTTTTTGCTAGCAGTAAAGCTTCCTGTCTTGGTGGGAACAGAAAAAGATAGAAATTAAAAATGGTTTAACACATCCAGTTTTTTCTGACCATGATGACGCATGTGTCAGAAAGTGTTAAGTAGTCTCAATACCACAGCATTTGTAGTTTCAGTTATTATTTTAATAACACAGCAAAAGCTAACTTGCTTTTTAATACACTCCTTTTACCAATTTTATTTAACTATTATTTGAAGTTATTAGTTAGAATTAAAGTTATTATATATAATCATTATATTATTAATAAGGCTAATAATTATAAATAATAGAATGTAATGCAATATCAAAATAATTTATATAATGCAATATCAAAATAATACTGTAAAAATACAGTAAAAATGGTAATACTGAGAAATATTATTACAATTTAAAATATGTTAAAATAACTGTTTAATAAAATAACCGTTTTCTGTTAACTGTTAAATAAAATAACTGTTTTCTGTTGTAATATGTTTAAACATTTTATTCCCATTATGGCAAAGCTGAATTTTCAGCATCATTACTCCAGTCTTCAGTGTCACATGTTCAAAATCATTTTTCAAACCTCAAGAAACATTTCAGATTATGATCAATGTATTATCAATGAAAGCAGTTGTATTGCTTAATATGTTTGTGGATTTTTTTTAGGATTCTTTGAATCAAAAGGTTGATAAGAACAGCATTTATTTAAAATAGAAATCTTTTGTAACTTTATAAATATCTTTACTGTCATTCTTGCTGTATAAAAGTATTAATTAAAAAAAAATCTGACTGACCCCATATTTATTACACGGGTAGTGTTTACCATCATTTACCCACTATTAAAATTTCAAACGTTGAATGGGATTTAACTTTTAAGGACCCTTAAATATAATGTACACTGAAACTAGTTTCCTTGCTCACCTGCACACTGAAAGATATTTGTCCACTCCTGTGTTTGATGTGGGGAGTTTCTGTTGGTGTTGGGGAGCTGACTGTGAAGTGTATCTGTCCTCTTCCACTGCTGAACACTTTGCTGTGTGGAATAAGCTCATCTGATATTGTCTCTCCCTGTGTCCGCCGCATACACCTCCTTCAGAGCGCTCAGCGGCTTCCCAGCGTCTCGTAACCCATTTGAACTCCTCTGTTTTCAGTTCCTGGTGGGGATGCGGGGCAAGGACGAGGCCATGGCCATCGGGGGTCACTGGTCTCCCTCTTTGGATGGAGCCGACCCGGAAAACGATGCCTCGGTCCTTATAAAGACAGCCATACGTTGTTGTAAGGCTCTGACAGGCATTGATCTGAGTTTATGTACCCAGTGGTAAGTACAGCTCCTTTCTCGGTCTATGCCGATGCATCTCCTTGTAATCTCCATGTGTGCATCTTTTACTATTTAAAAAAATGTAAAAAAAAGGCCGACAGGCAGACAACATCTAAAAGTCTGTGACCCACTGCATGGTTTTGACACAGCAGTGTATCTCCTGACACGTTCGATGCTTTTGTGTTCATAATTTTGATTTCTCAAATTTTGTTTTGCAATGTTAACGCTAATGTGTGTGGCAGTCCTGCCTCTATATCTTTGTGGTGAATGCATTGATTCTTTTGCTCAGAGAGCAGAGCCAGAGGAGTCGCCGCCACCACCATCGTTACTTTCTGTTCTCTCTGACCTTTGCCTTGTGTTAAATATCTTACATATTTAACTTGCTTTCACTGTGTCTGAATCTGTCCTTCTCTCACACCCCCGGGGGTTCGTAAGCCATCTTTCACGAGCAACCGGTTCAGATTGACGGGTGCAGGGGGGGCGGGGTCTTTGTCGTTTTTGATATTGTCTGTCGACCTCCCTGATGCGTGGCTGCCGTTCATCCTGAGAAACCCCCCGTGGAGTTCCGCAGACTGTATTTTCTCATACGTGTCTCATTCGGGGGGTCGAGGGGATCTGAGCTTTGTGTGTGTGTTTTGGGGGAAATGGGTGATGTCTCACAGAATGTTTCTTTCCAACGCGCTTCTTCCTTTGCGACAGGTATCGTTTTGCAGAGATACGCTATCACCGCCCTGAGGAGACTCACAAAGGGCGGACAGTCCCCGCACATGTGGAGACAGTGGTTTTATTTCTCCCGGATGTTTGGCATTGTCTTCCTACCCGCTCAGAGTGGGAGGGCCTGTCCCGTGGACTCAAGAAGCAGCTGGCAGAGAAACTCTTGGCTGAACGGAAGGAGGCTGATGGAGAACAGGCACTGAACGCTAATCCCTCTCTTCTCATTTCCGCTTCTCACAGGCACAGGAATAGACAAACAAAACACTCAGAAAACACAGAAAGAAACAGACAAGTATCACAGGCATCATACAGAACCCACTTTTACCATCCCACCCTCTCATCCCTGACCCTCCACCCCATTTCCTCCTGCTCTCCCTCTGTCACGCAGTCTCGCACACAGCGGAAGAGCTTAGGTTCTACTTTATGACACCTGTCAACTGGTAAAACAGCTTCCAGCTCAGCCGATTGCACAATTGACGGCCGTGATTGAGATAACTCTAAATTTCCTGTTTAATTTCAACAAATCCAAATTGAAAAATTGACGCATGGACCAATGAGACCAGTTTGGGAAACGAATGCTGGAATCTGGAGAGCCAGTTGTGTTTATGATGTTTGTGTGTTTTTTTTAGATCGTTTTGCTTTCCTGTTCAATATCTGCCAAACTCTCTCTGAGTTCTGTCTCTTGTCTGTCTCTTTTTTTATTTTTGTTTTATTTACACTGTTCTCTGATTGGACTGTGCCTAGACCCTTTGTGGATGTGATTTTTCCAGGGAGGACAGTTCTGGCTAGGCGTTAAAGAAAACAAGCTAAAAAGAGTATACGTGGGCAAAAAAAAGGCAGCAGTAAACGTAGGCGTAGGGTTTGGAGACCTTCTCTGAGTGCATCTGTCCCATGTCCATCTTTTGAACCCACTGTCATTGATTATCTTTTTGTATTCCACAGAACTGGTTGATTGGCTGATGAGTGGGATATGGATCTGTTTCTGAAAGCTAGAGAGCTTCCGTGTATCCTAGCAGTGGATTTTTGTTTTTTACCCAGTCGAGAGCTCAGTAGGAGGAGACAATGAGAGACAGTTGTGACCTTGCTTCTTGCACGGATCAACTTTTGTTTCAGAAAACATCTTTCAGTCTGAGAGTGGTGTGTTAACATGCTGTTTTCTTTTTTATCTTCTTCTCTCTTTCAAATAACGTGCATAGGAGGAGGATAAGGACGAAGATGATTCAAAGGAAGTCACTACGCCGACTCACTGGTCTAAGCTTGATCCGAAATCCATGAAGGTGAGATTCCCACAAGCAGACTGAACTGTTTTATTTTACATCAATATTCTCTAGGCCTATATTCCATTTGATGGGGTCTTTATATTCTTTATAGACCTATTAAATGCTAAGGTATAGAAAAGCTTGTCCTTTTTTAAAATAACCAATAGATTTTAGTTTAGTCACAGTCCCTCAAAACTTTATTTTGGACACTTTTTTTTATAGACACTTGATGGTTAAGCAAATTTTTTGGACAATAATATATACCCCTTTGAACAACATACACCACCATTCACTAGTCATTTTTGGAATTAAATTATAATTTATTGCCAAACATGGACACATTTTTGACATTGATGATAAGTTTTGTGCATTAAATCAGCATATTGGAATGATTTCTGAAGGATCATGTGACACTAAAAACTAGAGTCATTTTTGAATTGTGATAATATTTCACAATATCACAGTTTTTACTGTCATTTGTTTCAATAAATGCAGCCTCGGTGAGCATAAAAGAAAACAATTTAAATCAAAAACATTAAAAAATTGAGTGGTATTGTATTTGATAGAAAGTAACCATTTGATATTAGATTTGAAATTTTTGGTACATCTTAACAAGAATTTTAAAATACTCCTCTCCAGGACTGGAAAAATCATTAAACATTGCAAATTTGTAAAAAATGTTCTCTTCTTTAAAATATTTTTGTGCTTGTGTAGAGGAAACCTTGCTCGGAGAACAGCGTTTACATCATCAATCTGTCCATTAATAGTTGTTTAGGACATTTTTGCACTGTTAAGTATAATCATAGTTTCATAGTGTTGTACATGGCATATCTGTATAAAATTGTTTAAAAAAAAAAAACACTTTTAATCAACTGGAATAGCCATAGAAATGCATAGGAGAACAACGCATGGAGCGTTCAAAGGGCTGATGAAATGAATTTGCACACAGGTCAGTGACTTGCGTAAGGAGTTGGAGAGCCGTTCACTGAGCTCTAAAGGGCTGAAGTCTCAGCTGATCGCTCGCCTCACCAAACAGCTGAAGGTGGAGGAGCAGGTGGAGGAGTCCAAGGAGCCGGAGAAGCCTGAACCTCCTAGTGTGGAGGAGGATGAGTCCTGCAAACTGGAGGATGACCGAGAGGTGAGAGAAGATCAGAGAATCCTGCTCTTATAGAGAGCCTGTCTGATCAATCGCATACAAACGTGGAAAAAATATTCCCTTCAGGAAGAGGAGCGAAAGCGGCAGGAGGAGCAGGAACGCCAGCGCAGGGAGAAACGTTATGTTCTGCCAGATGAGCCCACCATTATTGTCCATCCCAACTGGGCTGCCAAGAATGGCAAATTTGACTGCAGCATCATGTCCTTGAGTGTGCTGCTGGACTACAGACTGGAGGATAATAAAGAGCACTCCTTTGAGGTGAGGATCACTGCAGAGAGGTAAAATAACATGTTTCTGCATATTAAAGATTTTTTAAATTAATAATTCACCTATAAACTACTAAGTTTTGGGACACTTTGCTTGACTTCACCTGATATAATTACAATATTCTGGTGTCAGATACTCTTTTGTAAATGGTTGCCTATTGCAGTGAAAGGAGGGACTTGACATTCAAGCAATATTCATTCACAAAACATTTTTGTTACTTTAAATAAAATATTAAAGAAAAAAAGTTGCTATGTCAGTATTTCTCATTTTCATAATAACTAAAAAATAAAACTGAAATAAAAAGGAGTAAAAAACAAACCCACAAAATGACTAAACCTTTACCTTGAAGATTAAAATTACAAATATTAAAGCTGCAGTCCGTAACTTTTGGCGCTCTAGCGGTTAATAAACAGAACTGCGTGCGTCTTTGAACATTGAAGCTACTTCTCTCCGTTTATGCCTATGACGAATCACGCAGGTACTGGGCTACTCCGCAGCGGTTCCACCAGTACCAGTCTGAAATAGTCCGAATATAAACACTTCTCATAGGTGTACCGTAGTGATTCAGGACAAGCCAAAAACACGGTTTGGAAAATGGATTCATGATGTACTTGCTTATTATGTTAATTTTGTACATTTTGAACACACAAAAAGTTATGGACTGTAGCTTTAAATACAAAAACAAAAATCAATACTAAATAAAAAATGAATAAATATTAATAAAACCTATAGCATTTGTCCAGTGATGCTAAATAACACTGGTCTTTTGGTGTCTGTTTCAGGTGTCTTTGTTTGCTGAATTATTCAATGAGATGCTTCAACGAGACTTCGGCTACAGGATCTACAAAGCAATGGCTTCTCTTCCCAGCAAGGATGAGAGGAAAGATAAAAGAGAGAAAGCTAAAAAAGAGGCAGAAAGGAGGAACGTAAAGAAGGAAGAAGAAAATGGAGAGCCGGCCACAAAGAGAATGAGAGAGGAGGATGAGAAGAGGAAGGTGGGGGAAATAGAGTTTCTACGACAATGAAAAACCTGGAAATATCAGGACTAGTGCTGTCAATCGATTAAAATAAATTAACTAATTAATCACCCATTTTTTTCTGAAATTAATCGCGATTAATTCCACCTAACATAAAAATTTTGATCATACTTTTTTCATTGCAATAATTTCACATTCAATCCTCAATGTAGAAACAGTATAAAGATAGTATATTTTTAATATTTGTATAATCATTTGTGCATCACTTTTATGACTGAAGGTCAGTATCACGGATTCCAATACTACTGATGTCTCTAGGAAATTGTTCTTTTACCCTAATATTTACTTGTTGACTATAGCCATTCAACATTACAGTATAATTGAGAGCTATCAAAATTATCAAATGCAAAATTTTAAATTAAATATACTGTAGATGAATCCTTAAAGCTACAAAAGTTATTGATTTCCTCTTTTTTTCTTTTTTTTTTTTTTTTTTT
>NW_015540988.1:595560-625567 GCF_001515605.1 Sinocyclocheilus anshuiensis | reverse complement strand
TCTTTTTTTTTTTTTTTTTTGTTCTTTTGTTGTTTGATTAACAGACATCACAGCAGCTGGGTTATTAGGTTTTTGGCTGTTATTACTTTAAGAGCCGCCGCTGCTGAATGTGACGCGGATCTGACATGCATCGTATTTTCTCATTAACTCTTTACATTTTCTGACCTACTTCAGGTCTGAAAATCTCAATAATGAGCTGACGAGTTGAATCGGGTGTGTTAGATGAGGGAGACAGTTTGGAAAACTACTGCATTTCAAAGACATGTTCTTAAATGACTTACATATTTTTGTCAAGAAAACTGAGACCGAATCAGCAGTTGTGAGTGGGGTGGCCAACCCTAGCCCTGCCCCTGCGTTAACTGCATTAAATATTTTTAACGCGTTAAACTGAAAAAATGAATCGCCTGCATTAACACGCTAATTTTGACAGCACTAGTCAGGACATTTTAAAACCTGTGTCCTGGAAGAGTCATGGAAATTATTAAAAGCTTAAAAAGTCATGGACATTTCCATAGCAAATATTGATCAGTGATTGTAGTTACACCTGTTTTTTTTTTCATGAAAATGTTTATTTGGCATCATGAACAACTGGAAAAGAATCACACTGATTGGTCAGAAAGTGTGGGGACCGTGTTTGGATTGATTCTTTGATTTATGTCTGCAGTAAAAGCATTGTGATTTGTTCAAATTAATGCATTTTTTAAAGCTTTTTTTTTTTATATGAATATTTTAATATCTCCTGGGTAAAGGATGAGGAGAAGGAGAGAGGTATTAAGAGAGAAGAATCCAAAGATGATGATGATAATGAAGACGGCAGCAGCAACAACAATGCTGATGAATATGACCCACTGGAGGCAGAAGACGCAGACGACTATGATGGCGGCGGTAGGGGTCACACTGTTTGCATCTGGATCCTCAAGCACACTTCTGATCCGTTTTGATTCTTTGATCCAGAAACTGATCCTTTGTGCTCCTCAGATAAAGATGATGAAGACTCAAATGGCAGAGACAGAAGAGACGACCGGCGAGATGAGCGGAAGTCCAAAGAGAGGTCATCTAAAGATAAAGTGAGTCAACAACATCTCCTTTTGCAACACCAAAAGTTTCTAATAGTGAGAGGAGTGTAATGCTGTATTATTTCAATCTGTCTGTAGGATGAGAAGAAAAAGCAGATGGTGACGTTTAACAAGGATCTGCTGATGGCCTTTGTGTACTTCGACCAGAGTCACTGCGGCTACCTGCTGGAGAAGGACTTGGAGGAGATCATGTACACGCTGGGCTTGCATCTCTCCAGAGCTCAGGTGCTGCTTCTGTGCAGTGTTGTGTGTTTAGTTGTTACTTGGGAAGGTTTAAGGAGGCTTTAAGTACCATGAATTTACATTTACATTTAGGCATTTAGCAGATGCTTTTATCAAAAGTGACTTACAAATGAGGACAATAGAAGCAATCAGAATCAACAAAAGAGCAATGATATGCAAGTGCTATAACAAGTCTCAGTTAGCTTAACGCAGTACACGTAGCAAGGGATTTTTAATTATATAATAAATAAAAAGAGCACAAATAGAATAGAAAAAGAATAGAGCAAGCTAGTGTTAGAGGCCTTGTTTTGCTTTTGTTAATTGTATTATAAATAAAAAGAAAAGAAATAGATAGAATGCAAAAAGAATAGAGAAGCTAGTGTTAGTTTGTTTTTGTTTTTAAGAAAAAAATTTACTCATTATGATGCTATTATATTAGGAAAAATTTCCTTTTTTTCTTTTTTTTTCTCCTTGTTTTTTTTTTAATTCAGTTTAACTATTATATACTATAATAATAATGATAAATGATAATATAAATGTATTATAGTAATTATAATCATTATAATTATATATTTTAATTTATTATCTGATTTAATGTTAATATTAGTTAATAAAACATTTAAAGTTGTGCGAATATATACAGTATATATATTAATATTTAATAATAATACATTTAAAGTTGTACGAATTTGATAAAATAGCAATTATATTAGTTAATAATAAAATGAATAATAATAAATATTAATGTGTTTATTATTACTGGGGTAATGATGATGATGATATTAATGTTCAAAGTCAGCAACAACTACTACTAATTATTATTATTATTATTTTGGATGTAACAATTATACTACTTAATAATAATTTTATTTGTTAAAAATAAAATATGAATATATTTTTTGTGATGATGATATTATTTATTATTTATTTGCTATTGTTTTAATACTAATATCTATAATTATATGTATTATTGTTATTATATATGTATTATTTTCTTTATTAAATTTAAAAAATATATTTAATTGGTCAATAATAATAATAATAATAAATATGAGAAAATATAAGCAATGATGTTTGTTGCTTGACCTTTTAGTTGTATCTTGCTTGATCAGGACACAATGTGTTAACTGTAATTTCTTAGTTGCAAGCTATATAGCATATTTATAACAGACTAACGTATCTTGTTTGTTTATTTTCAGGTGAAGAAATTGTTAAACAGACCACTGGTTAGAGAGTCTTCATATCTTGTTTTTTTTTCAGGTGAAGAAATTGTTAAACAAACCATTGGTTAGAGAGTCTTGCCATTATCGAAAGCTAACGGACAGACCTAAGGATGAGCCTAGCCCCACGTTGACCTCTGATGCCCTGATAGACAACCTTTTAGGTGTGCAAAGAGAGTGATGGCTGGAACTGAGAGGCTTATTCGTAAGACTAGAGTACAGTCCATGATGTTACAGTGGACTGAATCACTCTGTGTGCTTGACAGGTAACCAAAGCTTGCTGCCCAGTCTGAAGATCAAGCGGGAATCAGAGGACAGTGGCGAGTCGTCTAGCCTAATCGTCTACAAGGGAGCCATGGTGGATGTGGGAAGCATGATGCAGAAGCTGGAGAAGAGTGAGAAAACCCGAGATGAAATCGAGCAGAAGCTCATGCAGCAGGACATTAAAATGGGTACCAACCTCATTTGTATTATTTTCATTGTATATTTGAATTCGGATTTCAGTAATTTTGTTGATTCAGCTCACTGTTCTTGACTTAAAGTCAATATCAAAAATGTGTACTTTTACAATTCATCAGCATACATTTTTCTACCCTCGATACAATTAAATTGCCAATCAAACCTTTCTGTTTTGTAGAGGAGGACTCAAAGCAGATAGCCGAGCTAGAAGCAGCAACCTGCAGCCTTCAGAGGGAGCTGGAGGAGGTGAAGAACAATCTCAGAGAGACCGAGAACAACCTGAGAGCCTCAGACCAGCAGAAAGGCAGCTATGAACAACAGCTCCATGGCACAGTGTCCAGCCTCAACACCATCATGAAGGAGCTACAGGGCGTTTTGTTACACGTATGAACCTTTATTTGTTTCATCACTGTGTGACCAGGACTCATGAAACTGTAGAATATGGTTTAAATAATAAGTGTCTTGTTTTTAATGCAGGGTGACCCTTCAGATGACGGTGACCAAAAAACTCAATCTAATGGCTCAGATGAGTGAACGTCCCTCTCCAGCTCATCCACATCTAGTCTCCCTTCAAATGTGTAAATAAGCTTAAAACTAACACAATTCTAAAGCTCATTTTATTTAGATCTTTTTTGGGGGTTTCTGTGTACAAAGTTTTAATGACAGTGGAGGTGAACTCTCTTTTCCTCATAATTCTTTGATTTTGAAAAATTATTCTTCAGAATCAAATGATTATACTTAACAAGTTAAAGTTTAAATAATTTGTTTGATTTGAGTAAACGTTTTGGTTGTTAATCCATTTAAGCTTTTTTGGCCTTTTTTTATTTTCAGAAGTTGCTAGTAATTTTAACTTGTGTTGCTATATCAGCATATTTCATTGTTGAAATAATACATGACTTGTGCCAATACGTGACTTATTAGCAGAGTTTATTTAGCAATAAAAGTGTTATTTATGTTTAAATCAAATGTTAGAAACAGCAATTAGGATTTTATTAGGACCTATGTGAAGCTGCTTTCTGATATCTTTCATTGTTCCATGACAAACAGTGATCAAAAAACATTTTGTTCTATGTCTCTGGTTTGTTTTGGTCACATCTGAGCATGCATCTAAATTAGCGCATGCATATCAGCTTGATTCCTGAATAATATTCTTGCAGACTTCTTTTTTTTTATTTGATTTGATCTTGATGTTTTGTTCTGTGATCTCTGTGTAATCCTACCAGGGTAGCTTTGTGTGAATGGGGCCATTTCAAACAAAACCAAGGCATTTACCCTGTTAAAGATGCACAGGCTTGATCTGACTGAGGTCATGTCCATTCAGAGTCCTGCCTGGGTACTTTCATATCAGAGGGATTGTAATGTGTGAGTCGGATGCTGTGTGTTTCAGTAGTTTGTTTTGCTGGAATTGTTTGGAAGGCAGTGAATTCTTTTTGTTTTTTTATAAGTTTTTCCTGTTGTTGGCCCACTAAAGATGAGAATGATTACAGTGGGTGGTTTCTGCTGAGTGGAAAAGAGCCAAACCTGATAAAAATGAGCCCAAGGCAGCCAAGTGCATATTATTTTTCTATTCTGGATGTACTCTATGGTTGTCCTGGTAAAAGAAAAGAAATAAAAGTGCGTAATTTTAACATTTCATCCAGTTAAATTTTGAATTTCCCCAATTGTTTTGAATTTTACAGGGGTTTTGGGAATTTTGCCGTGCCATTTTTTCCCAGTAGGTGGCAACATTTGTTTGATCCGGAGGGATTATGCATGCACTTTTTATGAGGAAAAACAAGCAATGGGTTTAATAAACAAATATTCCTCTGGTCACAGACTTTCTTGAATTTCTTGTAACAGTGTAAACTGTTTCAATGATTTTAGTTTGAATGCAGGATGATTTTCTCTGAATAGGGTGAATTGGTGTATTTCTATATCAGCACTGTAGTAGCAGTGGTTTTCTAGTGGGCATGACATGAAATGGATCAGCGTTATGCTGACTTACAAGACTGACAATCTGTATTTCTTAAAGGACAGATGTGAAAAGATCTACTGATGTGTAAAAAAAAACAGTTTTTCTTCTTGTTGCTGCATTGCCCATGCTAAAAATGTGAAAGGTGTTGAGGTTTCAATGGTTAGTAGTTTGGCTGCATCCAAAATCATATGCTTATCTACTATATAGTAGGCAAATGTGAAAAGTCTCTGAATGAGGTCACAGGAGAGGAGTTTTGACATTGTAGGTAACAACGGTGACATAAAGATGAATGCAGTATGTCCAGATTAAATACCACCTACATGCATTCTATATAGAACATACTTTTTTTAAACAGTTGTGAAAGAATTACTTATTCAAAAGAATTACATACTTGGAGTATGTGATTTCGAAAGCAGCCTTAGTTTATTATTTTTTATAATTATAGACATAAAGCACGTGGGCCATTCACATAGAATGCATTTAAAAACAAGATGGAGTGTCATGGAAAAAAAGTAGACGCATTTTGGTCAAGACCTAAGCGCAACCTTAACAGAGGACTACAACTGAACAGTCTAAGGGCCAGGAGTCGGTGCTGTCATGAATTCATTTTCCTGCAGCTCCAGAGAGATTAGTCACATGGCATTTACACGTGGTGTTTAGTTAAATAAATAAAAGAACTCTGTATGCAGAACTTGATGCCCTCAATTATCTATTGAATGGGAATGATAAGATCCAGCAAATCATAACATGTCCATTTAGGTCTAGTGTAAAGGTGTGGTCACATTAGCAACATTTTGGAGAAAATTAGCTGGCAAAAAGGTCCATCGTCTATTGTCAGTCCTGTAGCGATATTTGAAACACTGCTTAAACAGAAGTCACGTTCAAACCAAGTAGCTTTTTTGCAAAATCTGCTGGGGGAGATCCCTTGCCCCCTTGCATAAAATTCCAGACTGCAAAGATTCTAATTGAAATGACTGGATTTTGCCCATGAAAATTCACAGAACAACAGTAAATGTAACTGTACATTCATTGAATACAGGGTTCCCACGCTTCTTGAAAGTACTTGAATTTCAGACATATGGATTCAAGGCCTGGAAAGTACTTGAAAACAAACATAGGTCCTTGACAGTGCTTAAAATAAATGGTGCTTGAAAAAGTCCTTGAAAGTCCTTGAATCTGGTGTTCATGAAAGAGTGGGAACCCTGTGAATAGTTCATGGGAACAAATTTAGCATTACATCACTTGCTCACCAATTGATTCTCTGCAGTGAATGGGTACCATCAGAATGAGAGTCCAAACAACAACATCACAATAATCCATAAAAACATTTCCTTCTGTGAAAAAGTCCATACCTTGTTGTGCTCTCACATCAAAATCCACCAACTTATTTGTTTAGAACAGTTTTGGTCTGTTTTTGCTTGTTAACAGTGCTTGGTCTGTGCATATTTCTCTCATGTTTCAGACAAGACTTTGTCACTGGAGAAAGCAATATTATGGATAGAGAGTATTTTAGCCAGAAGCAATGGTTTAAGGTTCAAAACATTTTAACAGACCATCTGTTTGGACTCTCATTCTGATGGCACCCATTCACTGCAGAGGATCCATTGGTGAGCAAGTGATGTAATGCTAAATTTCTCCAAATCTGTTCCAAGTGAAGAAACAAACTCATCTTGAGGATGAGTACATTTTCGGCCCATTTTTTTGGGGTGAATTTAATTTATGACAAAATACAATTTTAGTGAATTACTCTACAGAGGGCCTGTCTACCAACACTTTAACAACAAACATGATCTTAAACCTCACACTCCACGACATGCGATTTCAAAAACCATTAGAACATGAGCACCAGTCACACAGGTTTATGGTCCATCTCTTATGATCTCCACATTGCACTGCAACACTGAAAAGACACTGTATCTGGCCCAGTGTCACTCGGCAGGCCAGCTGCAGCAGCAGGAGCAGGCGGTGTTGTGAAATCAGAGCCGGTGCAGGTAAACCCACTCCTTCCCTGAGACAGAGGGCCTTTGTGCCCCCACCTTTCCCCTGCAGTCTGGGTAACACTCACACACTAGAGAGCCATGGGACAATCAGCTTCTCTTTCCTTCAGAGGGCTGGGCAACACTCTCACACCGGACCCACGAACAATTGGCTTATTTGAATTCAAGCTGCGGTGCTTTTTCTTTTCTTTTCTGGTTGGAGAGTTTGGTTGCATCTGTTATAGCAGCATTTGAGGAGAGATTATGTTACGACTCTCCCCTCATCTAACAATCACCTCTCTAAACAGAGTTCTTCTCATTTTCCTCATGTCAGGACATAACAGCGACTTTCTTAGCAAATGCTGTCCTGTGTATTTAAATATTTAAGGTGTTGATCGTTCGATGTTTCACCATTTCTCCTTTTGTTTCTGGAAGGCTCCTGTTGTCTGCTGTTCCTGGGTGGCATATAGAGGCTAATGTTTCCCCTTTGTCTGGGGTCAGACCCATTATCCCCTCATCTCTGTCTGAGCTGTGTGTCTGTGCTGACATTCGCCTTCCCCTCCCCCTGTTTTCACACATAGCTTTGTTTCAGAATACCCCACACTTTGTACGAGCCCCTCTGCTCCTCCTCCTCACACTATCACTCTTTTCATTGCTCCTGCTGCTCAAAGTCTCACCGCCTTCAACAAGTCACTTGTGCTAAGGTGTAATTATCATGACAATGGAATGTGGTCTCTGGAGACTTTGTGATCGCTTTTCATAACATGTTGTGCTTCTCTGTTTTTGTTAGTATTTGCTTGACTTGAAATAGAATTGACTTTGTGGCCTTAGAAATTTCAAAAGAGGACGTCTATGAATAGTGTTTGCAGACATGTACAATACTGTTCAAAAGTTTAGGGTCAGTAAGAAATTAGTACTTGTATTCAGCACGGAGGCATTTACTTGATCAAAGTGACCCTAAAGACTTAAATGATTTCTATTTCAAATAAAAGTTGTTCTTTTGAACTTTCTATTTTTCCAAGAATCATGAAAAATATTGCATCACAGTTTCAACGATCAATATTAAGCTGCACGACTTTTTTCAACATTGATAATAATAAGAAATGTTTCTTGAACAGTAAATCAGCATATTAAAATGATTTCTGAAGGATCATGTGACACTGAAGACTGCAGTAATGCATCACAGGAATAAATTATTACATACAATATATTTTTAAATATTTGTAAATACAAAATGGTTATTTTTAACTGAAATAATATTTGACAATATTATTGTTTTTTTACTGTAGTTGTATTTTTTTTAATAAATGCAGCCTTGGTGAGCATCAAATAATTTTTCAAAAACATTTGAAAAATCTTACTGTCAGGGAGTCTCTGTCACCAGTCACCAACTCTGGACTCCATACCCCAGAATCCTCCCCGGCTCACACCTGTTCACAGTCACGATCACCACTCACACCAGATCACCTGCACCTGCCGTCTCCAATCAAGCCACCTTCAAAAGCACGCTCCTTCCAGTCACTCACCATCCGGTCTACCGTTCAGTACGGCAAGCTAACCAGACTCTGTTCATTTCCCGGACTCCTGCAACAGAGCAGACTCCAATTACCCAAAGCTAAGAACCCTCAAACGCTCTCTTATTCTCACGACTTACCTGCCATCTGTCTTCATTGCCAGCCTCTGTCAATAAACCAACCTGTTTGCACTCTTACCTCATGTCTCTGCCTTGTGTACCGTGACAGAAGACTGGACCAAGAACATTCACTTCTAATGGACTCCCTGGAGCAGTTATGTTCAGTATATCAAGACGGCCGTCCCCTGGATGAGTACATCCAGGAGTTCCTCGCCTGCTCGGAGCGGATTTCCCTCGACCGGTGGACTCTGGTGGACTGCTTCCGGGGGGGTTTGGATGAGGGGATCGCTCAGCGGATGCTGCTGGCAGGGTCCAGGTGGCTCGCACAAGCCGTTCATGACTCAAGCCTGCCGGCTGTGGCTCTCTCAAGCCCGCCGGCCGTTCCGGTGGCAAGACCGCAGGCCGCCCAATTCACCCCTAACCAAAAGAGGAGGATGAGGAGAAAGGGACTGTTCTCCGCCCTCATCCCGGCCCCAGAGCTCGCTCCAGTGTCGGCTCCAGCCCCCAGAGCTCGCTCCAGTGTCGGCTCCAGCCCCCAGAGCTCGCGCCAGTGTCGGCTCCAGCCCCCAGAGCTCGCTCCAGTATTGCCCACGAGTTCAGCCCCGTAAGTTCCCCTCAAGGATTTTTGGGGGGGGGGTAGTAGGGCTCCAGTTGTAGAGGCTTGGCCCGCGGCCTCGGAGGCAGAGCCGCCATGGCCTCCCGAGCTCCCTGATCCGCCCTGGAGGCCTCCCGTGTCTAGGACCAGCCTCCAGGGTTGTCCTAGACCTTGCTGATGCAATCTATGAATACAACGGACTTGTGCTGCGTCACGTGAGAAATATGTAAATACAAGTTATAATAATTTTTTCATATTTCTGACGTGGTGAATACAATATTCCCATACCTTGTGCAACCCACCTTTGAATACCGCTGATAGGAATCTGCTTCTCCTCATTCCTTCACTTGATCTTCCACATAACTGTTAAAGAAACATGAAACCTGCCCTCTTACATGACGCTTTAAGTCTTTTGACCATTGAAGGGCATCTATGCCAGCGGCATTATATCAGCTGCCAGGCCCTCCACTGTTTGAGAGGCGCTTGTATGCAGTTCTTAATCAGCTGGACTACCCCAGGGACAAGCAAAGTGGAGCAGTTGTTGAGGAAATTATCCTTTTTCCTGGCTCTAAGGCAAGCGAATACTGGGTTACAGTGTGAGAAACCTGTGCGTTTGTGTTTGACGGGCTCTTTGGCATCTCCCAGTGGGAACACCACACCCCTGTGTTGTCTACATGGCTGACATGGGCTTTGAGGTACCTTGATTTCTTGTTCTAATACCTTCTCAGAGGTAACAGTCTTTCATTTCATTAGTTTAAGTACTGTATGTTTTATATTTAACATTATGGTCTGATGCCTTAATATGGTAAGGAGATAAAACATACTTTGTGGAACCAACCGCCAGGTTATTTACAATAACTTTTCTGCCATGTATGTTTCAGTCTATACACCAGGCAATAATGGAAACAAACACAGGAAAACACAACTCCTTTCCTGCTAGTCGCTAGGCCGATTTTGAGCGTCACTGACCATTTCTCAGTTTAAACGGTCCAAAGGAAGCAATTTTGTACAATATAAACCCAATATCAACAATGAAGTTTCACCATCAGATATACACTACCAGAAGTTTCTTGTGCTCACCAAGGCTGCAATTATTTGATCAAAATACAGTAAAAACAATAATATTGTGAGATATTACTTGTGAGGAATATTTTGGACTTTTAAGATTTGATGGGCTTGTTTTTATCTGATTGCTTTAGTTTATTATAGTTTAGTCGAGTTTTGTTTTTCTAGCTATACCTGCACTTACTATCTATCATGCTTATTTTTTATTTCTGTTCCTGACACTTTTAATTTCATTATTATCCCATTGCTGGACTTTAACATCAACATGAAACATTATTCACAACCCATTATGTGATGTGATGTATTTCAGAGTTTATATGCTATTATTATTACTGTAACCTTTAATAAATTAATGTTAACAAACATTAAATTACTGCATAAAATGTACTACCATTCAAACGTTTGGGGTCAGTAAAATTGTTTCATATTTTTGAAAGAATACTGTAATTTTACCAAGTACAGTAAAACCTGTGATATTGTGAGATATTACAATTTAAAAAACTTTTCTATTTTAATATATTTTAAAATGTAATTTATTCCTGTGACTTTTTGAACATTATAAATGTCTTTACTGTCACTTTTGATCAGTTTACTGTATTCTCACTGAATAGACATTACTTTCAATAAAAAAATGACTGATTTCAAACTTTTAAATGTATTACTGTATGATTTGTCCGCTTAAAATGAAGTGAAGATTTGAGACAAAGCACTGTATATATTTCTATCTACCTCATCTAACTGCATTAAAACATGTCTGGAGTCTCATAATGTTTAAATAAGACGTCTGTGCATTTTAGTGTAATCCTACACTGCACTGACCCGGATATCTCCCTCATTGATGTGAAAAGCACTAACACAGAACAGGAAGTCCAAGGGAGGCAGTTCCTGCATGGATGTAGTCACCCTGGTGCAGGGTCACTGGAAGCAGCAGGAGTCCTTTAACATGCCAGCATTCACCTAAGAAACCTCAAATACATGCTACCTTTGAAGGCATTTGGAAGGCTGACTGTTCCTTGCGGCAGTTATTTTTTTAAAACAATTTTTCATTAAAGCAAATGGAAGTCAATGACCGGACACTAGTTATGAGGTGACAGATGACACGGCACAGAAATCTGAGGCTTACATGATACGAGATATAACTTTTCCATCATCTCAGACATTCAATACACTATGTAAACCCCTAATAACAGGCATTATTAGATGCACCTGCAGTAGAGCCTGTGTATGTTCCTGTCTTGCTGTACACCCTACAATTACTCTAGCGCTTGGGTTCAAACTCTCACTCTACTGTGAACATCACCATGTTCAGGAATATGTTTGTAACAGCACCTCAAGAGTTGGGAAGAATTTTGTGTAGTATTGGACTACTTTCTGTATCTGACAACACACATCTGTGGAGTCTCTGAGCTAAATTTATCTTGACATATAATAAAATATTGGGTAACACTTTATTATAAGGTGTCCTTGTTACAGATGTGACATGTACTTACTATTATAATAACAATAAATTATGCATAATTACATGCAAGTAACCCTAAGACAAACCCTAATCTTAACTCTAACCATATAGTAAGTAGATGCAGTTAATTAATATTACTCAGTACTTAAATGTATACTTACACTGTAACAAGGACACCTTAAATTAAAGTGTAACCAAATATTGTAATAAAATCGCAATAGAATTGGCATATTGATTTATATTGTATCATTTTTCAATGTCTTGCATGTCACATAAACATATTGACTGACACGGTCTTTTTTTATTACTAAAATAATTGACCTACTACAGCCATACCAAGATGTACCAAGATGTACTTTGAAAACGCTTATTCAACCCCAGATCCTGTAGGCTGTCTACTGTCCAGTAGAAACAAAATAAAGCATTCTGAACATAACATTTGTTCAGCCAGTGCCCTGATTGGCTTAATATATGGGCAAATCTCAGAATTGGAGTCACCAGCTTACTGGAGGATAAACATAATTTCTGTAAAACTGTAAAGTGTGTTTTACTTCATTTCTATATGTCATATGGATGCTTTCAATATTTATAAGCAGTGTTGATGGTAGCTCTTCCTTGTTTTTTTTTTCATAACAAAGAAAATCACACACACGCACACAAAAATAAAATAAAATTTGCTCAGTCAAAACCTCATTTTGATGAAACACTCTACACTGATTTTTCTCTGACGTCTAATGGAATTCTTAACTGCCTTTTATACATCAGCTCACACCATAAAGTTTTAACAGGAAGCAGTGAAGAGTGTCTTTGATCTGGTTTACTGCAGGAGGGTACATGTGCACTCATAATGAAAGAGTAATGAAGGAGTCATGTTTCAGTCTGAAAAAGGAAAATCACTGTCAAAGCCAAGTACACTCTTAAAAATAAAGGTGCGTAAAAGGTTCTTCACAGCGATGCCATAGAAGAACCATTTTTGGTTCCACAAAGAACCATTCAGTCAAAGGTTCTTTAAAGAACCTTTGACTGAATGGTTCTTTGTGGAACCAAAAATGGTTATTCTATGGCATCGTGAAGCACCTTAAGAGTGTAAATGGACAAAATATGGCTCTAAGAACTTTATTTTTGCAATTTGTAAATGTTCTAACATCGCACTATAGACCATACTAAGATTTTCAAGTGTGTGTGTGTGTGTGTTTTAAATAATAGACCAACAATACTCACCAGTCCATTAGCTCTAGTGGTAATTTACTCCATTTCATCCCCCTGTGGACATCTAAACTTAACTAAAAACTAAAATCCTTCTGAAAAGATAATGAGAACATCTGTGAAGACTGGTGTTTGGAATATATGAAGAGTTCATTTGCGAAAACAGATTATTCTGTTTTTAACAATTTTATAATAACATAATAAAAAACATGAGTTATCTGTTTTCGCAAATAAACTTCATATATTAAACACACACACACGTGCACGCACACACAATGAAAATGCTTTCTCTAAAAACAGCATGTTGATTCTGGTTCTTCTGAATTCTTTGTCGGAGCATAAAAGCTTTGAATCAAACTGACCTTGGAGAAACTGGATATATACAAAGAAAATGACCAATCCTGATGTGGTTGTGGTCAGAACAGATGCTTTGACTCATGTTAAAACACAGATGCATGAAGACACAAAGTCTTATTCATTGAACATGAGGACTGGCAGGGGTCTTTAAATGCGTTGTATGGCAATCTTCCAAAGAGTGTGCGGTCATGCACCTTTAACATGATTTATGGTGGGAAGAGGGAATGTATTCTGTACATACACCGAGGAAACACTATATTCTGTTCCACTGCTAGACCTTCGCTCGCCCTATGGTCATACATACATTTCAGCCACCTTTTGATCTGTCTGTCATATGTTAGTCCTTCAGGTTTGATTTCAGTCATCTAATATGAATTTCAGATGTCAAAATTATTTATTGAATTTGTACAGGTTTCAAAATAACAGTCTGTTTATAGAAAATTGTTACATAATTCATTATATTTCAGTCTCAGCATTCAGTATTCATGCTTCTTACACTCAGCACATTACTGATGATAGTGTGATATAGGAGACATAGGAGAGAATGGGGCTAGTTGTCACAGGAAGTTGTCAAAAGAGCTATATATAACTATGTATAACTAGATTATTAAAAATAAAGGTTCTTGATTGGCATTGGTGGTTCCCATGGAACATTTCAAATGTATAAAAGGATCTTTATAGTGGAAAAAAGGTTTTTCAGATTATTAAAATGTTCTTCACACTAAGATAAAAAAATGATTATTTTAACAACTGTTCACTGAAAGGTTCTTTGGGAACAAAAATTGTTCTATGGCATCATTGCAAAAAAAGAAGAAAAAAAGAAGTCTTTTTAGAACCTTTATTTTTAAGAGTGTACAAGGTTTTTGAGTCAATTTTAATTTTGTGAAATCGGTCTTTCAAACTAAAATCCCAAATACAGCATTGTAAAAGTTGTAAAACGATTATTGGTTTCACATTCTAAATGTAAAAAAAAATCATAAAATTTATAAATTGCAATATTTGTTGGCAAGATCAATGCACTGGGTTGATATTCTATGTTGTCTTTTACATTTCATGAATTATTTAGTTGTTTTATGTTTAATGTATAATAGTGTGTTTAATGGCAGGTTCCATTGGGACTACTTTCTCCATATAGGTCTACTGTGACATTTTTGGCCAATAATTGTGGAAATATTTAAGTATTTTGTGTAACCAAAATGTAAGACAAACTGCCTTGAAATATTCACTGGAATAAAAAAAAAAGCTCCACTGTAAAATGTAAGGTAGGTAAATAGAATAATTATGTATTTTGCTCGTTTGCTGCTGAAACTGAAGCAAAATAGTTTGATAGTCACTAGGCTACTTGATGTTGTGGTGTAACGACAAAAAATATCTGCATAAAGCGCCCCATTAACCACCTATTTTCCCTGCACTGTTTGTTTACTGTAGATGCTTTTCAATGGCAGTCCAGACGCGACCACGCCCATATAATTAAAGAAGAGTTTTGATTGGTGCGCTGCTGCGCGCTTCCCCTGCGTCAGTTCGTCAGCAGCGGCGGTTGCCTTGGGAGCGTAGACACCAAAGTACACACATGCAGAGTCGAGGCGTCCTGCTCTCCAGAAATGTGACACACTACAGTCGTTGGATTAAGCAACCCGAATGATGAGGCCATATTCCTGAGACTAAATGTAGAATGAGATTCATTTGAAGGCAGAAATGTCTGTACAGCACCGCTTGGTCCAGCTGTCAGCCGCGTCGCTCGCTGTTGTTCTCAGCCGCGACGAGGACAGCGAATACAGCGCGAGCAGCACCAGAGGACAGGATGTGTTTGCGGACTTTAAATCGCAAAACTCGCGAAGCTTCTGGAATAAAAGACTCGTGAAAGCGGTGTCGGAAGTTTCCTTCCAGGGATGGCTGGAGAACTACGTGCTTCTCGTCCAAGGCAATGCCAATAACTTGGAGGTGTTGAGGGAAGCGTGGATGCGCAGGGCGCTGAGGTCGCCCAAAGGATACACTATCAAAGCAGTGGGTAGGTGATGAGCATTTGGCTGTTTGCAGGGTCGTTATGAGATGTGGAATCACTCGATCCTCTAAAGCAGGGTTCCTCAAATCTTGCCCTGGAGGGCCAATGCGCTCCAACCCTGATCAAACTCACCTACCTGTGATTTTCTAATGATCCTGAAGACATTGATTAGCATGCTCAGGTGTGTTTGATTAGGGTTAGAGCTAAACTCTGCAGGAAAGTGGATCTCGTGGGCCAGATTTGAGGATCCCTGCTCTAAAGGCTTTGTCTACAGCCCATGGTCACGCTGCAGATTTAACTAAACTTGATCAGAACCAGTGCATTACAGACGTGAGAAGGCTTGGGGTTTAACATTTGTTGATGAGTGACATGGTAAAATTTGTAAAGAACACTTTGGGCCATGTTGAATAAGGAGACATGCACGGTTGACACTTGTTTTTTTCTAATCCTGAAAATTATTATCAATTATTGTGACAATTTTTGTTGTGTTCGGATCTATTACGTTAAGTTATCTTTTAAGGCATAATCTTTAGTTATTTTTTTCTAAGATAACTAGCGAGGCTTTGTTTAAAATATAAAAATTTCTATTTGAAAACAATATATAAATGGGTCAAAGACGAAAAAGGGTTTAAGCATAAAAACAATAAGTGTAATACTGCTTTAAATTATTGTTGTTTCCCCCCCAAAAAATGTAAAAGTTTTCTGTTTAATTTAATTGCAATTTTGTTTTTGTTTTTCTGAGCAAAAAATAAATATACATTTTCCCCTGATTTACTGAAGACACCCACTAAAATGTCATTCAGTGTAACAATCTTGTCAAGCATATTTACAACAAAAATCTATGTATGACATATTAAAAGACTAATTACCTTCACCCCAAATACTAATTAGTTGTAATTTTACATTTTTAAAATTTGCCACTATCCTAGGTTTTGCCCATTTGTCAGTAAGAATATTTTACTCGGGAGACACTTTACTTGCATTTAATGTGCTTTCTATGGACATAAAATCACTTTTGTAAATTTATTTTGATGCGGACATCTTAACGTCTTTGACCCAAATACATATATTTATAAAAAAAACTTTGTCTGCATTAAGAAAGGCAAATAAAATAGGCCTAAATAAATAAATAAAAAAATAGAAATAGATAGATCGATAGATAGGCCCCTATAGACCCTCATTACTGTGTATCAAGGTCATGTGTAAAAAAAAAATCACTTATTTTGTGAAAAGGCACATTTTGTTCAAGTCAAATGGAGTAACCCTAAAGTTTATTCATATGGATGCATCAAAAAAGTTTTATCTGTTTGAAAACCTTTTTTGAAGATAATGATTCCTTTGCATTCAAAAGTACAGAAACTATAAGAGTGCATTTTACATGAAGGTTAGACCATTTGACAGTTTTAGAGTCAAAGTAGAAAATGACATAAACGTTCTCAGAAATATATGAAACCAACATGAATTTCTTAGAACTTGGCATGTGTTTTAAACTAGATTTGTAAATGATTTCTCCTTTTTATCATCTCAAAGATCCTTACTAATGTTGACAGATTTCATTAGAAAATCAAAATATAACCTTCAGTGGTGTACATGGACATTTTCCCAGCGGATCTCTATAGGGATCCACTCTATAGGAGATCCACATACTTCACTGTCCTTATGAATGCCTCTTCCTCCTCTGTCTCTCTAAAAAAGGGCCCCAGATTGTTTTTCCCAAGCTATAATAGAAAACCACATAATTTCCGTTCACTCTAGAAGGTAGCCTCTTAACCTAACCTGACCAACAATTCCCTATGAGACCTCAACATGCTTTAGGCGTAACTGTGTGCGTGCAACATAAGTGCATTATTTCCAGATGACAGGAAATATGATTTCTGGGGAGCTGTGTAACCCTGCTCTCTCCTTCTGACTCAATTCTCACTGCTCAGTTTCAGCCGAAGTGGTTAACTACCAAGAAAATGGGGCATCTTGATTTGGTGTGGCTACAAAATTCATGTTGGTTATTATTATTGTGTTTTGATTGGGGATGAAATTGTTTTCGTTGGTCACATGTTGAGGTGACAGACCGTTTGTGACAGTGTGGACTTGTGTTGCCTCAGGTGTCGCTGCTTCTGGGAGGCATCTGGTTTGCCCACTACAAACACGAAGCAGATTGTAAGAACCGTCATTTGCTCTTGCTTTCACAAGCGATGAAGGTGCATGTTAACACACTGGGTATAGTGTGTAACTAGGGCATTTTTGAGCTAGGACCACACAATTATGGGACTAGGAGAAGAGGGAGCTAAAACCCACAGCTTTTTTCACTTGTTTCATTTTCAATCGGAAATTGGAAGCACACTCTCACACATATTAAAAAAAAAAATGTTAAGACCTCAGGTCAGGTTGGGAGCTGTGGGGACATAGGCCCAGACCCAGTGTCTTTTGTAATTTATTATCCATTCACTAAAGCCCTTAGCGTTGAGTTATGTCCTGTCCAGTTTGTCCACCAACTGGGTTTATAGCTTGGCCACTGGAGCCGATGTCCCTTGTTTCATTCTCAGGGTGGTACCATAGAGTTGTTTTATTGTTGTCTGGAGACGGCGCCAGGATATTGTGTTGGCAATGATTTGGGTATGGTTTGATGAAAGTATTGAAATGATATATAACTGTAAATAAGTTAATACGGTCATTGGGAAGTAGCACCTCCAAGAGCTTTTTTTAAACATTGCTTTAGAAGTGACACACTTTAAGTACTTTGAATACTTTCAGTGTTTTTCTAGGCCTGTGTTTAGTAAGCAGGAAAGGGTTAGTGGCTGTGATTAGCCATCAACAGATGGGATGATGAATGAGCCTGCCTCCCTCTCTGTCCTCTTGATTATCATTATACATTAAGTGAAAAGACGGATTGTTCATGGGGTCTGCTGTGCTTTTTTAGCCTCTTGCTCATGATACTCATTGACCTTTTCAGCTCAGATTTTTAGGCTTGTGACTTTTGTGTGCTCTTTAAAACTTAATAAATACATTTATATTGATTTAGACCACTATTTTCATGACTTGTTAGTTAAAAAAAAGATAAATCTGTCGTCATTTGCCCACCTTCATGTCTTTCCAAACCCACATGCCCTTATTGTATAATTATAAATGGAGCACAAAATATTCACCTCCAAAGTTTTTATGTAGCCTGCATCTGTCCATATCCAAAAATGGCACGTTGTTTGAGCCAAAACGGGAATAGAACGTAACAGTTTCTGGATGCAGATATGGTTAATTTGTTCTGTCAAAGCTATTTTATGACTAATACGTTTTTGGAATATAGTGTACAGGTCAAATTAACTTCTTTTATGATATTTTAATTATTTATTACTTTTATGATATTTTTATTTTTATGAGTTTTTATTTTATTTTTGATGTTTGTGTTTTTTTTTTTGACAGCCTCTGATTACTATGAACAGCCATTTTTTTGGGAAGAGGAGCGTAAAGATGGCATGTTCCATGGAAATAATAACAGTATACGGGGTCGGGTTGGGAATGGCAAAAGGATGAGAAAATCTTGAAACAATTGTCTTTTTTTTTGGGCAAACTATCCCTTTAAGTTTTGAAGAAACTTCAAGAAAATTAAATGTGTGGAAACGGTTCAAACACTTCTGTCTCTGGCCGGTGGCCTTGATCTATAGAGAATTCTTCATGCATCATTGATCAGTGAAGCTGATTAGAATTGGAGGCGTAGGAATAATGTGCACTGAACTACAGAAGTGACTGTAAAAATCATTTGCAGAAACAAGAAATTCAAGGCTGCCTTACCCTTGTCCGCCTGTCTGTTGAAATCTGAGGTGCTTACAATGGCTGTCTGAAGTCTCTGCATTATTGAGGAGCTGTGGATCATGCCGTCACACTCAGAGGCGTATAACATCTAAGTTCTAATGAGGTGTTCAGTAATGTTGAGCACAATTAACCTCACTGATATTTTCAAAAACATTCTATGCCATCTGGTTTAACTTAAGTTTTTATCAGCTGGACCATGTTTGTTAGTGCACATTTCTGCTATCTTCATACCTAACTGTGAAAATATACATGTGCCTCTACCAAAGTAACCTGATTTGTTGGAGGTTTATGCAATGTAGACTACATCTCTCAGATCTCAGCTCATTAGCCGTGACATGGTCTCTTTTATCCTGAGGTCAACACCCCGTGGTTCTCATGCATTGAAAGCTGCCCTCTTGGTTAACAAGGCACCAGAGGTCATTGCTCCCTAGAGCTTTTCTCAAAGATGTCATTGCTGACCACAACACTTCCAGGTGTGCACCGTAAACAGAAGAGGCACAGTTCACCCAACGTGTTTGTAAAATAATTAATTTTTTCTTATTCACAGGAAAGCATATCTTTCTTTAACTTGAGGAAAAACCTAATAAAAGCAAGAACGAAATTTGCTTACACATAAAAAACTATTGTAAGATTAGCATACGATATCATCACAAGCAGATACTCAAGGATAAATAATAAGTAATAGAATAATCCATGTGTGTAGTTACACAGAAAACTATTATAATGTAATAAATTACATAAAAATGGCATGCAGTATCATCACAAGCAGAGAATGCAGGATAAACATGTGGGTTGTTTATTTTTTTTAATGGACACATAAAGAGCTACTGTAATTTTGGACTTTAATTTAATAAGAATTTAATTTAACTTTCATTACAGCCAGAGATTCCAGGATAAACATGTCAGGTATGTTTATTTATTTAAAAGCTTTTTTAAAGCAAATTATCTAATCCATGTGGCCAGAATAAAAGAGAGACATATGCGGTGTACATGCCCAGTTCTGGAAGATAAAGGTGGAGCTGGATCAGGTTTCTAAGAAAGCAACCAATGGAATGTTTTCCAAGATAACCAAACACCCAAACCAAAGTCTGCCACAAGCAGCCAGCCATGTGTATTTCTTTCAGACTTCTCCATTTTTCACCCATTGAAATTGTGTATCCTTTATCCATCAGTGTAGTTAGACAGCCCTGACATGACGCTCTTGTCCTCAAACACTCTCTCTCATAGAGCTCTTCTCTGTCCTTCTGTCTGCTGAAGCTAATTTCACGTTGAAAAAATTCATCTCTTCCTGTGACTCCAATTATCTCAACATCCAAAAATTCAAGCTGTCCATCCAAATGCTGTCCAAACACCACACAAGACTTCTTATTTTCAGCTTGAGAACTCACTATTTGTTTTGAACACATGTGAGTGTGTGTTGGCATGTATATGTGCCTGTCTGTGGGTTTTTTCTATGTGCATGAGTGGTGTGGAGATATTTCGTCATGTCTCCTTGAACATAGCTGACATGGATTTCCCTTATCAGTCCTAATAGAATGGCATCATATTACATATTTGAGAATCTGACCTTTGTCTTAAAGTATGTTATATACTGTTTTGCAGCATCCTTTTCCCATTACACAGGAAGTGAATCCTTGATGAAATCTGAGCTGGATGACATATTTATGTAGTTCACAGCCAGGTGGAGATCTAGGCCAGTACAAACAAATGAAAAGTGAAATGAAAAGGTTATCCTGCTCTCCTACCATTAAGCATTGCAGCTAATGTGTTTGCAATTAGAGGACAGGTCTTCCCTCATATGTCCATTCCTCTCACTAAATAATGCATTTCCTTTCCAAAAATGATGTAAATAGTGTATTCTCGAGTAGACCTGACCTGACTAATCCATTTCCATGCTCCTACGTAATTGAAATCAAGATATTGTAACAAAGCTTTTGGCATTAAAGCTGTTGCAGCTTAGATTAAGCTTCACTATATGTGCAGGGCCTCCAAATATAAGGTTAACAAACCCAAAATCTGATGTAGAAAATAAATAGTTCTCATCTGGTGGAAATTACAAGCATGGAACTTGATTAGCGGTGTAAGAATGCAGTAAACTGTGGCTCCTTTAACTTCTAATATAGAGACTAGTATTAAACACCTTATCTCTTCAAGCTAATAATTATTGAGGAATAACGAAGAGTTTATAATAGACACAGACCATCAAGAGGAATTTTTGGCAGTAGATTTAGCATTTAATTTTACTTGATTATGTATTATATATTATTACGTGTAATAATACTTGATTATGTATTTGAATTAATCACAAATTTGCATGCTTTTGAGGGAATATACACTACTGTTTAAAAGTTTGGGGTCAAGAGGTTTTTTTTCTTAATGTTTTTGAAATAAATCTTTTAAGCTCACCAAGGCTGCTTTTATTTAATCAAAAATACAGTAATACTGTGAAATATTATTACAATTTAAAATGACTGTTTTCTATTTTTATATATTTTAAAATGTAATTTATTCCTGTGATGGCAAAGCTGAATTTTTAGCAGTAATTAATCCTAATATCCTGATTTGGTGCTCAAGAAATATTTATTATTATCAGTACTGAAAAGACTTGCTTAATATTTTTGTGGAAACCGTAATAAAGTTTTTTCTGGATTCTCTGATGAATAGAAAGTTCAAAAGAACAGGATTTATTTGAAATATAAATCTTTTGTAACATTTAAACACTTTTGTAACACAAATTTTACTGCCACTTTTGATCGATTTAGGCTAATCCTTGCTCAATAACAATATTCAGTTCTTAAACAAAATCATACTGACCTGCAAACTTTTGAATGGTAGTGTAGACATTGTTATTCCAAACACATCACTTTTCATGCTATATGATATTTGTTAATCTTGGTCTATTGACCAAAGGTCTAAGAACATTTGCTTTTCCTGTGGCAGGTAACATGGCCTATTTTTGTATGAACTTCAAAAGGGTCCCTAGTCTTTTAGCTTGAAACCTGAGAGATGCTGCCAATTGATAATGACCTCCTTTCAGTAGACCTGATACAACATGCTATGTACAAAACATTATTCTCTTCAATACAGGACAGCGAGCTGGTGGGGCTTTCAGAACCTGTTTATATGAGAGTCTTTGTGACTTCTCACAAAGTCAAAATATTGGTTTAGTCACTCGTTTTCGTTGTACGTTGTGAGTTTGTCAGTGTCCATCACTGAAATGGCTGTATGATGATAAAGTACCTACTAATCACATACCATTTGTTCAAAATGACAGCATAAACGTGGAGACATATTTTGTCAGCATTGTTATCAGCGTGAAGCAGTTTCTTCTGCTTCTGTTAATGAGTACACAAGTCCACGTGTGTGGAATGTAATCATGAAGAATGTAAACATTGTAAAATGGCTTTTTAATCAGTCTAACAAACCAGCAAGAGTTCATCCATCATGCCTGTGTGGGAGGATTGGTAGAAGAACTTCATTTTTCCCTTGGAACATTTGACATGGTTAACATTTAAGACAGGTGTTTCATTTCAAAACTACACCAGACACATTCTGTGAGAGGTGTGTTAACTATCAAGAATGTTTGTGAGTGGCTGAAAGGGATAAAAGTTTAGGGCCTCTTTGGATTTATAGGCCTTTTTAACATGGCAGGCAAAGCATTGTAAAACCTTCATAGTAAAAGGTGTGACCAGGAACCCTACAGCTACTAATGACAGCACAAAAACATTTTAATTAGTCCACCAACAACATGCAAAACTGAAAAAGCAAAGACTGAAATGAAAGTGTGCAACATATGACTCTGCTTACTTCATTGTTTTTCGTGTTAATCGAGCATCCCAGCATTAGGGCCAGTGACTGGCATGATCTGAAGGGAGGTCTGAAGGCATGAACGCTTACTGGGATTAATGTTTCATTTCCCAGGGGAAGAACTCAAAGGAGAACTCAACCATCTCCACAGAAGCTTTAACTGTTATGTATCTGAGGCATAGATGCATCGCCCTGTTTTTGACCTCTGTGTGAAAATGTAATCATGCATGCATAATTTGTTTGGCGGTAAAAGAGTTGAAGTGATGTTATGATAGAGTATCGTGTTTCAGGTGCATTTTAAGAGGGCGTTTTAGGAGGTTGGGGCTCGGTCTTTTAAAGTACCTCATAACTTTCAGGTGGCTATGGGGCATGTCTGCAGATCTGAAAGACAGTGTGGTGCATGGATGTGCATGTTTCTCTTTGCAAGTTGCTTTTAAGAGTCAAAGTTTTAATGTGAAGAACTTGTGTATTTTTTATGTGAATAAGATATATCTTTTTCTAAATCAAACATATACTCATTTCCATTGAGAAGTCTACTAAAGTCAAAGTGTGCTTGACGTTTGTACCATTCGCTCTATCCAGTTTCCTTGAATCATGAATTTGTCTTAAAAAAAGTCTTAAAAAATGCCTCTTGACTTTCTAAGGTCATTCAGACATTTTTATCACTGAGCAAAGGCCACAAAAATGTCCAAATAATTGGGCTTTCAAAACATGTAATATATTGTTTCCACCATATGTTACCTATTTCTTGGTCAGGTTAACCACAGATAACCCCTATATAATGCAGGACTTTCTTTAGTGTTGAGATGGCTTTGTAAAAGGTATGTTTTATAGTAAACTATAAAATTTTTCTTGATTTTGTCAATATGTCAAAATGTTTAAAACCTAATTAAATCTTCAGTGCACTTTTATTAATTTGGCCTTTGAGCACTTTTAATGTATGACACCTAGAAAAGCACATGATTTCAGCCACCCATGAAGCACAGAATTCCTCAGAGGCAGGAAGTTGCCTGTAGGGGGTTAAACAACATGTGTGGCATTATCAAGTTACCTTTAATTCATTTTCTTTTTCCCGCCTTCTTTCACTTCAGTTCACTGTGTATTTTTGTTGTTTCAGCCACTTAAGGTGGTTCAGAGCGGATAATGTAAGTAATGGTTACAGCTGTGACAAGGACTGAACCTTACCGCTTTCAAATCTTGTATTTATTAGTACAAGCACATGGGCACTGAAGAGCACCTTATATGTGGTGTATACGTGTGTTGCTTGAATCAACAGAGCACTTGCACGTTAATTACCTCTGTGGTTTCATTCTGTGAAGTTTGACGCCCATAGCTGACCAGGTTGTTTTTAACAGAATCTCGAACAATAATTAAATTGTTTTGGATAACCCTGTCTGCTTCTTGACATGAAAAGGCACACTTTTATTTATTTCCTTTTTTGTATGTAAAATTTGTAAATACAAACCAATTATCAAAACTGAAATAAAAATATAAAAATGCAATTATTGGTATTTTTCTAAAAGATTTTATAAACTCAGTCCTAAAAAAATGGACCAACTTTGATAATCAGCACTTAAAGTTGATTATCAAATATTTGTGTGGATAGATTAGCCTATATAGATTTTCCCATTAAACAATAATACAATATTATTAAATATAGCTATAAAGGATAAGGATATTGCAGTATTTTGTGGATCTTGTAGATCACATGACTGTAGCAATTGTAATGTCTACAAATATTTAATAATATATTTTTATTTTAAATTATGTTTTGTTTTCCATATTTTATGTCTAATTTATGATTGTCTTTATTTACTATTTATTTATTGTGTGGTCAAGTGATCTCATGGCCTTGTTTGTCACTTCAGTATCATGAAAGTGGCCTGCTATGACCTGTGTGATGAGCGGCAAGAGCTGTAGGGTAATGTGATAAAGACAAAATGGGTATTTGAGTAGCCATGCACAAGACATTCACATGTGATTTTCAAATCTTGTTTACTATAATTAATTTATGCTTAAACGTCAACCACTGGTTATTTTTTAAATATTCATTTGTAATTTGTAAATTAAGAAACTAGTCCCACTCCCTTTCTACATCTTCCTTGCCGCTGTTTGCAGTGTGACATGGCTGCCATGGTATCTGGTGAGGTATTCCTGTGACAAAAGTCTTAATGTTGTCAGAACAGCCTCATGATACAATGAGCCCTGAGTGTTTCCCTGGAGAGAGGAATTAAGGGTACATGTGTCCTTAGTAACAACCACTTGCCCACGTTAGCTCAATTGATTCTGGAACTCTCAATTGTTGTGCAAAACATTTCCCGCTTTCTCTCTGAAAAGAATATTTGAACTGACTTACTCCTAAAAAGATGTTTATGGTAAAATTCAAGACATTTTCTAGCATTGTTTCTGCAGTTAAACATCTGAACAATTATATACAGCCGAAGGACAACCTAAGGATGTTCTGTTCCCACATTCACACCACTTCCCTGAAAATTAAAGAAGAAGACAAGGATTGATTTATCAAGTGCATGCATCAGTCTTTCCTCTTTTTACACCTCTCAAACTACATGTGGTCAGAGACCTTAGACAGGATGTTTCCTGTTTGAGACCCTAGACAGGATGTTTTTCCCACGGAAAACAGTGTCAAAAGTGGAAGGCGATGTTTCAGCTTACTATTATTTCTGGGCTCCCCTACAACAAAGGAGAATGGATTAGTTGCTAAGCATGCAGAAAGTCAGACATTTAATGTGAACTAGCAGATGAATGAAGCTAAAAGTGCAGGTCAGGAATATGAGTGGCTACTTGTAAAACTGACGATGCCTCTTTCATTTACTTTTGCATATATAAAACTAGTAATGCAGTAACAAGTATATTTTGTTTTACAAACATGTGATTTGATTTATTTTTTATTATTATTTTCTTAATTGTGTAAATAGGAATTCTATAGCCAGTAGACACTGGCAATAACAAGTGGTCCAAGTATGTGAGGGTCACAATTGTTTACAATAGTGCTTGCAGAAAGCAAAAAGAGGCACACAAAAAAGGCCTCTGGCAGTAGATATATGGCAAAAAATAAATAAATAAACATGAAGGATTGAACATTCACTGACTCACTATATGTGATGTTTTTTCACCTATATGTTCTTACTACATTATGTGTTATGACAAAATATGATACGCTGTATATGAATCAACCAATAACATTTAATGTCTAACCAGTACTTGCCTACTTGTGGAAATACCGTGAAACAAGCAACCTATGCTTTAGGACACATAAGTGATAGAGCTCTTCATTAACGAAGACACTTTGTTTGAATGTAAACGTTAAAAAAAATTCCAGGCTTTAGAAGAATCAAGTAAAATTAAAAATCATTAAAATGAATCAGTAAAATCAGTAAAATCATTCCATCTCATTTCCGATTAAAATTTAGTCCTCTGTGGATTTTAGGATTTGTTGTTTTCTATCAGTCTCATGGTATATTTAAGAGCCTCTTTATCCATTAAAGAATATTTTATAATCTATTATGTGTAAAAATGTATATAAAATACATCTTTTAAATTTCACTGACTTCAACTGACCATGTTCTATATATTTTTTTTTCACAGGTGATCTGTCCCCTGTGCAGATGTCACCAATTTCCCAGTCTCAGTTTATTCCACTGTCTGAAATACTGTGCTCAGTCATATCGGACATGAATGCCGCAAATGTGGTTGTTAATCAGGAAGCATTGATCAATCACATGATGAAAGCACACCCAGGTAACACAATATTACGCCATGTTTCACTTTACTGTGCTTACTTGTACACTACCTTATTACATTTTTATTTTAATTCATATTCATTATGAAACTGCTATATTCACACAAATAATATGTTTCAGGAATGACCATTCCCACTCAAGACATCCTGTACAGTGCTCTGGGAGCTCTTATCAAGGAGAGGAAGATCTATCACACTGGTGAGGGCTACTTTGTAGTCACCCCTCAAACATACTTCATTACCAACAATATGGTGAAAGAGAGGAATTGGTGGAGTGCTGGCGACAATGACCTGCCATCACCTCCTCCCATCACGTACCTGGTGAGCAATGAGAGCTGCATGGACACCTCTACTGAGGTTCCTGTCATGGCCCACTGTAAGTCCTGTAGCTGCTTCACCTCTCCGTCCATTGTACCTCCATCTGTCCAAGATCACCAATCCATCGGCATCAGTGAGTGCACTGGAAAAAGCCTCAAGTGGCCCAAAGAACACAAACCTTCCATTCAGCACCAGTCCACATCTACGGCAGACTACCAGGCCAGTGAGATTAGTAAATCCACCAACACAAGCTGCAAGGACAAGGAGAAAGCTGGACGCAAATTTGGCCTTAACCTCTTCCGACGAAACACGGGTAAGAAGGAGAACAAGTCGAATAAAGAATATGCCACATTCTCTGGACAATTCCCACCGGAGGAATGGCCTGTCAGGGATGAGGATGACTTAAACAACCTCCCCAGAGATCTAGAACATGCCATCATCAAACGGATCAACCCAGATCTGACAGTTGACAATCTAGTAAAACACACGGTTCTTATGAAGAAGCTTGAGGAGAAAGCTGAGAAAGCAATGGAGAAAGCTGTGGACAAGGGCATTTCCACTGAAGCTCTTCTGTCTAAGCAGAGGCATCATACCTCAAAGCCTGTGGGGAAGAAATCAGCCCCTAGAGCTACTCGCAGCAGGAGAAGAGGACCTACATCCAAAGAGAAACAAAGGGCAAAGTGTAAAACCTTGCAATGTGCTGAAGATTTAGAGGCAGATGATCAAATTCTACCTCACCTCAGAGCAGAGTTTGCTTTGGATGAACCTGACAATCAGGAAGAAAGTACCAGTCTGAATCCAAAATGTGTCTACAAGAAACGGATAGACAACCCGTTTCTGGAATTGCCAGGAAGAGATGTGGAAACAAACATCAGCCATAAAAAACAAAGGAGGAGAGAAGCCAAGATTCCAACCTCCGGACACCGGGAAAGACCAGGTCACAGGCCAAAGTCCTGGGATCCTCACCGGGCCAAAGCAATCAATGACAGCGTGGAGAAATCTCACACACTGAAGGACGCAGCCTGTGAACAGCTCCATGAATGTGCACCGAATGTAGACTCCACCCTGGATGTTCAACCAGTTCAAGAGCTTTGCGGAGATTACAGCTTGGCTTACCCTGAGAGCAGCACTTTGAGGATAGAGGACAAAATTAAGCTGAGAGAGAATAAAGTCCGAAACAGGGAGTTCAGAAATGGCAGAGTAAGAGAAATTAAACGTCAGGGTGGAGACTTGAGACATGTTCCTGACCAAAAGAACATTGTAGATCATGCTACACATTGTGATACAACAGAAGTACCCCTCTCATGGCCTAAACCTACAATTCAACGTAGACTTTCCCTACATCTACTTAACAGTAAAGAAGAGTCTCATCATCGTCCTGATCTGCTGTCCTCACACCAGCAAATTGGCAATATAACTAGCCATCAGCTGTCAGATGGTCAAACACTGGACAGAAACACAAGCCAGACTGAGAGTGAAGTTTATACAGATGATGAATATCACAGCTATCAAAAGACAGTGGAGGATGAGGATGGATGTAACTCTGTCTGCCTGAATGAGGAATGCGTTCTTGACTGTGAGGTATCACAGACCGGCACAGCTCATTGCCATGAGCCTGTATGTGCAGATGGTGGTTGGGATAAACATTTCGTAGAGGAACATGCTCATCGAAAACCCACCAGAACCACATACAGGTCGCATGAGTACAGGTGGCAGTCTTCTAATCACCAGATCCTTCAGAAAGGTGTTAACTCCAAACAAGAAATCCAGGGTCTGAGGAAAAGACCACAAGAATCCAGTTTGGCAGATGATGAACATACCAAAACCCTGGAAAGCAGCATTTTTGACTACTGTCAGACAAGCGAAGTGGAGTCCGATTCTGAGACCATACATAAATCTGCAGATGAAGCAGAAGCTGGCAAATCTAACCACTGGATCTGTCACCCAGAATTAAAAGACTGCCATCAGAGAACAAATGAGACATCTGAGGATGCTGGCAACTTCAGTGCAAGCCTAAATGGCCCTACAGGGACCTGTGCAGGAGAAACCACAGAGAGTCAGAGTTACACAGCTGATAGTGGGATTGACTCTCCAAGGTTAGTCTGAGGTCGTTTATGTGCATTTGATACATAAACATAATCACTTAAAGGGATAGTTCACCCAAAAATGAAAATTGTCAATAATTTCTCACTCTCATATCGTTCCAAACCCATAAGATCTTCGTTCATTTTCGGAACACAAACACCGGCTCCAGTGTCAGCCAGCACCACACGCATGCGTCGTGTACTCTCGTAAATGAGCGTCAAAGATTGACACAGAAGAGAAGAAATTGTTGAATTATTTGCGCACAAAAAGTATTCTCAAAGTTTCATAACTTTACAGTTGAACCACTGATGTCACATGGACTGTTTTATCGATGTCCTTACTGCCTTTCTGGGCCTTGAACATTTTAGTTGCGTTGCTGTCTATGGAGGGTCATAAAGCTCTCGGATTTCATCAAAAATATCTTAATTTGTGTTCCAAGATGAACAAAGGTCTTACGGGTTTGGAACGACATAAAGGTGAGTAATTAATGACAGAATTTTCATTTTTGGGTGAACTATCCCTTTAATGTTTTCTACAATTGAAAGATCTACTTAAAGCTGCAGTCCGTAAGTTTTGCCTCTTTGTCGCCATCTCTGTTTGAAAACCTGCAATTGCATCTGTTTGCGGAATTATCTTCCTTGCGTGGGTTATGCACCGGCACGGCTCCAGCGCGGATGAATCTAATGTTTTGAGCAGTATGTATGGCTGTCAGTCACTGTGTGGATATTTACTGTACTTCGAAATCACAGATTCTAGCCTACGTCTTGGAATATATGACTCAAATAAGAATTTTCACCGGATATTGTCATCTGAAATAGTAAGTAACAAAAGTAAGTAACAAGTCTACCACGTTTGTTCTGACCAACTGAGGAAAAAAGCATTACAATAAATCACGCTACCAATGGTGATTTAATCTAAAGATCGGTTAGTTCATATCTCATCAAACCGTGCAAATTATTATTATTGTTATACTTTATTCTCAAATTATTAATGTTAACAACATCAGCATTGC
>NW_015540988.1:559383-595550 GCF_001515605.1 Sinocyclocheilus anshuiensis | reverse complement strand
CGAAATTCTTTTACCCAAAAAGCAAACTATGCTCCCTTCGAACTGGTTGTCTTTAAAATACAAATCTTGTGTAATCTCAAGCTATCTGTAATCAGAAGCACATCTAAAACATTCACATGTGTTTCATAAACACATAATCGTTTCTGGATTACAATCCGCCATAAAAATGATACATTTAATTATTCTAGCTGCTGTGAGAAAAGGCTATAAACGCCACCTGCAGGATCTCACATGCGATAGCCTAGTAGCCGGGACAACTTCTTTATGTTTACAGACGTGACGTAATGATGCGGCAGCATGCTTGAATTTCCCGCGAAAACCTACCCGAACCACTCAAATTAGAAAACATTATTTTAAGATAGCCGTTGTGAATCGGGCTAAAGTAAGGCGATAGTTTTGAACACTGGCTGGTTATGTACTTGCTCAAATATTGATTTCGGATAATTTTTTACCAAAAAAAGTTACGGACTGCAGCTTTAAATATTTATACTGCAATCAAAACCAAACTCTTACGTACAGCTCAAGGGTTCATGGTTGCCAGTAACACTTGCCATTTATTTACATTTGGAGATACATATCTGAATGTTTTATGGATTTCATCCAAGATTAAATATTTAGCTTTTTCATTATTTGCAGGACACATATGAGTGTAACCTCCAGTAACTCAGCAATACTTAAAGGACGGAAGGATCGTGGTTTCCTGCAGAACCTTGAAAAGCTCCACTCCAACGGCATTCACCCTCAGAGTTCACTCCTCAAACTTACACCTGTCATGAATGTTTAAGCAAATTAAAACGTAGCTCAACATCTGGGTATAGTTATATGATGTAAAAAATGTATATAATCCAAGAAATGTAAATATACCCCCCCCCCTGAAAAAAAACTAGGAACTGAATGTAGATTTATATACTTAATTCGTTACAGTTTTACATTTGAACTGATTAATAATGTTTGTTTTTTTCCTGAAAACATCTTTTTGTACATGGATCCTTTGTTGTTTAGCGAGAAAGTCTGAATATTACAAGGAATAATCCTCTGATCTATGTACAAATGATAGGTAATTTGCAGAAATAAAATGCTGATAAATGGTGTCATTCTCTTTTTATTTCTTCTTGTTAGATATACTTCTTGCCTCGAATAAACAATGTAAACAAATGGGTCAAACCTGAATTACATTTTGCAGGGGAACAGACATGGTATTAATAATACTATAATGTAACTCATACCACTCAAGGCATACTGCAGTGTGTAAGATAAATATGATCATTTCTAATAATCTAATAAACTAATGTGAGCCTGAAGCACACATACAGGTTTTTACATCTAGTTCCTCACATTATCTTGAAATTTTTCATGTACCTCTACAAATGGAACAGATTGGCATCCAGTACAGTTGAATGTTGGTAAATACACTGCATTCATCAAAATGTTGCTTGTGGTCTTTGTTGACTTATTACAACAAAGCTTGCCTTTACAATGGCACTGCCATTGACGGTCATGAAAAATTCACGATTGGCCTGCAGTTAATCCAACATTCACACTGACAAAGGCAAGCAGAGGTAGCCATAGCTGTTGTAAGTTGTGTGAAACACAGACACATTATATGGCACTGAAAACATGGGATGGGACATGGGACATACACCCATCTATTAGATTCACAGTTTGATTCCAGCACTTTTAACCAGGGGTCTGAGGTGAGAAGCTCTACAGGTTCAGGCAGGAGCTCAGCAGATGGGGTTGCTGAATAACAGGTATTGAATGATGGCTGACTGCGTCATGTTTCATTCAGCCTCACTGGCAGAGAACAAAGGCTAAATCCTTCCTGTGTTCATAAAAGACAGCACAAGCATACTGTAGGCTAAAAACCACTGTTATTTATGAGGTCAGTGACATTAAATCTAGATTTCTAAATTGACAAATAATAGCGTAAATACACAAGCTAGTTTTAAAGTGTTGTGTTTCTCTTTTAAATAACATACCAACACTATTTGTCTTTACCCTTTCCCTCAGAAATTGTCAACAAGCATTGGTTCTTGTGTTTCTCAAACGTTTTAAGGGAAAGGGCGCACCCTAGTGTTCCCTGATCACAGTGGGAACACAGTCTATGTTTCAGGAAGCCATGTTTGCTCAGGCCCACAGCATATCCACTCATCCTTTTAATGTTTAATGTCCCTCACATGATATCAGTCATGGCGGCTTTTTTTTCCTTTTTCTGTCAGATAAACTACGCATGAAAAAGATTACAGTTTAAATAGCTCATGATAGCTCATTTTGAGCAGGCAGGTCAGATAAAGAAGACCGACTTTGATTTTATATGGAATCAAGCCAAAGTTTATTTAGAATTAGGTGAGCAATGCATTGCGATTTTAGTAATGCATTAGATATAAACAAACAATTAGCATTTAATCATAACATCTAGATTCATGTATTGTTTATGTCAGTTCATAGTTACATTCATGTTAGTTTATACAACTTCAAATGTTTAAAAAATAAATGCCTTAAAAGCCCATGATTTTTCTGTTTTTCATTGTTTTATCATTCAGTTGGTCCTGAAGGGGAATGTGCCTTCCGCCAGGACGATAGGGGGCGAGCGAGCGCTCGTTTCTTCACCGCTTTGTTTTTTGTGCTCGTGCGCTCCTTACGGAGGGAGGGAGAGGGAGAGGGAGAGGGAGAGAGAGAGAGAACAGACGCAACAGAGCGGAGATCTTCAGGCCGTTGACTACGCCGCGACGACCAGCAGCGCATCTCGCAAAAGAGCCTTTAAAGGGCAAAGAGGTCGGAAATGTTTGAAATGTTAAAAAAAAAAAAAAAACGTTTAATGTGTATGTGCATCAGGGTTTTTACATTACCTTTGCTAGTTAACTTAGCTGGCTAACTAGCGTGCTATATTTGATACAAGGTTGTTATTTATTTAACGTTATGTCATTCGTCGTGGCGAATGCTGTATCTTGACACATTTTATGCGCTCACGGCGATTAGTGGCGCTCGGTAGGCGCTACCGATGGATTGTGGACGTCACGAAGTTCCGAGGTGTTCTGTAGCAATGGCGGCGGGGGCAGCTAGTGTTCCGCTAGCGAGGCAGCTTAGCAGGTAGACAGGCCATGTTTGTTTCACGCAGCTAAAAATGGGCTAGGGCTATAGCATGATAAGCGCAGTTTATAGCAACGCTATGCTCGTGTCAAATGATTTGGAATGATTCAGAATAGCATACAGCCACCAAAGACGTTGGGAACATGGTATTTTTTTAATTCGACGCCACAAAACAAAAACGTTATGTAAGAAGGGGGGCGCCTTTCCCGGGCTTTCGCGAATAGCGTACATCTGTGATTAGCCATTAACTCGAGTGTGTTTGTCTTGTTTATGTACCGATATCTTTACTTTTTAGAGCTATGACAGCACAGCTTCCCAGCGAGCAATAAAACTAGTCAACTAACATGACCTAGTTTATTTGCATTTGCTCACGTCGTGTGTTGCCTCTGCGTGCTTGCATGAGGGGCGGAAGCTAGTCGCGGCGGCCATTTTACAGCTAGTTAGCTGTTCCAACCTCTGGCGCACAAGATGCCCACCGTTAAACGCCTTGTGTTTTCTCTAAGCTGTTGTATCAGTCTTCACATGACTTTACGGCACTAAGACATGTATGTATGACTGACAAATGATGAGTAAACTTTAGAGTTTAAGGCGGGCTGTCAGCTTATTAATTCAGTATTATTTTGTGATCTAGCTGTGCTAGTTAGCTGATAATACATGCTCAAGGAAGCTAACTAGCAGCTATTTAGCCAGCTAACCTAGCCAACAGTGACAAACCAGCTGTGTGAAAGTTGTAAACATGGTTTTAAGTATATTTTAAGTTGATGGCATGTTTAAAGGGTTTCTTTGTGAATCAGTGTTCATTTGGCTTGAGGCATTTGAATATCTGAACTATAGATTCATTTATACCTAGCCTGTCAAGTTAGCCAAATATAAACTGCCCATAGGCTAACCTTAGCCAAATTGTAGCCAAAGATATTTCTGCTAACTAGCTTTTATGATTGTTTCTAGATCAGCCTCATGTTTTATTTACAATTTTTAATAAAATGTTTTTGCAAGCTGTGGTGCATATAGTCCAGGTCCCAGTTCTGTTTGTCTATGCAGCCCTCTTTTCTACCTAAAAGGATGTTGATTGTTGTTTGTTTGTGTCAGCCTCGTAACTTGTGTAGATTTCAAGCTTATGTCTGAATGTATAATTTGCCTATTGTTCATTGACAGGGGTGTCAAACTCAGTTCCTGGAGGGCCGCAGCCCTGCAGGGTTTAGTTCCAACCTTGCTCCAACATACATACCATGTAGTTTTCAAATAAGCCTGAAGGATTTGATTAGCTGGATCAGGTGCATTTAATTAGGGTTGAATCTAAACTCTGCAGGGCTTTGGCCCCCTAGGAACTGAGGTTGACCCCCCTTATTTATTTAAAGCTGTGTTTAGGCCTATTTGTCACATGAAATAGCAGAAATTCACTTAAAGGCACAATATGTAATTTTCGCCGCTAGAGGGCGCGTATTCAAAATAAACAAATAGATAAAGGTGTAGTTTGATGACGCCGTGACTGAATGTGGAATCATGGGAGTTGTCGTCTTCATCCCCACAGCCGATGCAATCCAACGGGACTCGGGCAGAAATCATGTTCATGGATGAGCTAATGATTTATTAACGTAGTAGAATGAAGCAGGGTGAGGCTGAAAGCCGTCGAAGCGAAACGAGGCTGCTGAACGAGCGCGACACACGGCTCGAAAGCAGCGGAGCTTTTATTATGCCACAGTCGACCGCTACCGCTCCTTCCGGTCGTGTGTATGTGCGGAAAAAAAAGCAGCGCTGTTTTATCATACTAGATACATTTGAAAGTTCTGTTATAATGCTACTCTGTGCGGTCGTCACTGGTCTATTAAAACGCACAACATATTAAACCGTCTTTGGTGTTTCCATGTTTTCTACAAAACAAAACTGGAAATCAAAGGGTGTATGACGTCATTGGCAGGTGAAACAATGACACTATGGACACGCTCCATGTCACTAGTTAAAATTGCTTATTTCTCTGGATTTAAACATTCTTCGAAACATTCGGGATAATGTAAGTACACAAGTCAGCAAAATATATAACACCGTTCTAGTGGTTTTTGGATATTGTAATAAAAAAAATCTTACATATTGTGCCTTTAATGTAATGGTTTTATTTACTTTCTAAAAAAAATAGTTAGACTTTTACTTTCATTTTTTCTCAAGCAGTAAAATCTATAGTTAAACGTTTTGAGCTGAAATATTTCATTATGATTATGCAGTTGAGTTTAAATAATTGCTGTCTTCTGACAGGCAGGACTGATCCTGACTCAAGAACTGACTGAGCCTGCAACGGGCAACCTTTCAAGTTTCTTTGCGGGAAAGCGGGGCTCGTAGAGCAACGCTAAGTTTCACTTAACCGGGAAGACGGAAGTCGTCAGGCTGGAGTGCGTCCTGATGGCTGAGTCAGAGACTGACTGTGACACACCAGGTCTCGATACGTTGGGATCTGAGTGTGTCATCGCCCATACGCAAGTCGGTGACTTGCATTATGGAGCGGAGACTGAGATTATGACTCAAGAGGACAAAAGACTTGACCTAGAGGCTATTCACGGTGATTTAGGGGCAGTGACATGCGTCGATGTGGTAACGGAGACAGACCATGACTATATTAAATCTGAAATACACCACGATCATCATCATTACTTCAGCAGCGCAGAAATCAAAGGCAATGAGCATTTGCTCGGTGAAGTGCTGTTAAAGACGGAGATAGGTGGTGGAGAACATATCGTAAAGGTGGAGTCTGACCATGGAGGGGAGCTTACGGTAGAGTCAGAGAATGGTGTTATCATCCACGAAGCCCATGGCCTGCAATGCAGTGAGTGTGGTGAGATTTTTGGTTGTATGTCTGATCTGCACGAACACTTTGAAATCCACAAAGCCACTCATCCCTACATTTGCGTCCACTGTGGTGAGAGCTTCGCTGTTGAAGCCAGCCTAAGAAGTCACATGAGGATTCACATGAAAGAGAAAAGTTATACCACTGGTATTGAGATGGTTGGTAAAGGAGTCATTGATGCGTTCAACTTGAAACCCCACCAGATGATGCACTCTCCTGAAAAGCCGCACAGATGTTCAGAGTGTGGCAAAAGCTTCGCTGCTGCCATCACTCTCCGGGAACACATGAAAATGCATTCGGATGACAAACCCTACAAATGCACCCAATGCCGAAAAAGCTTTGTGCGCAGACGCCATCTGAAAAAACATCAAGAGCTGCATGCCCATGACAAGCCGTTTACCTGTCTTCAGTGTGGTAAAGGCTTTACGACGGCTTCCAATCTCAAACAGCACCAGAAGACTCATGCTGGTGAAAAGCCGCACAGATGCACCCAGTGTGGAAAGTGTTTTGCGGCAGCAGCCACGTTAAGAGAGCATCAGAGAATCCACTCAGGGGAGAAGCCCTACAAGTGCACCCAGTGTCGGAAGAGCTTCGTCAGGAAACGCCACCTCAAGAAGCATCAGCTGGTGCATCAGGGTGGAAAGCCCTACCGCTGCTCTCAGTGCGACAAGGGTTTCAACCATTCCTCTTCCTTGTCACGACACCACAAGGTCCACCTTGAAGCCAAGATGTACGCCCAGGCGGATAAGGATTTCCCCTTCGATACTACGCTGAAGAGGGGAATGCACACAGGTGAAAAGCCATACAGCTGCAACCATTGTGAGAAGAGTTTCAATCACTCGTCATCGCTATCCAGGCATCAGAGGACTCATTCTGATGGAAAGTCCTACACCTGTGCTCAGTGTGGGAAGAGGTTCAATCATCCCTCCTCTCTCGCAAGGCACCAACGGGTTCATTTGGAGGATAAGTCAACTTATAGTGCTATTGCAACAGGAAAGGGTTTCACCCACACTACCATCTTGAAACAGAGAATCCTTCAGAGTGAGAAACCATATAGGTGCGCTCAGTGTGGAAAGGGTTTCAATCATTCGTCTTCTCTGTCTAGGCATCACAGAATTCATATTGATCAGTAAGCCTGCTTTCCTCTCCCACAAGCGGTGCGCTACCATTCATCCCATGATTCAGGCCAGCTTGTAATGTTAAAGAGTTTGGCAAAAGATGCAAGAAAATTCAGAAAGTCGGCGTGGACCTGCTCTGAGGGAACTTACAAAATCAAGTTCTTTGACTTTTTAAGAGCAATGAATTTCAATTTGGTATGATTGACACTGAAAACCCCTGTGTAATGTGCACATGACTAGATGCATACATGTCATTCTGGAACATGGTGTTGATTAAAACTGTAGACAACTTCCATCATCACTGACTTGTGCTTTAAGCTGGAAGTTTATTGAAGCCTGGCACAATCTTGAACTGAGTATTAGGTCAAGTTGGTTTTGAATGGTAGATAATTAAGCAAATAGGTCTAGACACAACTATTCACTCCCCTAGTTTGTATCTTTTACCCATCTCTGTATCATTAATGGATTGAGAAACTGATATCACGTGTAAATATATGTTGATTTCCTTTTATATAGATGTATAGGTGAGTAGTGTGCTGTTCTTTTCTGAAAAAAATTTAGCATTTTTGATGTATGATCGAGTTAGTCTTATCCATCTCTTGTAGGTGAAGTGGGATGGTGCTTTTAGGGGATGACACTAGTTTTGAACAAGCTGTCCTATATAAAGGCCATATTAATTATCATTATGATAAAAACCAACAGTGTCTGCAACCTAAAACAGCATATTAACTTGACTAACTCCCGGAAATTCGCTCACGAGAACAGCACAAAAAGTGAGGGGCAAGAAATGTTGTCTTGTCATCAAGTCAAGTTGAGAAAAGTAGATCTTGATCATAAAAGGTCAACCCAACAAAATCAGATAATGTATACATTCTGTTGGGAGATTCGGTTCACTTTTCATGTCGCTAGTTTTCAACACAACTGAATTGTACAGCTGATTTTGTTATATTATGCGGACTTGGTACAGCCTAAGCATTCCCCTGAATGTCTTCAGTGCTTCTCCCTGCTATCCACCCATGTTACCAATGACTGACTGCACATTTAAGATTATCCCAGTCATCGCTCAAGTCAGACAGCAAAGTATAGCATTTGGTTGTATTCTGGATACATTTTGCAGAGTATCAACATTTAATAATAATAATAGATTGTGTATACTTTAATGCAAATACAAAATATAGCTTGCTTTTTTGAAATTTGATTTGTCTCCCCCCCCCCCCATTCCATGGGTTTGTGCTTTCTATTTACAGTTCTGTGTACAGAGAAAATCTTTTACAAACGGATGTATTTTTTTAATACGGTTTGGGTAATTGAAAGGGAAATGAAAGGAATACTGTTTTTATGGGAGTGAACGTTGTATTAGAACTATTCTGTTTCTTTTCCATTGGATAACAATTGTGCTTCATCACTTAGCATAGGTTTATTCATTGTGTTAGTTAGGTGCCTTATTGCATGCCATGTAGAAATGTATGCTGAGCTGTAATAGAAAAAATAAGGTTTTGGCTCCTGCTCCCTTTTTGTTTCTTCACATACTAATCAATGTTTTAATTTGACTTTTTATTTTATTTTATTTTTTTTGCTTCTCTGTACATGAATGTTTATACTGTTACTTCTGTCTTTTAATTTACTTGTCTGTCAACAAGCCTCTTTGTAGAATAGAGGTTAAAGAAAGTTACAATGCCATTGATCCATATGTTGGTTGCCCTCTATAGTGGTCAATTCTTGTCCTATGTGTCTATTCCCCCATCTTTGAGTGGCTCACATATATGGATAAATAAAGGTTGTTGACTATCGACAAGTTCATACAGTGTTTTTATAGTACCTTCAGGCCTGTCACGATAACAACTTTTTGTTGTGCGATATATTGCCCCAGAAATAATTGCGATAAGCGATATTATTGTCATTTTAAAGACCATTTTATGTCACCGAATATATAATCATAATGTAACAGCATAATAATGCAAGAAAGCCTACACACTTCCAAATGACAACAAACTTTTAATTTTTAAGAATATTTAGATCATGGAAATGAAGTATCAAAATATTAGATGCCTTAAACTTGAATAAATGGTAAATAAACATTTTCTAACAAAAAGTGCAAAGTAACAAGTACAAAAAAAAAAAGAAAAATGCACTTTTATGGAGATTTTTCCATCTACAGATTTTTCCCGGACCTTCTTTTCTCTGTAAATTAAGGGTGCACGCTATTGGTGAAAAACACAATCACTGCTCAGCAGTCGGATGTCTGTATGCACAAAGGCACAGATCCCTAAACAAGACCATATATCCAGATTAAACTTTTTTTGTAGAAGCACTTTTTAAATTTGAACTAGCACCTCATGACTACACTACATTGTGTACGAGAAGCTGCAAAAGACACTGGCACAAATGGAATGTAAAAAACACGGTGACATTAATTTTTAAGTAAATATAATGGGCGATATATTGCGTCACCAAAAATTATTGAGGCCATGTACATATATTACGCGATAAGTCGATATATTGATTATTGCGACAGGCCTAAGTACCTTTCTGCTTTTGTCAAGGTTTGCTGTGTGTAGTGTATTTAACATTGTAAAAAATGGTATTTATCATTTATCAGGAAGACGCATTATTGGTGACTTAATATTTTAAGTTTAAGCTGCAGGATTGTTGTTAAAATCCGAAGGTCGTATTATACTAAGAGTAATTGTTGAGGTTATCCTTGTAGCAAAGTCAACAGGAAATTGAAGTTTCTGACTGAAGTGACCTTGTATTAGATGTGTGTGCAGGGCCATCTGCTGGTAGCTCATGTTTATCGTTCTTCTGTGTGCCTTTTTTTTTTTAGGTTTAAACATGTTTTGTTTCCAGTGGTTGATTGGAAGATTACATATGTAGATATTTTCTTAACCGTTACAGTGGACTTGCTTTTCACATTAGGGCCAGTAGATTATTTTTCAGTCAAGGTCTTGAGCAGTAAGTTACATGTTTACTATGTTGTTGGTGATTGTGTTATAATGGTTACTGGAGATTTAGTAATGCAAATGTCAGTTTCAACAGTTCATGGTAGATTATTAATCACGGAGGTAATTATTTTCCTTATGAAACTTTTTATTTTATTTTATTGATTTCAATTCTTTTTAAATGTTTCTACTTTAAATTCATTTGGGATGTTTTGGAAATGAATGACTTGTTCATTACTTCTCTATGTATTTTCAGCCAAAATTCCTCATTGTTTAAAACCACAGCGTTAGTTCCTCATATGCAATGACCTCAAACAAGGCTGGCTTATTTTATGACAGGTTGAGAAAATCTTGATTAGAGGAGTCAAGATGAATTTCTTCACTATTAGTTCTTTCACTATATATTTTTCTATTGGGGCTGGACAATCGTGCACAAAAGTAAGTTTTCTGAATTAAATTTTAATTAAATTTGAAATTTAAGGATTTTTATTTTTTTAAACTGAAGATTAATGACCATCTGCACTACTCATACATGGGAAGAAACCTCAGCTACATACCATCCAGTATTCCTTCCTCCATTGAAACTCTGGATTTCAGTTTTAATGGTTTGAAACACTTAAAGAAGACTGTTTTCCCAGTTTTCTATTTTTTGCGAGTCTTTGATCTGTCAAGGTAAGCAATATTGTTACCATCTAAATGCGTTATATAATGTGTTGCTGCTCTATAAATTATATTAAATTGATGTATTTGCTTTCAGATGCCACATCAAGCACATTGAAAATGATACTTTCTACAATGTGAAGAATTTGACTACTTTGATTCTCACTGGAAACCCTATTACATATTTTTGGACCTGAATGCTTGAATTCTTTACATAATCTACAAAGACTAGTTCTTGTGGATGTTGGTCTCTCATCATTAATGCTTCAAATGAATGACCTAACCAAGCTGCAGGAGCTTAGAGTCGGGACAAATATCATCCAGTCCATGTCTCTCCCTCCATTCATGAGCACCTTCAAAGACTTCAGTTTACTTGATCTACATGCCAATAATATATCCATCATCAAAACTGATCACACTGCTGTGTTGCGAGAGATCGGCAGAAACATGACTGTGAATCTCTCTGGAATCCGTTATTATACACTGAACCAGGAGCTTTCAAAGACATTAATCTTAGAGAACTGAACATCCGATCTACCTTTGTTTCATCTGCTGCTCAGCAAGCTGGTCTAAAAGCTCTATATGGTCTTAATATCAAAAGGCTGAAATTTGGGAAAGCACAAGGACGGTTTCAGATTTCACTTTTCAGATATTGACTTTTTAGATGGTCTGTGCTTTATTTATTTCCAGGAGGTACATTATTACATTATGGAGAAGCCTATTGAGACAATTTCTGTCTTTTGCTGTATGATTAATGCCACAAATGTAGCATTAATCGGAGGTCTAATTGACGAAATGGAGTAGGGGAGAGTGGGGTAAGATGAGCCACTTTTTACTTATGTGGTCCTCAAGATAAGGGAAAATGACGCAATAGTACAATCAAAGTAAGTAACTTCAGGATATTTCCTATCATTTTAAATGATCAGAATGTATCTATGACCAAGGGTTCTAAAAATATGGCTTCTTATAAAAAAAAGTTCCTGTGGCTCAGTTTGCCCAGGGTGGGGCTAAGTTGACCCGAGTCAATGAGTAAGATGAACCATCTGGTTGTAAACTGACCATCTGACTGAATCTGGTTCAAACACTTTAAATTTTAAAGATAATTTACCTCTTTTAAAAATGAATTTAATAATCAAATTTCCTTTTTCAAACAGTCATTTCTTTTCTTAAAGCTAATGTAAACAACATAAAACCAACCAAATGAAAATTTCAATCTTTAATTGTTTGCATTTCTGAAACAATATGTTTAACACCAAAGTTGTAATCTTCCCCAAAGCAGACTAAACGGAGAGTTTGTTGAGTAAAATAAAAATAAAAAACAATTCGAATGAAGGAATGTCACTGAAACTAGTGAACAATTTAGTCAAAAGATTCTTGGCATGGTAGCTTTTCTGCAATGTCGAACATGCTATTAGGGACTACAGGTGGAAAGATATATCTGATTATAATGTGATGAAAAGCATCTTCAGGTTCTTATCAGATATGGATTTGGTGCACTTGTACACTGTCCCTATCAAATAAACTACAAATAATATGTATATATGATAAACTAAATCAGTTGTGTACTATCAAATTAAAGTACCAGTTTATACTTCAGAGATTTAACTTAACTTCAGTGCCTTATGGTAGGGCAAGATAAAATGCTGGCTCAATTTACCCCACAGCATTTGGCTGACTTTGCCCCATAGCTGCCATTTTGGAAAAAAACTAGCTTGCTTACTAGTTCAGGCTAATATTTAGCTAAATGATTTACATGGTTTTATACATTGCTAAATCACTTATATGCTTCATAGATATTTTTAGACCTGGATAAATTTACTTTGATGTAACAGCCATTAAATATGGTATGCTAAAATATTACTTTGACAAGCCAAAAACAGTTTTTAAAGTAATTGGGTGCCTTCCACTCCTCCCGTGTTTTTATTCTTTTCACAGTCTGGCAGAAATTATGGGTGGTTTACAAAATATATGGTCACATGACAATAAAAGTGTACAGTACAAGATACAGGGGGTGGGTCAACTTACCCACTGGCTCATCTTACCCCACTCTCCCCTATGTACGTTTTCGTGAAATCAAGGATTTACTTGATGTCCGTTAAGTACTTTGCCAGGTAAACAGCTTTCACATCTCCATACTTTAGAAAAAATGGAACACAAAATCTGGTGACATCTGACGGTGTTGACAAATTTGGCATTTCTTTCACAAAACCAATGTTCATGTAGTAGCCATTTTATTTTTTTCTGTTGATGCTAGTGTCATTAAAAAAACAGCCTTGCTTTGATAGGAGATATTATTAAGTGTTGCTTTTGATAAAACAAGCTATTTTTCATCATTAAATTTTTTTTTAAAATCCATTTTATTGCATATGAATGATTGAACCCTTCTCTGTGGACACACTGTTTTAGTTGTAGTGAGAGGACATTAAGAAACACAGATTTGGTATAATAATGAGAAAATTAAATTGAAGGTGATAATTGTGCTAAATACATTCTATTATTAATCCCTCATGACATTTAAAATTGAAAATATTTGTATTTTTAAACCTAATAGCAGTTACCCTTGCTGGACCTGTTTTGTCCCATGTCTCAAGAATGACTGAATTACAACAGTGCACCTATTTGGGCTGATGCCTTCATAGACATGCCTAAGCTCCAGTATTTGGATTTGAGCTCTAACCAAATTAGATTAAAACAGTGCTGCACCTCACTTTTTGGCACCCCTCAAATCAGCTATTTGAATTTGAGTAGTAATGCAGAAATTGGCCTTGACTTAAGAGGACTTGAGGGACTTGATTCCCTTGAGATTCTAGATTTCCACCATACAACTGTTGTATGTGTCGGATACCTTTCAGTTTTGTCTAACTTAAAGTACTTGAGGTATCTGTATGTTTCTTATTCATGTACCACCTTTACTAACATATTCAGCTTTTATGGGCTGAAGAATCTTAATGTTCTCAAGATTGCCGGCAATAATTTTCAAGGTGATGTAGCAAGATATTTATTTAATAATCTCACTTCTAGAGCACCTTGACATGTCGCCCTGTCATATGGTAGTGTTACATCTAAGCTCATTCAGAAATCTTCAGAGGCTTAGGCCATGTCCTCACGTACACGGGTATTTTTATAAACTAAAAAATCTCCGTCCACATGAAAACGCAAACGCATGCTATGAATCACTGTCATGAGCATGCCTAACCAACAGGTGGCGATATAATCTCAACCGTAAAGCCATGTTGGCCAATCAGAAGCCTGAACAAGTTTCCAGTAGGCGGAGATAACAGCGCAGGCGCTGACGTCACAAGCCAAAAACTCCGGTTTCACTATCTACACGACAACACTGCAACCAGAGTTTTTGAAAATCTTCACCCTGGCAGGCGTTTTCAAAAATATTCGGTTTCAGTGAACTGGTGCTGCGTTTGCGTGGGGACGAACGGCCTAACCGCGTAGAAAAAGCTGCGGTTTTAAAAATAACTGTGTTCGTGTGGACAGGGCCTTAGACTTTTGAATCTCAGAGGTAACCATTTAATGACTATAAATTTTCTGGCCTACCCAGACCTTAAACAATTAACATCACTTTATGTCGATAAAAACAGCATTACTAGCATACCACTTCATGTTCTCCAATCGTTGCCCACAAACCTCTCGGAGTTTGATTTGTCCTCTAACCCCATCGATTGCTCCTGCTCCCAGACAGATTTTATTTGGTGGATTATCCAAAATCAGAATGTTTTGAAGCAGCCGGAAAATATTTTCTGTAAAACCACAGATTTTAGAACAACAGACTTTGACATTGACAGCTGTGTGCACAAGAAAAGACTCACAATTGTTTTATCTGTATGTTTTGTTACAGTAGTAGTTGTTTTGTCATTCTTGGTTTATAGGTTCCAGTTTATCTTCAGTATTGCTGTATTCTACTGAGAGGCTATAGATCACCTGGACAGCAAGAATGTTCCTATGACGCATTTGTGATTTTCTCCAGCTATGATGAAGTCTGGGTCATGAATGAACTGATGGAGAATCTGGAGAACAGTGTTCCACCTATTCAGCTTTGCCTTCATATGCGGGACTTTCAAGCAGGGAAGTCCATAGCCTCCAACATTATCGATGAAGGTATAATGGGCAGTCGTAAAATCATTGTGGTTGTGTCTCAACACTTCATTGATAGTGCCTGGTGTCGCTTTGAGTTTGAATTAGCTCAGTCTCGCTTTATGATGGAACGCAGTGCCAACATCATCATCATCATTCTGGAAGATGTGGAAGAGAGGAAGACTAAGAAAGTGTTTGGACTTCATAAGCATCTGAAAAAGAACACATACCTAAAGTGGAGCAGAGACCCTTTGAGTAACATGGGATTCTGGATATGCCTCAGGAAAGCTATTATTGCCACAAACCAATAATATTATTTAGAAAACATGTCAGTATGGTTTTCCAGTCATGTTATGTGTAATAACAGCTTTTAGTAACAGTTTTAATATGATAATTGTGTGTATTCTGATTAAATAAAGTGGGTCCTCATTTTTGAACCATGGATTTAAAGAATTATTGCATTTTATTCAACCATTTTTGGCAAAGATGCCATTGTTAGTTGTACAGTATACTGCAAACAATGGGCTTTCTACTCTTCTTGAATGCACTACAGAAATTAATAAATTCCCCTTTTTTTTCTGCAGGAAAAGCACAACAGTGTAAACAGATTTGTCAAATGCTATTTGTGTTACAGTAAAATAGATTCGAGCTCCACACTCAGTGATGTGTGAATTTGTTAATGGAAAAATACCTAGGTTACTATATGATTTTGTAGCTGAATTTCCTCAATCCTAACTAAAGCTGTTCTTTGTTTGAGTTTTCCATAGATTTTAAAGGATCTTATCTTACAATCATTGCATCACAGGAAAATTCCTTTGCTGAATTATAATTATGGTGCATGCAAGAAAAACGTTTCATTAGGGTGAGCGCACTAAATTTATGTGCCGTTGCCACATGCTTCTGTGCAAAAACCTGCATCTTACTAACCTCAAGCAATGTAAAGTTTAACCAGGCGCTTAACGTGTAAACCAGTTTTTAAGGGGAGACACTGCAGGCAAAAACACTGTTTTTTCATGCACCTGTCAAGTTTGAGATTTTGGGCTTTTTGGTTTTTCATAAAGTGTTTTTTTAAGACTAATGGAAAGAAAACATCCAAAAGACACTGTTAAGTGTTTATTTTATAGCACTTTTTCTATTTGTGTCAATAGATTACAATTATAATACATATTTTTAAAGGCCATTTTCTCAAAATGAGATTTTTCTCCTACACTGAGCCATAAATGTCCACTTCAGTAGCACTTAGACACACCAAACTTTACATTTTTATTCCTGTCTGTATCCTGAAGGTTTTTACTGAGGGATTTGTTCATATATAATTTGCTTGATTATATACAATATTTTATTCCTCAAAAAATTGTGAAAATATGTTTTATGTCTGTTCTAAGTATTTTCTGAATTATTGAGTGACAAAAATGAGATACCCAAAATTCCCTCTGTAAAAACATCTGACGCTAATATGTAAAATAAAATAAGCAAGAATTTCACTGGACTTCATCCAGTGTTTAGATTTTTATACTAGAAATTTATGCAAATTAGCACACATTTCATTAAATAATGCATCATTTGCATATTTAAACCTAACATTTTAGAAAATGTGTAATACAAAAAATGTTTGCAATTACCAATGTAATCAATCAACTGGGTAAGGCGATAACTATTACTTAATTGTTTTACCGTATTCACCAGCAGTGTCTCGCCTTAAAATTATTACAAGGCTCTCTTGAATACTTGATTCTGATTGGTCATTTGTGGTCATATATTTCTGAATAATCACTGCTCATTCCAGTAATGAGTCACACCAAGGCATGAGAAATTACAGACCCCACTAAATTGCAAACCATAGTTTAAGTTTGTGTGTTCATTGAATTTAGAAGTGAATCTGACATTTACATCCTCATCTGTTTAAATGTCTCTGTGCTATAAGCAAATTGGCAGGTCAGAGCTCACCAAAGAGAACCCCATCTCGTATTCCAGTACTTCTTAGGCCTAGATTTGTCTCATATCACCACAAGCGGTCTCTCGAGATTTCTTTCGTCATACAAACGCAACTAGAGTAGGCAATTGGCGCCATCTTGTTTTTCACATTGGTAAAATTCAGACGACCATCAGAAGACTTCAGTGTTGTAATTGCTTGATGACAGCTATAATTAAAAGAAAATACATCATTTAATATTTGGACAGAAGCTTAAGAGTCTCTAGTTAAAGCAAAGAAAAATAAACTGGTCAGGTGAACGAGAATCTGGTAAGAAAGCAATACACAAAAACTAAATGAGAAATTAGAAACTAGCCTACAGCAGAACCTATAGAGGAAGACAAGTATAGCTTAAATTGCAATCTCTTGTTTATTATTTAAAAGTAATAAAATATAAGTTAATATTTTGATGTTGTTGCAGTGTTTATCTTGTTGTAATGGATTTTTTGTATTAGCAAAATCTTTTAGTTAATCTACAAAAACCAACTCAAATCAGCTTGTCAATGTATTTGTTTTTCGGTGTGCTAGCATTCATCCAATGATTCAGGCCAGCTTGTAAAAGAGTTTGGCAAAATATGCAAGAAAATCCTGTAAGTCACGTGGACCTGTTTTAAGGGAACTTCTTGTAAAATTAGGGCCTTTAACTTTTTGAAAGCAATGAATTTCAATTTGGTATGACTGACACTGAAACCCCAGTGTAATGTGTTGTGCACATGACTAGATACTGTACATAAATGTCATTCTGGCATATTATGCCATTTTGACATAGTATTAGAAATTCCTGATTTATGAACTGGTAATTATTTTCTTTACTAAACATGTTCAGTTGGTTTCAGTAGTTTTTAAACATTGTTTCTTGTTGTTAATTCATTGTATTCTGAAAATGAATGACTCATTCTAGATTTACCGGAATAAGCACAGGACTATGACCTTTTGATTATATATTTTTCACCAAAATTCCCTATTGTTTAAAACCACAGCGTTAGTTCCTCAGATTCAATGACCTCAAACAAGGCTGGCTTATTTTATGACAGGTTGAGAAAATCTTGATGAGAACAGTCAAGATGAATTTCTTCACTATTAGTTCTTTCATTATATATTTTTCTGGGGCTGGAGAATCGTGCACAAAGGTTAGTTTTATGAATTTAAATCTCTTCTTTATTATTTTTTTTAATTGATGTGACATTTTTATTTATTTGATTTGATATATTTCTGCGAGTCCTTGATCTGTCAAGGTAATCAATATTGTTACCATCTAAATATGTTGTATAATGTGTTGCTGCTCTATAAATGATATCAAATGTATGTATTTGTTTTCAGATGCCAAATCAAGCACATTGAAAATGATACTTTCTACAATGTGAAGAATTTGACTACTTTGATTCTCACTGGAAACCCTATTACATATTTTTGGACCCGAATGCTTGAATTCTTTACATAATCTATAAATACTAGTTCTTGTGGATGTTGGTCTCTCATCATTAATGCTTCAAATGAATGACCTAACCAAGCTGCAGGAGCTTAGAGTCGGGACAAATATCATCCAGTCCATGTCTCTCCCTCCATTCATGAGCACCTTCAAAGACTTCAGTCTACTTGATCTACATGCCAATAATATATCCATCATCAAAACTGATCACACTGAAGGTCCAGAGAACTGAACATCCGATCTGCCTTTGTTTCATCTGCTGCTCAGCAAGCTGGTCTAAAAGCTCTGTACGGTCTTAATGTCAAAAAAATTATGTTTTGAAAATACAGGGGAGAATTCCAATTTCAGCTCTCGGATGCTGATGTTTTAGATGGCCTTCGCTCTATTTATTTCCAGGAGGTCTATTACTATATTAATGAAAGGGCAAGTGAGCCAATTTCTATCTTTCGCTGTATGATTAATGCCACAAATGTATTAGTAAAGAATGGTATGATTGATGAGATGGAGTATGTATTTTTTCGCGAAATCAAGGAGCTTTACTTGCTTTATGATCATTCAGGAACTTTACCAGGTAAACAGCTTTCACATCTCCATACTTTAGAAAAACGAGTAATTGCACACAACATTGAACCTATACGTGCTGGAACCTTCACAGACATGCCTAAACTTCAGTACTTGGATTTAAGCTGTAACCGAATGACATTAAAACGATGCTGCACCACACTTTTGTCTGGCACCCCTCAAATCAGATATTTGAATTTGAGTCGAAATGGAGAAATTAGTCTTGATGTAGGAGGATTTGATGGACTTGATTCACTTGAGATTCGAGATTTCCACCATACAAGGGTTGTAGATATGGGATACTTTTCAGCTTTGTCCAACTTAAAGTATTTGAGACATTTGGATGTTTCTTATTCAACTATAACTTTTACAAACATATATTGCTTTTATGGGCTGAGAAATCTTAATGTTTTCAAGATTGCCGGCAATAATTTTCAAGGTGATGTAGCAAGATATTTGTTTAATAATCTCACTTTTCTAGAGCATCTTAACATGTCATATTGCCGTGTGGTAGAGTTACATCCAAGCTCATTCAGAAATCTTCAGAGGCTTAGACTTTTAAATCTGAGAGGAAACAATTTAATGACTATAGATTTTCTGGCCTACCCAGACCTTAAACAATTAACATCACTTTCACAAACCTCTCGGAGTTTGATTTGTCCTCTAACCCCATCGATTGCTCCTGCTCCCAGACAGATTTTATTTGGTGGATTATCCAAAATCAGAACGTTTTGAAGCTACCTGAATATATTTTCTGTAAAACGTTTTCACCAAGTTCAGATTTTAGAGCAACAGACGTTGACATTGACAGCTGTGTGCACAAGAAAAGACTCACAATTGTTTTATCTGTATGTTTTGTTACAGTAGTAGTTCTTTTGTCATTCTTGGTTTATAGGTTCCAGTTTATCTTCAGTATTGCTGTATTCTACTGAGAGGCTATAGATCACCTGGACAGCAAGAATGTTCTTATGACGCATTTGTAATTTTCTCCAGCTATGATGAAGTCTGGGTCATGAATGAACTGATGGAGAATCTGGAGAACAGTGTTCCACCTATTCAGCTTTGCCTTCATATGCGGGACTTTCAAGCAGGGAAGTCCATCGCCTCCAACATTATCGATGAAGGTATAATGGGCAGTCGTAAAATCATTGTGGTTGTGTCTCAACACTTCATTGATAGTGCCTGGTGTCGCTTTGAGTTTGAATTAGCTCAGTCTCGCTTTATGATGGAACGCAGTGCCAATATCATCATCATCATTCTGGAAGATGTGGAAGAGAGGAAGACTAAGAAAGTGTTTGGACTTCATAAGCATCTGAAAAAGAACACATACCTAAAGTGGAGCAGAGACCCTTTGAGTAACATGGGATTCTGGATACACCTCAGGAAAGCTATTATTGCCACAAACCAATAATATTTTTTGGAAAATGGATAGTTCTTGTGTATACCTCAAGATAGTTTGTCAGTACAGCTTTCCAGTTATTTTACAACAGCTTTGACCTGATCATTGTCTGTGTAGTGGCTTTCCTATAAGTTAGGACAGGGTGCTAAGTTCTTTTTGACTCATAGGTTGGAATAAACAATGTCCACACAGTCTGTATCTTGACTCATTCATTTATTAAATAACACAACAAAAAACACATACACTAAAAACATGTGCAGCTATGGTAAGAACCATATGTTCCCATCACCCATACCTGTCTTATACAACTTCAACGGAAGGTAAATATCGCTTGATGTGAACAGGGGACCTACTTATCCACTGCAGTGCACATCGCCCTCTAGTGGTGAAATAATCATTACATTTTGGGTCCTACAGTGTGTATTTTGATTAAAGGTGACATATCATGAAAATCTGACTTTTCCAGGTTTTAAGTGCTATAATCAGGTCCCCGGTGCATCTAATGCGACTTCATGCATTTTTAGTTATTTATACTGTTAAAGAGTTGGATTCTCATTCTGGCCAAAGTTAAAAAAAAAACGAATTGGACGTATGACGGAAGAATTTCTGTGCCAAATACTCTCCTTCTGGGATTGTACAAGTTTCTGAAAGTTTTTTCAAGCATGGCTCTTCATGACGTTATGAAGGGTGGAATTTCTTGTATGGGCATTTCTCCCGGAAGAGTGCGCACACAGCAACCAGAGCAAGAGCAAGAGTGTGCCCATCAACATGTTCATTCGGCAGCACTGCACGGGACTTGCTCGGGAAGAATGTCTCCAAAGAAGTGTGTTTTTGGTTGTAAGGGAAAGATAACCTTTTTCAGCTTCCCAAAGAACCCAGTGTTATGTAAACAGCGGATCCAGTATGTTCTTTTCTGGAAGCAACGGAGTTTCGCAAGTATGTTGTTTATAAAAAAGGCCCAGTTCGATGCTGGATTTGAACATGGTTTGATATTGTGATGTGTCGTTCATTAACAAATCGTTCAATTTGAACGAATCTTTCATATGACTCGTCTCATCGAGGGATTCGTTCATTTCGGGTTTACCCACATGTGCAACATCCTATAGGTTCTTTACAGCAAACAGAATTGATTAGTTCACCCATCGAGTCCTCGGGTTCGGGTTCGAGTCGTTCGTTCATCAGCCCCATAGGCTATAATGCAGTCTGCACCGGATACAGAAATTATTAGTTCACCTCTCGAGTCTTCGGATCTGAGTCGTTCGTTCTTTTGTCACATGATGTGACAGCCGTATTTGATACAGAAATTAGTTAATCAGTTATGCGATGCATTTCTGGTCTCAAACTGTTTTTATTTCTTACAATTTATACATTTGTGAATTTCTGTCATGATTGTTATTTTCCATAACACGTGTAGTGTGGTAAAGGGGTTGCTTCAAACTTTATCAGAATTACGGGGAAAATCACACTGATAAAGCAAATAGGATACCTACATATAATAACAACACACAGTTAATAATATACTAATGTAATGTGTTTGTTGTACGATACTGAACTGAACTGAAGCGGTCACGTGAAGAACGAACGACTCAAACCAAAGACTCGAGAGGTGAACTAATCAATTCTGTTTCCGTTATGGACTGCATTATAGCCTATGGGGCTGTCACAGGATGAATGAATCCACTCGAACCCGAGGACTCGAGAGATGAACTAATCAATTCTATTTCCGGCACAGACTGCATAGCATTAATTGAACGAACGACTCAAACCCAAAGACTCCAGAGGTGAACTAATCAATTCTGTTTCAAGTTCTGCATAGCTTTAGCTTATAGGGATATGATGTGACAAAAGAACGAACGACTCCGATCGGGATGTGAGGTAAACTAACAGACTAAGCAGTGAATTAATCATTTCTGTTTGTCATAATTTTGCCTTGGTTGCATTATAGTTGTTTTTCTTATGTAAAATATGATCAATGTCGCGTAAGTAGATGTGCTGTTGAATTTTGCTATTAACATGTAAGATTTTTATTATATAAAATGAACTAAATGATTCGACAAAAGATTTGTTAATTTTGATGAACGAGATTCAAATGACCGAGTCAGTAAAATGATCCGAACTTACCATCACTAGTTTGATACTGAAAGATGGAGCGGACCCAGCGATAAAAGATCCCGGTCATGATTCGGAACTGCAGGCGATAAGTAAAACTGCATTAAATTTCTGTTTTGTTGGCAATCGGCACTCAGATGCTTGTGACTCTTTAGCTCCACCCACGGCGCGCCTTCAGGAGCTCGGCTGTTTTCGGAGAGATCGTAAAGCTTTATCTTTTATTTACAAATATGATAAAACTAAAGACTCTTTGGAGATATGAAGGGTGCAATACTACTCTATAAGTATTCAAGATTAAAGGGATAGTTCACCCAAAAATGAAAATTCTGTCATAAATTACTCACCCTCATGTCGTTCCAAACCTGTAAGATCTTTGTTCATCTTCAGAACACAAATTAAAGGGTTAGTTCACCCAAAAATTACAATTAGCCCATATTTTACTCACCCTCAAAGCATCCTAGGTGTATATGACTTTCTTCTTCCAGACAAATCCAGTGGGAGTTATATTTAAAATTATCCTTGCTCATCCAAGCGTTAGAATGGGAGTAGGCAGATGTTTTTGTTCAACAGTCCAAAAGATGTCAAATAAAGCATGCACATCCATAATAAAACGTGCCTCACAAGGCTCCGGGGGATGAATAAAGTAGGGATGTGCCGAACGAGGCTTTTGAAGCAGTGAGGCTTTTACAACAAACTGCGTTGATGCTTTGAAGCTTTTGACACAGTGCTCTACCCTGCCATCTGGTGGTCAATAAAAATTCTTACACCAACTGTATCATTTAGATGTTTTGTTCATTGGAATGTCATTGTAAGGTTTAATTGTCTATTTAATAAGCATATGTGTCATAGCAAGGCGGCATGTGTGTGTGCAGCGATAGAGTTTCACAAATTTATTGTATTTTGCACAATACAATGACAGTAAAGACTTTATTTTCTTCATTTTTACTTGCATCAAACTTGTGTCTTTTCACATAAATAGAATGTTTAATACGCCAATAAATTAGACCTACGTCATTTTTCATTGCACCATTTTTGTGTCTTCCTTACAAAAGAACACAAACATGCACATTGTTAAAAAACACAAATGCACAAATACAAATGCAGTTATTGCATTTAATATATTTTGCAATAATATATTTTTCTCACCAATGTGAGCTGTTGACAACAGAGGATGGCGTTTACAAGCAGCAAAAATGTTTGTGATTAAGGAAGGACTTTTATCCTTTTCGGGAACAGTGGTTGAGCCTGCAAGGTGTTTTAATCTTCATTCAGTCAACAGACATTCACATGTCATTGTTTTTAATAGTAGTACTATAATTAACAACGATACACCACGTAAAAACACTACATACATATAGGCATACTGACTGATATATATCTATAACATTGTACTAAATGGATCGCTGGTATGGGACAGTGCAATCGACGTGCTTTGTATTTGTGCCTAGCGTGACGTGTCAGTGAGGTAACGAAGCTTAGTTTTCACAGGTCAGGTGACAGCCTCATTTCAAGCAATGCTCCGGAACACTGTTTCGAAGCACTAGTGTGTCAAAAACTCGAAACGTGTGTCGACACTAGGTGTCGATCTACCCATCCCTAGAATAAAGGCCTCCTGTAGTGAATCGATGCGCTTGTGTAAGAAAAATATCCATATTTAAAATGTATAAACACTTTTCATTCACTTCCGCTGACTGCTCATACGTGCAAGCCTTTCTGGGCGGATGACGAATGTGTCGCGCACACGCCTGTGAGATATGCTAGTCTCATGAGTTTGTTTACAGGAGCAAAGGAAGCAAAGTTTCCTTACTTTACCAAAGGAAAAACAGTCTCCTCTTGGCTTATATCGAAATCCTCCGACATTCGTCTTTATGTTTTGTGCTTCTAATTTGTGACCAGTGTTTTGTTTTGCTGTCTCTCCTCCGCACTTCCGCATTCGTTACTAATCACCGGTGCATGTGCGACGCGTAGGCCTACGCCCTATGTCATCCGCCGGAATGGCTTCCATGTATGACAGTCAGCAGAAGTGAGAAAAAAGTATTTATAACATTTTAAATATAAAGCGTAGCGTTAGTTCTGGCAGGTCACGTTAGTCAAGCTCGCATCAGCTGACTCTCAGCTGATCCCCATCTACTTATGGGAATACGACACCTATCTAAGCATTCATATATTAGGTCCCTCAGTATTATCAGCAGTTTTCGCATTGCTCAGTAGCTAATTACCCTCCTACATCCCCAACTCCTCCTCTGTCAGTCAGGAATCAGCCTTCTGATTCTCCTTTGTATCAGACTAATTCTAAAATGTGTACATAAAATTATTGAACTTTAACGATATCTGCAATACATTTATGTTGGTTCTGTTCTGTTTACCCTGGGGGGGTTATCGCTGCTCTCCCTGCTCTCATCCATGCTAGGCTGCATGGATGCGCAGGGAGTTCTTGCCCAGAACAGAACCATACCGCCAATCCAAACTGTATGCTAATTGTCAATCATCTTTGACGATAGTGGTCCTGACAGAAATGGATATTTTTCTTACAAAAACGCATCGATTCACTACAGGAGGCCTTTATTCACCCCCCGGAGCTGTGTGACAAGTTTTATTATGGATGCACGCTTTATTTGAAGTCTTTTGGACTGTTGATTAAAATTACTAAACAATGGTTACAACAATATGAAGGACCCTGCTGGTTCGACTTGATTAAAGACAGAGACGTGACTTCCCAACAAGACCAAATTTATTTCACAATCTTTCTTCTAAAACAACTTATAAAAAATAACTCTATAACAGCTTACCAATTAAATACCCACAGTGATTAGAAATCTGGATAAATACCACATTAGCAGCAGGGAGAAAAATCACACAGCAATCAGTGAATGGAAATTCTTAAAGCCAGTGACAATCCAAAAAAACGCACAATACCACAACAAAAAGTGAGCACTCTCCTGCTGTTAAGCTTCAAAATCACAGGTCATCAAACATTCACAAGTAGGTAAATACACTGGCAAATAAAGGTTTGGTATTTCAGAGAGAACCAAAGAAACAAAGAAAAAAATAAAATAAAATAAACAGGTACAAACACTTAAGCAAAATTACATTGTCACTAATATTATTTTAAAACCGTCCAGACTGCTTCAATACACAGGTACAGCAATTAATTTAATACAGTAACACTAAAAACGAGGATGTCAAATACGTCTGCATAAATATATCATACGAATTAACAGGACAGATTAGTCTTAGAAAGCACCCGGCAAATCACAGTTCAAAACAACGGCATCCACAGCCGTCGGAATCAGCCACATAAACCGAGCGATGAAACAGCAGTGTATAAAACGGGTATATGAAACAGCAGCTAGCACTCTCAGGCCGCACCTGCAATACAAATGTAACCAGGGCACGAATAAAAAGTTTAACTTCAATAATGGACTTCCCCTTTAAAGGGATACCTGAAAATGAAAATTTTGTCATTAATCACTTACCCCCATGTCGTTCCAAACCCGTAAAAGCTTCGTTCGTCTTCGGAACACAATTTAAGATATTTTGGATGAAAACCGGGAGGCTTGACTGTCCCATTGACTGCTTAGTAAATGACACTGTCAAGGTCCAGAAAAGTATGAAAATCATCGTCAGAAAAGTCCATCTGCCATCAGTGGTTCAACCGTAATGTTATGAAGAGATGAGAATACTTTTTGTACGTAAAGAAAACAAAAATAATGACTTTATTCAACCATTTGTCTCCTCTGTGTCTCTCCGCATCACCGTATCGCCATTTTGGAGAATATCCACTGAACGTACGCTGTTCTGTGTCAGCCGCGACACAAGGATAAGTTTTCTACATATATTTACGCTTTGATTTGAACGAAAACAGCGCATCCGTGCAGCGCGGCTGACACAGAAGAGCGTACGCTGCTTGCGTTCAGCGGATATTCTCCAAAATGACGCTACGGTGATGCGGAGAGAGACAGAGGAGACAAATTGTTGAATAAAGTTGTTATTTTTGTTTTCTTCGCGTACAAAAAATATTCTCATCGCTTCATAACGTTACGGTTGAACCACTGATGGCAGATGGGCTATTCTGACGATGCTTTTCATACTTTTCTGGACCTTGACAGTGTCATTTACTAAGCAGTCAGTGGGACAGTCACAAGCCTCCCGGTTTTCATCCAAAATATCTTAAATTGTGTTCCGAAGACGAACGAAGCCTTTACGGGTTTGGAACGACATGGGGGTAAGTGATTAATGACAAAATTTTCATTTTGGGGTGGAGTAACCCTTTAAAACCCACAATAAATTTCTTACCTCCTATATGAAATTCTTAAACTACAGCAGACTTTATGCGAATTGCGTTCGCCACTCCACTCACACACACTCCTAATGGCAAACATATATTTAGACTGTGACTTACGACTTACGAAAAAGACTAGTAAGGCGGACAACTCACCAGGAAAGAGCAAAAAGGGGATAGACGGCGAAAAAGACTATTACTGCCCGCAGAGCATAAACACACGTTGAAGGAGTCACCACGCAGTGCTTAAGCAGCCATCTTTTATGCTGCCTTCACGTGCTATCGGAAATTTCCTATTTCCCACGTGTGAAGTCGTGATTACGAGCTTGTCGTATTCAAGTGCTTTAATGTCGGAAAGAATAAAATGTAGCATCCTATTGGTTGACTATCATAAACATTCACCGCGCTACACATGCAGTTCGCTGACAATTCTGGAATTTCGGTCAAAGGCAAAGCCTACATGCTTATTTCACTGCTTATAAAACATACTCGAATGATCGTTCATATCTAGCCTATAAATACACTACTTTAGCGACATGGAGAATTTAAATATCTAATTATATAAATATCTAATTTAAAAATCTAGGCATAAAATTTTGCCTAGATAAATAAATGTGCACATATTTTTTAATAGTTTTAAATATAAAATTTAAAACTCAAAACTGAAATTAATATGATATATAATTGTATAGAAAATTGGATTTTAATATGACAATTAATCTATTCAGAAAGGTACTTCTTCATTCAAGATTTACGAAATTAAGCACAAGCCTACTTCCCTTTGACATCCTTTCACCCATAGTTCCCCATTGTTGAAAATCATGGCATTTGTTCCTCATAATTTTATGACCTCAACCAAGGCTGGCTCACATTTTTATGACCGGTTGAGATCACTCAAGATGACTTTCTTTACTGTAAGTGCTTTCATGATATATTTTTCCATAAGTGCTGGAGAATCATGCACAAAAGTAAGTTTTTTTTCCATTTAAATTTGCTATATTTTTTTACTGTTGTCAAATTTATTCATTTTATTTATTTATTTATTTAGATTACTGAGAATCTGCACTACTCATGCATGGGAAGAAACCTCAGTTACATACCACCCAGTATACCTTCCTCTGTTCAAACTCTAGATTTCAGTTTTAATGTTTTGAAACACTTACAGAAGACTGTTTTCCCTCTTTTGTCTTTCCTGCAAGTCCTTGATCTGTCAAGGTAAGTAATATTGTTACCATCTAAATATGTATGTGTTGTAAATAATATTAATTGATGTATTTGCTTTCAGATGCCAAATCAAGCACATTGAAAATGATACTTTCTACAATGTGAAGGATTTGACTACTTTGATTCTCACTGGAAACCCTATTACATATTTTGGACCTGGATGCTTAAATTCTTTACATAATCTACAAAGACTAGTTCTTGTGGATGTTGGTCTCTCATCATTAATGCTTCAAATGAATGACCTAACCAAGCTGCAGGAGCTTAGAGTCGGGACAAATATCATCCAGTCCCTGTCTCTCCCTCCATTCATGAGCACCTTCAAAGACTACAGTTTACTTGATCTACATGCCAATAATATATCCATCATCAAAACTGATCACACAGTTTTGTTGCGAGAGATCGGCAGAAACATGACTTTGATCCTCTCTAGCAATCCGTTATTATACATTGAACCAGGAGCTTTCAAAGACATTTATCTCAGAGAACTGAACATCCGATCTGCCTTTGTTTCACCTGCTGCTCAGAAAGCTGGTCTAAAAGCTCTATATGGTCTTAATGTCAAAAGGCTCACGTTTGGAAAGTACAGGTGTGATTACAAGATTTTGTCATCAGATGCAAACTATTTAGATGGTCTTTGCTTTATTAATTTTCATGAGGTATATTATTACATGAAAGAAAAGCATGATGTGCCAGTTAGTATCTTTCGCTGTATGATTAATGCAACAATTGTAGCTGTGAAGGGTGGTATAATTCGTGAAATAGCAAATGTGCCATTTTATGAAATCAAGGAGCTTTATTTGATTTCCAATCAATTAGATACTGTGCCAGGCAAAAAACTTGCACATCTCCATACTTTAGAAAAACTAGTATTTACAGACAACGTTGCAACCCAAATTCCAGACTTCATAGACATGCCTAGTCTTCAGTATGTGGATCTGAGTTCAAACCAAATTACATTAACATCATGCTGCTCATTTTTTTCTGGCACCCCTCAGATGAGGTATTTAAATTTGAGTCTAAATCCACAAATCGGTCTTTCTATAGGACCATTTGATGGACTTGATTCCCTTGAGATTCTAGATTTCCATCATACAAGGGTTGTAGGTATGGGATACCTTTCTCTTTTCTCTAACTTAAAGTATTTGAGATATCTAGATATTTCTTATTCAAGTATCACCGTTATTAACATATTTTGCTTTTATGGACTGAGGAATCTTAATGTTCTTAAGATGGCCGGCAGTAATTTTCAGGGTGATGTAGCAAGATATTTGTTTAATAATCTCACTTTTCTAGAGCATCTTGACATGTCATATTGCCGTGTGGTAGAGTTACATCCAAGCTCATTCAGAAATCTTCAAAGGCTTAGACTTTTAAATTTGAGAGGAAACAATTTAATGACTATAGATTTTCTGGCCCTCCCAAACCTGAAACAATTAATTTCACTTTATGTCGATAAAAACAGCATTACTAGCATACCACTTCATGTTCTCCAATCGTTGCCCACAAACCTCTCGGAGTTTGATTTGTCCTCTAACCCCATCGATTGCTCCTGCTCCCAGACAGATTTTATTTGGTGGATTATCCAAAATCAGAACGTTTTGAAGAAACCAGAAAATATTTTCTGTAAAACCTTTTCACCAAGTTCAGATTTTAGAGCAACAGACGTTAACATTGACAGCTGTGTGCACAAGAAAAGACTCACAATTGTTTTATCTGTATGTTTTGTTACAGTAGTAGTTCTTTTGTCATTCTTGGTTTATAGGTTCCAGTTTTATCTTCAGTATTGCTGTATTCTACTGAGAGGCTATAGATCACCTGGACAGCAAGAATGTTCCTATGACGCATTTGTGATTTTCTCCAGCTATGATGAAGTCTGGGTCATGAATGAACTGATGGAGAATCTGGAGAACAGTGTTCCACCTATTCAGCTTTGCCTTCATATGCGGGACTTTCAAGCAGGGAAGTCCATCGCCTCCAACATTATCGATGAAGGTATAATGGGCAGTCGTAAAATCATTGTGGTTGTGTCTCAACACTTCATTGATAGTGCCTGGTGTCGCTTTGAGTTTGAATTAGCTCAGTCTCGCTTTATGATGGAACGCAGTGCCAATATCATCATCATCATTCTGGAAGATGTGGAAGAGAGGAAGTCTAAGAAAGTGTTTGGACTTCATAAGCATCTGAAAAAGAACACGTACCTAAAGTGGAGCAGAGACCCTTTGAGTAACATGAGATTCTGGATACGCCTCAGGAAAGCTATTATTGCCACAAACCAATAATATTACATGTATATTTGTTGCATAAATGTTTTAAATAAATAAACTTTTGCCTCATTTTCAACCACAAAGTTAAAGAAGAAATATTGAATTTTTTTTGCACTGCAAAACTCCATTTAAAATGGCAAATAAAGGGCTTTCTATGGACTATGGGAATGCATGTTGGAAATTAATAACTTCCCCTTTGAAACAAAGAGGAGAAGTGAGAGTTGCTTGCACACATGCAATACTAAGACAATAGAGTATAAACAGATTTGTCAAATGTGCTTTAAGTCGAAACAGATCACAGCTTCACACCAGTTGATGTGTGAATTTGTTAAGTTTCAAATCTAGTGACAGAAAAGCTCCTAGTTTGCTGTTTGATCTAGAATCTCCTGACTGACAGTGTGTTCTTTCTCACACCAAATTTTCCAGAGATCTCACGCAAGATCATTATTATCATATGGGGAACGGATGATTTTCCTATGCTCAGTCTTATTTTTGGTGAGTTCTGGACAAGGACAGGAATATACCACGGAAATAACAACACAATATAGTTAATAAAGTTCATATTTATGTTTTAAAGCAAGGCTCTCAGAGAATACTGTTTGTTTATGCAGGCCCAGTAATATAGTAGTATTTTATAGTAGTGTTATTTATATTAAGCTATAGTATTATAAACATGCAGGGCTTTTGAACTTATTTTGTATTAATTTGGCTTATGTTCTGCTGAGATTTTCCCAGAAACCAAAATATTATATTATATTAGTTATTTTAGAATATAGTATGTTTAGTTATTTTAGAATTTAATATATTAGTAATTTCAAAGTTAATGTTGATTTTCAAGGGAAGGGAAAAGTGAAATTCCATAGAACATAATTTTGCATGTTTTAGAGCTTGACCTTACTCTTTATCTTTCCCTTTCAGGGGAACTCGAACTGCGTCTCTATAGTGGTCACCATGTGGAATGACTTCGGCGTGACTGGTGTCTGAAGCACGTTTAAACACGACAATAACATTGGCCGGTGACAGCCTATGAAGTCACTACCAGCATGACCTTAATATAAGTGGGTGCCGGGAGAATGCGTCACCCTCTTCTTCATCTTCAGGGACAGTTTTGTTTGAAGCACGTTTGTTACAGTAAGAACACTGCTCTTTCTTTCACTATGGCGAGCACTAGTAAGACGTTTAAAATGTGTGCTGATCCGTGTGATGTGTCCCCATTTTGTGACACCTGACGACACATATGATCTTTGCATCTTGTGACGCCTTGCGTCTGTTTGGGTGAGGAGCATGCACGCGTTGTCCTCGAGGAGGCAGCATGTGTTTATTGTGAGCTTTTTACTATGAAAAAGTAATCGTTTGTCTCTCTTCTCGAGGGAGGAGAGACAGCCATTGGTTCCCCATGGTTCAGGACCTGCTACTGCTGAGGCATGGAGGAAAATAAAATCGGTTTCTCAGGTGAACCTGGCTGAAGACTTTAAATAGGGTCTTTCTTTTTCATGCTCTTTGGCCGCAAATGAGAGTGAACTGCTGGATGAGGATGTGCTGTCTCTTACATCCTCTGACCCAGTGGCAAATGCTCTGCTGGACTCCTACTCTGCGTATGCAGAGCTACTTGAGGTTTTGGAGCCCGCCATGGTGAGGCTGGACTTGCTGTGAAGGTGAGTCAGGGAGGAAGTCACTTGGGGCCGCTTGGATGAGTGCTTCTTTTCTGGCCATAACCCTCCAGATCAAGTGAGCCTTCCATTCCTTCCAGATTTCCATGTTGAGATCAAGAAGGCTTTTTAAACTTTTTGGCACTTCCATTGAGACAGTGGTCAAGAAGTTTAAGGAGGCGAAGACGTGCTCAGCTGCCTCCAAGTCCTTCATCACTTGAAGGCCTAGGTCTGAGCCCTCGAGGGATAACAGACTTGAAGGCAGCTGAGCATGAGTCAAAAAGAAAGAGGCAAGATTTGAGGGAGGTGATCCAGACAAGGTGCTCTCAATGCTCTCGTAAGTTCCCTATGCTGGACCGATGATGTTTTTGGCTGTTTCTATCTACATAGAGCTGCCTGTTGATAGTCTGAATCTAGGTTGACTCCAAGTGTGGTTCCTCCAACCATGTCTCCAGAAGATATCTGCAAGCTTTAAGAGCTGTGTTCGTGGGAGCTACGGTGGGTGAGTAAGATCCATTTCATTACCTAAGGTTATTAGCCTCCCCTTGACGCATTCTCATCTTTGTTACTGCTAGTATTCTTGCATCTCTTGTATGTATGCTATGCTTACCTTTTGCAGCACACCTGGGGCCTTCATTCTGTACCACTGACTTTCAATACTGTGTAATGTGGCCTTCCATGGGCCTCCCCTGTCAAAAGTCAGTTGAGGATCTTACCTGGGCCCCTCTCTCCCATCATTCTGGTGCTCTACTAGGCCTCCCCAGTTAGGTTCTCCTTAGTCCAAGTTGTAGGTCTGTGTAGCCTCCTTGGCCCTTTTAGTGCCCCTGGATTGAGTCGATGCTCTTCACCTACGAGAAGGTATAGTTGAGCATTCCGCTTCCCGGGGGCAGGAGCTTGACTGTACCTCCCTCGAACTCCTGAGGGCTGCTTGTAGGAACATCTCTGGTACAGAATTCTGTTTCCCTTAATAACATGTTATTAGGCCTTTACTCTTAGGCCTCCCTGTTCATGTCATCACTGGATCTTGACACAGAGTTGTTAGGCCCCCTTCAGGGGCCTCCTTGGTCATCAAGATTCCAAAGCAGCGCTGCATACTCAAGTTGTTAGGTCTTTTCGGGTATCCTTGATGTGGTAGCTTCCAGGTTGAGCCTGGTGGTACTCCTCTCACCTTTGAGTGGTATTGCGTACCCTGCTCTCTGACGATGGAGGCCTGTCAGATCCTTCAGGCTGAAGGAAGGGCTCTGCTACCTTGCCAGGTGTTCTGGCTTCAAGAAGCCACCCTGGGCAGGCCACTCATAAGGCGAGCTAATTCATATCTAACCCTGCAGGGTTCTTTGAGATTTAAGCTCCCTGTAGCCATGTTTGCAAATGCTCTGAGCTTCAGTTCTCTTTTTATTTGAGTTGCAGAGTATAGCAGTGGTCGAGAAGTTTAAAGGTGCACTAAGCAATATTTGAAAAACACTTTTGACCACAGTGTCGGACAAAATCCCAAAACACACTTGTAGCCAATCAGCAGTAAGGGGCGTGTCTAGTAATGATAGAGAGAATAGAGTACTCAATTTGAGTGCACAGGATGGATATTAGTAGATCGACTATAGATAGAGAGAGATGGCAGATAGGAAGGGTTACGATCAGGCAAGAGGTAGGATCTGCGTAAATATCGGAGCAGCTTTCCAGCAGTGGAGAGAACTCAAGGAGCGGGAAGGCCTGGAATCAGATGCAGAGGTTGCGTTGTTACTTCTTGATAGGTGAGTAACTTGTCTGTGTTGGCTTTTGTTTGAATATGCTTGTGTGTCATCTTTGCTTGTTTCCGCAATTGTCGTTGCCATGGATGTGTACGTATGTGTGGGGTGGAGATATCAAAATAGGGGTGTGGTCCTGTTGGGGTATGGACGTGTTTGTTTTGGTGCATTCAAATATCAACATCAAAGATGTGCTCAGCTACCTTCAAGTCCTTCATCCCTCGAAGGCCAATGTCTGAGCCCTCGAAAATGACTTGAAGGAAGCTGAGCATGTGTCAATAAGAAAGAGGCAAGACTTGAGGGAGATGATCCAGACAAGGTGCTCTCAACACTCTTGTAAGTCCCCTACGCTGGACCGATGATGTGTTTGGCTGTTCTCCTCTTATTTGAGTTGCCGAGTAACTCCGCTCCTGGAAGTTCCGCTCTGCAGTCATGACAGGTCATCAGACCCACAATGAACCTCCCTGTTATACTCAGTGTTGGGTAGTAACTGGTTACATGTAACGGCGTTACGTAATTTAATTACAAAATAAATGTAACTGTAATCAGTTACAAGTTACTTATGAAAATGTTAACGATTACAAAGGGGATTACATTTGAATATTTACACACATCCACATACAGATTTAATTGATTTCTTTCCCAAATTGCACTGATTACGCTGAGACATATGGCCCTATAATTTTCGCGATGCGGAAAACACCGACTGGTTCGTAGAATCCAGTCATAAAAACGGAATTCCTATAGCCTAAAGCGGACGGAATATGCCACATTTTGGACGAATAAATCAAAAGTAGGTCAATACACTTGAATCAAAACGCGATATGGACTAGTGTCTGTGAATAGTAAGCCGCAAAAAGACAATATATGAATCCTGCACGTTCTGTGTCTGTGGAATTCAGGCGCGGACTGGCCATCGGGAGAACCGGGACAATTCCCGGTGGCCTGGCAGCCGATTTGGCCTGCTATTTTAATTAAATTAAAATTAAATGAATTAATATTATTGTATAGTTGCCTGCCGAATGTACTAAAGCGATTATTTCCATTCCAATTCGCCATTCGATAATTAAATATCGGTAACACTTTCTATGAAGCCCATATTTATAACACATTATAAGGGTATTCTTAAGGCATTATAACGAATGCATAATGCATTATAAAAGACCTTATAATATGTTATATCATATAAATAATCATAACAACAATTATAATACATTATAATGCTTACGCATTTGTGGTTATAAGTTTTAAGATTATGATTATTTATAACACACAATGAACACCATATAAAATCTATTTTTACATTTATAATGGACTATATATCTTGACATTGTTTATTTAAGATCTGCACAGTATCTTACTACATCTTGTAAGTGGTTAGGTGTGGAGTGTTATTTGAGTGTTCCCTGTGTGGCTAATATTAATTTTGATGCGAGCTAGTTAATCATTTCAACTGAAAAAAAAAATGCAATGTTTATATGTTAGGTTACATTTTATTTTGATGGTCCCCTTAGTCTATTGACTATAAGCAACTTTGCAACTACATGTCAACTAACTCTCAGAGTATTAGTAGGCTTAGGTTAAGGTTAGGGTTGGTAGAATATTGACGTACTTGCAAAGTTACTTATAATCAGTCAGTTTGTTTGTTGGGGAACCGTCAAAATAATCAAACTAATATTACATAAAAAATAGTTCAAAGCAAATATGTCTTATTACACATTCATCTGATCTGATATCTGATCTTATGGCTGTTTGAGAAAACAAAAAATTATTATTATTATTATTACTACTATACTTATAAGTGGTCTTTGATGGCTTTAAGTAAAGTAGCATAAGAAAGATGGCAAGATATGAGATTTATAATACATTATAACTATGAGAAATATAATCCATTGTAATTTAAGTGGATGCAACATGTTCACTGTGTGTTATAAATCATTATACTCTTAAAAGCTATAACCACAAATAAGTAAATATTATAAAACATTAAAACTGTTCTTATGAATATTCAATATAACATATTATAAGGGTTTTTATAATGCATTATGCATTCATTATAATGCCGTAAGAATACCCTTATAATGTAGCTATTATAAATATGGGCTTCGTAGAAAGTGTTACCTAAATCTCTAATAAATCATGAATCGGTTAGTCGTGACTCGTGACTGGCTTTGGCTCGCGCGCTCTCCGTGCCTCCGCCAAACGGTTTGGATCAGAGTAATCAATGCGAGAGAGAGAAAGTGGACTGTGGAAGCGCACAGGTGGAGCAGAGAAGCAAAACTACTGTTCAGGGATTCAAGTGCAGGTCAGTTTCATCTGTAAATATGCTATTGTAGTTTTGTCTTTGTTTAGTTAAGCAGCAGCAGCCCATTGCTCATCAGTCACTCAAAATACTGTATAAAGGACATCATTATTATCTATTGTAATGTTACAGTAGTAATTTAGCTGACAAATAATCATATTTTATAATAGGTTTAGGGGGAGCTAGGGCAGACAACAACACAACCCTTACGAAAATTAGCGATGATATTAACGATGATAACGATGATAACCACAAATTAACCATGGTTTTTGCTACACTAACCATAGTTTAACCATGGAATTTGTGGTAAAAATAAATACAAATAGTAATCCATTTGCCAAAAAAAAAAAAAAGCATGGTTACTGTACTTTTACTATAATAAAAGCATGGTTAATTTTTGTAAGGGAAAAACATGACTCATGTTCAGTATTAGGATTTTTCTATAAAGATATTGTAGTGATGTACTAATTTTGACATGTAGGCAATTTAGAAAGTATAGTTTTGT
>NW_015540988.1:558578-559099 GCF_001515605.1 Sinocyclocheilus anshuiensis | reverse complement strand
ATAGGGTTGTCCATGTTTCAGAATTTGTTGTGGGTGTATGAGTGTGAGATTTCCCGGCCTGAATTTTTTTTCCCAGTCTGCCCTTCGTGGAAATTAATGGCGCAGACATGCGGTTTAATTTACTACACATAGGCCTACTGAAGCTTGTGGTGTTTTCAGCCTCTGCCGCCTCAATATATGAGTACATGAGCACAAAAACCTAATCTCTAGAACTGTTCTGAGTCACAGACTTATTTTGAGAAAACTATCATCATATCATATACAAAGAGACACCAATGTTTCAGGAGTTTAGCATACAATAGGACACATGCTTAGTAGATAACCGTATCTGAGTTGATGTATAGGCTTTTATTTATTATAATTTTTTTATTAATTAATTTTATTAATTTCAATGAATTAATTCAAGTGATGAAGGATTTTGAAAGTCTGAGCACTACTGTAAGGTTAACCCTGCATGGTGTAAATGTTTGAAAATGATTAACAGTTGCAAATAAACATTCATTAGAAATTTAGAAAAGTAA
>NW_015540988.1:556219-557360 GCF_001515605.1 Sinocyclocheilus anshuiensis | reverse complement strand
CACTACTGTAAGGTTAACCCTGCATGGTGTAAATGTTTGAAAATGATTAACAGTTGCAAATAAACATTCATTAGAAATTTAGAAAAGTAATCAAAAAGTTATCAAAAGTAATAAGTTACATTAATAAAGTAATTGAAAAAGTTACACTACTATTACATTTTAAATAGGGTATGTTGTAATCTGTAACCTATTACATTTTCAAAGTTACCTTCCCAACACTGGTTATACTGCCCATATACTGCCCACCAGTAGAACTGGTGAAACTCCCCTCTCTCTGAGAGTGATCTTGAGTACATTTTACATTTTGTCTCCTGAGGTATGAGTGTGATGGATTATTTGCAAATTGACTGTTAGGATAAACATTTTGCACAATTTATCTGTAATACCATTATAGCCACCGGATGCCTGTATAGCACTATGTAACAATCCCTAGTTTCTAAGAAATTGTCATCACACATAAATTAATTTTATTCCATTTGGATTTGGATACATGTTTAGATATTATCAGTGGCTACTTTTTGTCTTTATCTGTTTTTTGTTCAATTGTTTTGTCAGTTATTGCATTCTTTCATTCAAATATAAAACCCGTTGTTACCTCATACTAGATATAAAAGCCTGATCAGTGGCATAAAAGTAATCAGAATGCAGCTACTTGTTCCTTTGTTACTCATTAATGCGTGAACTTCCCCTTTAAATAACGCGGCGCTCTGCCCTCTATGTGTATGACGCTGGTCCCATTAAGCGCTGTTAGAAGCGAATTAATTGATTCAGCATGTCGGCACTTCCGTAAGGATGCCTTAAATTCGACAAAGCGGTTTAATAAAGGATGTATTGATCTCGTGAATTAGCAAATTTTACTATACAAATATTTTGTAATTGGATGTTAAAGTTTATATGGGAATATTACACGACACACTGATCCTTTAACAATGCATTGGCGCAAAAACGCACACCTTTTGGACCAATTTCACAACATGATTTCTTGTCTGCCACAAATACTGCCTAAACAAAATACTGATTTTGTGCACTTTTTACTGTACCAATATTTTAAATTGGCCTTTGAACTTAGCTTTATTGCATGGCAAAATTACCTTGCCAAAGCACTGACAGAACCCATTGATCTAATGGGGTTTTGAGCGCT
>NW_015540988.1:550685-555881 GCF_001515605.1 Sinocyclocheilus anshuiensis | reverse complement strand
TGTCATGTTATAGGGACTACTGAACAGACATTTAGAAGTTGATTTTAAAATGCAAAGTATGTCAAATTAAAATTAAAATAAAGCTGTGTAAACACTTGCATTTTTACAACACTATAAGTGTGTCCCATCAGGTAATGAAAAGTTCGACACACACTTGTGGTCTTCACACCCACTTGAAGACTTCGGCCAAATACAGGAAATACGTCATTTAAGTAATCAAGTGGTCAAGTGCAAAGACTGCAAGTGTGGGTATTTGGACAAAGCCGGAGTGTATGCTCTACATAGTGCTGGTGATGAGAGCTAGATGAGTTCCAGGTGTGTGTGATTAAGTGTCAGGGAGGATGATGGGAGTGACAGTCAGATGAGTGCGAGAGAGCCTGGCGTGATCATGGCAGTCTCATCTCCGCAACCCTCATTTCCTCTCTCCTCTCCATTGTTTCCCATCATCCTCCCTGAACTCTTCCTCTGTCCTCTTGACTTCTTCCTCTCTGTCTTTTGTCTTTTGATATTTTCTTGTGTCTCTGTCTTTCAACTCTCTTTTTTCCTCTCTCTGCTGGGCTACTTTCTCTCTTTTTGCCTCTCGTTTCTCCATCTCCTTCAGGTAAGTCAAAAGTTACACTTCTTCTCTTTGTCTTTACTGATGTCAGATGAGCTTTGGTCTGCAGTTAGTGCTGTGACCAGATGCAAAAAAAAGGTAAAATAAATGGATGCTGATAAGGTGCTGCTGTGAGTTCCACACCCTCTGTGCTGATCCCTGCCTGTGGACAATTAACAATGTTATTCAAATAATTGCTAAACAACTTCTCTCATTTTTTTAACTCAGCAGACACTTTGCCCTGTAGATTGCTCTGCTCTGTGAGGGTTCTTAAGGACATGTAGAAGCAATGAGTAACACATACCATATATCCACAAAAAAAGGCAGCAATGAATTTAAAATGAACCATTACTCAGTAGAATTCCTTTTTTCCCTGAGCTGCATTTTTCTTGCCTGTGAATAACGATTGATTGGTAGTTTGCCAGGTACTGTAGTAAGACTTTCAGTATGTTTATCTGACCCTGCAAAATAAAAGACTATTTACCTGCTATTACAGTTAAGTTACAATAAATGTTTTGCTTTGTAATGCATAAACATTTCATATTTAAATGCTGATGATGACACCTTAGTATCCATATACTGTACAATTATTGCACATGCACCTGTGGAACAGTCCTTAAGACACTTTACAGATGGTGGGCAATTAAGGTCACAGTTACAATAAGTTAACTTTAAGTTCACTTTTGCTAAATTCTTGTCTTGTTAACTTGGATGTACGTCACTGCTTGGGTTGCATGAGTGCCCACTACTGGCGGACCAGTGCAAAGGGTTAAATTGGAATGTCCTAAGCCATTGATCACTTAGAATTTGCAGTGGAGGTAATTTACTTTTTTTCCCTTATGAATTTGTACCATTTAGCAGGGTTCTGGGGGGGTCTGTCTCCTCCAGAGTTTAGCTCAAACCTTGATCAAACTCACTTGTCAGTGATTTTCTAGTGATCCTAATGACCTTGATTAGCTTGCTCGGGTGTGTTTGATCAGGGTTGAGAAGGATGTAATGTGGGTTCTCTTTGGCTGATTGAAGACCAGGCATGCTGCTGTGCTCTGGATCATCTACAGAGGCTTAGTAGAACATTGCAGTTGTCTAGTCTTATCATGACAAGAACATAGATGTGTAGCTGTGTTCTGTATTCTGACAGGAAGGGTCTGATTTTCCCTGATATTGTAAAGTGTGAATCTACACGATCGGGCTGAGTGATGTTGAGATGTGGGTGAAAGTTATTTGCTGTCCTGGTTGGTGTTAGTGTTGTGGACCCCAGCTGCACAATGATGTTGTGATCAACTGATGGGTTTGCAGGAATTACAAGGAGCTTGGCCAGGTTGAGCTGCAGATGACGCTCCTTCATCCAAGCAGAGGTGTCAGAAAGGCAGGTAGAGATACAAGCTGAGACTGTAGGATCATTTGTTTGACATGAAAGATGGAGCTGCATATCATATGCATAGCAGAGGTAGGACAAGCTATGAGCTTTTGTGTTGTGACCAGTAAGGTCGTGAAAATGAAGAAAAGAACAGGGACAAGCACTGAACCTTGACGCACCCCAGTATTTTAGCTGATGTGACTGACACCCATCCTTTCCATGAAACCCTGAAAGATCTGCCTGTGAGGTAGGACTGAAACCTCCAAAGTACTGTATCTGTGATATGACCAAGTCGGAAAGGGTGGACAGGAGGATCTGGTGGTTAACAATGTCAAAGGACACAAACAGGTCCAGCAGAATAATAACAGTTGATTTGGAGTTTACTCATGCCAGCTGAAGAGTTTTAGTTATGGTCATCAGTGCAGTAGCAACAATTATTATGCAGTTAAATCTCAAAACATTTCATATATTATACACTACAGTTGTATGAGGTGGGAGTAAGTTAGGTGTGATCTGCTGTGATATCACAGTTGTATTGCACTGTTATATGGAGCTGCCTAAAGTTTACTTATGAGTCAACTCACTCCCTTGGTCAAAATTGAGGGGTCAAGGGTCTCTTTATATACAATTCCCTTGTCCACTTGACACAGTTGAGTGTACTTCAAAATGGAACTGGGGATTCCCCTAAGGGAAAGACATACACTTTGCAAGTGTGTCTAAATGTGAAGTGGAATGCACCATAAATGCACCATGCACCACTTTCTGCTGTCTCATCAGAAGACCAGCAGTGAACGTGCAACAAATGGCAATTGCTCCCCTGAACTAGCTCACTTTATCTCATTTAAATTTTATATTCACACAAATATTTACAAATGTTTTAAAAATGCAAATGTTTTTTTTTTTTTACAAGATTACGGAGCATGGCCTACAAATACAATGGTAACGTTCCCTAACAGTGGTGATGATGATATAGAATTAATTTGTAAAGAGAATTGAGAAAGTGCATGTTGGGCCGTTTCTAGCCATTTTGACTCCCTAGGCGAAATACCTATTAGCACCCATCCCCTCCATCCCAAACAAGAAAATAAGATTACATACAAAATAACACAAAACTGATTATGTAAACACTCAAATCTTAAATAACAACCTTGACACATTTCCAAATTATATTTGCATATAGGTTATTATAATTTCTTTTCAGACATCAGTTTCTTGTCACATTCAAACTGGTTGTCATAGTAACGACACTAATTTGCGGAGATTCAGTGCTTTGTGATTTACACAAATCTGAACGCATTATTTGCAAATTGACTGTTAGGATAAACATTTTGCACAATTTATTATCTGTAATACCATTATAGCCACTGGATGCCTGTATAGCTCTATTTAACAATCCCCAGTTGCTAAGAAATTGTCATCACACATAAATTAATTTTATTCCATTTGGATTTGGATACATGTTTAGATATTATCAGTGGCTACTTTTTGTCTTTATCTGTTTTTTGTTCAGTTGTTTTGTCAGTTATTGCATTATTTCAGTCAAATATAAAACCCTTTGTTACTAGATATTAGATATAAAAGCCTGATCAGTGGCATAAAAGTAATCAGAATGCAGCTACTTGTTCCTTTATTAATGCGTCCCCTATAAAAAACGTGACACCCTGCCCTCTATGTGTATGACGCTGGTTCTATTAACTACACCAATATTTTTTAATTGGCTGTTAAAGTTTGTTGGGAATATTACACAACACGCTGATCCTTTATCAATGCATTGGCACAAAAACGCACACATTTTGGACTGATTTCTCAACACGCTGATCCTTTAACAATTCATTGGCACAAAAACGCACACATTTTGGACCGATTTCACAACATGATTTCTTGAGTGCCACAAATACTGCCTAAACAAAATACTGATTTTGTGCACTTTTATTGTAACAATATTTTAAATTGGCCTTTGAACTTGGCTTAAATTTTACTACACCAATATTTTTTAATTGGCTGTTAAAGTTTGTTGGGAATATTACACAACACGCTGATCCTTTAACAATTCATTGGCACAAAAACGCACACATTTTGGACCGATTTCACAACATGATTTCTTGAGTGCCACAAATACTGCCTAAACAAAATACTGATTTTGTGCACTTTTATTGTAACAATATTTTAAATTGGCCTTTGAACTTGGCTTTGTTCATGTTTACGACACTTTAAAAGAAGTCTGGCCGCAGCATTTTGGACAAGCTGAAGACGTGCAATTTGAGATTTAGATATACCGCAATATAAAGAATTGCAGTAATCTAGACGAGACGTAACGAACGCATGAACAGCCATTTCTAAAGTTTTTGGAGTGAGAAAGTGTCTAAAGTGTCACTTTAGACAGTGAACGAAGCTGACGATCAAGATCACGCAGCGATGCTTACGTGCCTTAGACATGTGGAAGAAACGTTGGTTCCTGGTTCAAGGCCCGATGTTAGGGGCTCCTTGTCGTCACCTAACGCTAATGACGGATGCCTCTCTCACGGGCTGGGTAGCGGTCATGAGTGGCCGCTCTGCCCAGGGTCTGTGGGAAGGAAGGGGGGCAGTTGCATTTGCTACCTTAAGCCAGGCAGAATTCACGAGGCTAAGATGTTGATCAGCATCCAAGTCAGATAATGGTTGATCCAAGTGCAACTGTGAGCAACATTCAGCAAAGCACAAATTGTGCTAAACTGTGGAGAGTAGAAACGAGAAAGATTTACAGGTGTATTAGAAAAATGAGAGAGATCTGGAAGAGACAGTGAGAATAATATAGGCTTATGGTCAGAGATCATAAAATCTGAGAGCATAATATCAGTCACATCAAGCCCATATGAGAGAACAAGATCCAATGTATGTCCCTGAATATGAAGGACCTAATTGATGCAGCCTAACAATCCTTTAACGGATTTGAATATTAGAAATGTATTAGTGTGTTATGTGTGTAGTGGACGGCACATTCCAGGGCCCAGTTTATTGCAGGCCCCTCTCTGACCACATTAGTGGACAAAGGTTTGCTACATTTTGATTGGATCTTGGTGGACTAACACAAGCAAACTGGCCAACGTCATCAGATAAAGATGCCAGGACAACAGCCAGACACCTCTTAGAGGGCAAGAAAAAGACATTTGGTATAAAGCCCAGGAAGGACAGGACTTCCTTTTGGTCAAAATGCAGTTTCTGCCCTTCACCCACCAACAGACTGATTCCTCAGGTTTTGGACTGT
>NW_015540988.1:547318-550555 GCF_001515605.1 Sinocyclocheilus anshuiensis | reverse complement strand
ACACCCAATCCCTGTTCCCTGCATCTCCCTCCTGCATAATCTGTTTTTCTTTTTCTCCTTGTAGCTGGAAATCAGCTCACAGAAAATTTGCGGGCTATATAAATATTTTTAAATAATTACAGTCTTGCTCGAGAACTCCGGTCTGACACACGTGGGTTCTCGCGTTATTTCCTTATCACTTCTCGCGTGTGTTTGCAAATGAATGCTACCCCAGATAGTCACGCAGTATGAAAACAACGGCGATCCGACGAGTTCGAAAATCGTGCAGTGTGACCTCGGCATTATTCAGAGAAATAAGTATTCTCAGTGACAGCGATGTGTAGTGCAACATCTTACACAAACTCAGCTGTTAATGGACTAATGAATGCATGCATGACAGCTCAATCTTTTTCCATCATGGACTTAATGTGTTTGTAACATTGCCAAATATATTCTGGTTGTGGTTTGGAAAGTGTATCACAGCCTGGAAATGGAGAAGCGCCAGATTGCAATCTCCTCCTCATCGGAAAGAGATAAAGGTACCTTCCCAATAGACACTCCTTGTTCTGAGTCTCCGGCCTACGTGGTAGGAGATAGAAACAGATGCAGCATGTCCTGAGTCTCCATCCTAGCGAGACAAAGTGGATCGACCAAGTTCTGAGTCTCTAGCCCAGAGAGGCACAAGACACTTAATGTGTTCGTAACATTGCCAAATGTATTCTGGTTGTGGTTTGGTAAGTGAAAAATGCACCGGTAAAACTTTAGTGACACTTTTCTAAATGTGGGTTTGGACTATGCAAATAAATTCCCCAGGAGAAAAGAAGGGTGGGCCACACCGTGTTCCCCCAGTCTGATGGAAACAGCCAATCACAGCCTGGAAATGGAGAAGCGCCAGATTGCAATCTCCTCCTCATCGGAAAGAGATAAAGGCACCTTCCCAATAGACACACCTTGGTCTGAGTCTGAGTCCCAAAAGGGAAGGGATACTAACAGATCAACAAGTTCTGAGTCTGAGCCCCTCAAGGGTGAGACAATAGCAGATGCACTGTTCTGAGTCTCCGGCCTGCAAGGGTGAGACACTAGCCAGATACTCTCGTTCTGAGTCTCCCATCCCGAGAGACAGACACATCAACGTTCTGAGACTCTGGCCCAAGCGGGAAGAGGTATTAACAGATAAGTCCCGAGTCTCCAGCTTGTGAGGCAGCAACAGATACGACCACGTTCTGAGCCTCTAGCCTGTGAGGACAGAGATATTCTACATTTAGAGTCTTCATCCAGCGAGACAACAACAGATGCAGCACGTCCTGAGTCTTCATCCTAGAGAGACAAAGCAGATTGACCAAGTTTTGAGTCTCTAGCCCAGAGAGGCAGAAGACACACAGACATTTGCAACAAGGTTAAGCTCCGGAGAGCAACCCTTCACCTCAAGGTACTTTTGCTTGCATGTTCCAGGCAATGAGCTTCTGCACCTATTCCAGGCCCACATCTGCGTGTTGCAGATTTTAGGACCCTTTGGTGCTCCAGGAGATCAGCATTCTACATTGCTTCGTGTTCAAGGCTGTTTAAACTGATTCCTGCTCCTTTCCCCACTGCATTGTAAACAGCAATTCACTCACTCGATCGCAGAGAAGTAAATATCACTTATCCAGTTTCTTCACCTTATTTGTTTCAGAGTAGCAACAGTTTATCTTTCCAGATAACATAGCTCTGACATAGCAACACCCAACATAATCACTTGCATTTTATGCATCTTATCCACTTTATTCCTTTTTTCCTTTATGGTATTCATTTAGCAGTTGTTGATTACTCTTGTCTATCTTTTGTTAATAAAATCTATTTTATTACACTTGTGTCTTCCTTGTGTTGATGATTCAGAAAGAGGTTCTACAAGTTAGAGATCCCACCAATCTTTCTTATGTGATGTACTCATAACCACACCTTAAGTGACACGTGATCCAAATATCACAACATCATAGGTGACGTGAGTACCCATCACTACACTCTTTTGCCTCCCTAGGTTGGCGAAAGCAAACTCACTACATGTGTAAACCAGGTTAAAGAGATGGGTCTTTAATCTAGATTTAAACTGACAGAGTGTGCCCCGCCCGCAGTTGATTTTGATATTCTAGGTATTATCAAATTGCCAGAGTTTTGAGAACGCAGCGGATGGAGGACTATAATGGAGGACTATAATGCGATAAGAGTTCACTGAAGTACTGAGGTGCTAAACCATTCAGGGCTTTATAAGTAATTAGCAAGATTTTAAAATCTATACGATGTTTAATAAGGAGCCAGTGCAGTGTTGACAGGACCGGGCTAATATAGTCATACTTCCTAATTCTAGTAAGAACTCTAGCTGCTGCATTTTGGACCAGCTGGAGTCTGTTTATTAAGCGCGCAGAGCAACCACCCAATAAAGCATTACAATAATCTAACCTTGAGGTCATAAACACATGAATTAACATTTCTGCATTTGACATTGAGAGCATAGGTCGCAGTTTAGATATATGTTTGAGATGGAAAAATGCAGTTTTACAAATGCTAGAAACGTGGCTTTCAAATGAAAGATTGCTATCAAATAGCACACCTAGGTTCCTAACTGATGACGAAGAATTTACAGAGCAGCCATCAAGTGTTAGACAGTATTCTAGGTTATTGCATGCGGAGGTTTTAGGTCCGATAATTAACACCTCTGTTTTTTTTAGAATTTAGCAGTAAGAAATTACTCGTCATCCAGTTTTATATCGACTATACATTCCGTCAGTTTTTCAATTTGGTATGTTTCACTAGGCCGTGAAGAAATATAGAGCTGAGTATCATCAGCATAACAGTGAAAGCTAACACCTGATGATATCTCCCAAGGTAAAGCGTGAAAAGGAACGGCCCTAGTACTGAGCCTTGAGGTACTCCATACTGCACTTGTGATCGATATGATACCTCTTCATTCACTGCTACGAATTGATGGCGGTCAGATAAGTAAGATTTGAACCATGCTAATGCACTTCTACTAATGCCAACAAAGTTTTCTAGTCTATTCAAAAGAATGTTGTGGTCGATAGTGTCGAACACAGCGCTAAGATGCAGTAGCACTAATAGAGAGATACAGCCACAATCTAGATGATAAGAGCAGGTCATTTGTAACTCTAATGAGAGCAGTCTCAGTACTGTGATGCGGTCTAAATCCTGACTGGAAATCCTCACAGATACCATTTTTCTCTAAGAAGGAATATAATTGTGAGGATACTACCTTTTCTAGTA
>NW_015540988.1:545076-546197 GCF_001515605.1 Sinocyclocheilus anshuiensis | reverse complement strand
AACGGCCCTAGTACTGAGCCTTGAGGTACTCCATACTGCACTTGTGATCGATATGATACCTCTTCATTCACTGCTACGAATTGATGGCGGTCAGATAAGTAAGATTTGAACCATGCTAATGCACTTCTACTAATGCCAACAAAGTTTTCTAGTCTATTCAAAAGAATGTTGTGGTCGATAGTGTCGAACACAGCGCTAAGATGCAGTAGCACTAATAGAGAGATACAGCCACAATCTAGATGATAAGAGCAGGTCATTTGTAACTCTAATGAGAGCAGTCTCAGTACTATGATACAGTCTAAATCCTGACAGGAAATCCTCACAGATACCATTTTTCTCTAAGAAGGAATATAATTGTGAGGATACTACCTTTTCTAGTAGATTCGAGATCGGTCTGTAATTAACTAGATCTTTGGGGTCAAGTTGTGGTTTTTTAATGAGAGGCTAAATAACAGCCAATTTGAAGGTTTTGGGGACATATCCTAAATGACAATGATGAATTAATAATAGCCAGAAGAGGACCTATGACTTCTGGAAGCACCTCTTTTAGGAGCTTAGATGGAATAGGGTATAACATACATGTTGTTGGTTTAGTTTATACAAGTTTATACAATTCTTCCTCTCCTATAGTAGAGAATGAGTGGAATTGTTCCTCAGGGGATCTATAGCACACTGATGCGATACAATTACAATTAACTTACAGTTACAATTTTATCTCTAATAGTATCGATCTTGGAAGTAAAGATCCAAAAAAAAAGAAAAAAAAAGAAAACAGTAATAGATGCGAATAGAAAAGCGAATGACAAGCTAACCGGCTAACGAATGCTAATGCGCTGCACGCATGCTGCACTCGCGATTTCAGATTAAAAGCAAACGATCAAATTAGTCAGATTAGTTTGATAGACAATATCACAGTTAAGGCTACCACCTGCTGCCATCAGAGCAAGTGTAATTACTGCATTCACGCGCTCCTCGGATGCTTTCATTTCCCGAAATGTGCTTAAGTCGGAATGTGAAAACAACATGGACACTCATGTTACTACAAAGATTTGTTGGATTTGTATTATTAGAGATTTCCGACTTGAGTTCACGTGCATTTTCTGAGTTGGGAAATTATTTTT
>NW_015540988.1:541705-543415 GCF_001515605.1 Sinocyclocheilus anshuiensis | reverse complement strand
ATCTGCTTTCTGATTCGGTTCTAGTACATACCGGTTACATAGGTACCGGTGCCATATTGGTACCGTGTTTCGGTACCCAACCCTACTTAAGATTGTCTGTGTCCAACTCTCTGATGAAACGACAAGTTATCTCTATCTTTCAAGGTCTCACTGAAAGGATAGATGTCTGAATCACACCAACTAACTATTAAGGTACCCCAAGGATCAATGCTGGGCCCCCTACTTTTCTTGACTGTATTAAAGACCATTATCTCCTGCTCAAATTGACGAAGAATTCTTTGTCATTTCGGATCACTTCATCAACTGAGCACAACATCACCTTACAGCTAGCCTCCTCAATAATAAGGCCATGTGTCCACAAAAGCATTCTTTCCTGAGGCCAGTGTATTTTTTCAGTTGTTGCTATCACAGTTCCATGTATTTAAACAACCCAGCAGACAGGTCGGGCTGTGTTTGGGAGAAAATCAGCGGGTCTTTATGTGTGAACAACAATCTTTATGTGTGAACTACTCAACGATGCATCAAATATGCTCGCTGACGCGTCGCCGACACCTCGCCGATGGCAAACAAATATCTAGCATGCCAAATATCTGGACCGGTCAGCCGACTCGACATCACGTGGTGTCAGGTGTCGTGACGAGCTACAGCCAATGAGAGAGCAAGGCATGGGTTGAGGTCAGCGGAAGAAAAACAACAGCAGCAACATGGCTTAAAGAAAAGTTTGGACACAATAAATGGAGCAAAATCTTTCATCTAGCAAACAGCTTGCAGCACTAATTTCTTCCACACATCCATTTTCAAATAAACAACTCCTGTTTCACATGTAGTTTCGCGTCATTCCCGTTCCAATTCTCGCGTGTGTTTTCGTGACAAAACGTGGTTTGTAGAGTCGTCAGTGTTGGGGAAGCTACCCTGAAACTGTAGCTTGACCAGCTACAAGCTACTCATAAATTAAAGTAGTTAAGCTACATTCAAGCTACCCTTCTGAAAAAGTAGCTAGCTACACTACAAGTTACTGTCAAAAAGTAGCTAGCTGCATTGACACTACTTAATTTTTTTTTATTATTATTCCTCTTTTTTTTTACAATTAACATTACAAATAACTAAATAATTATTAATGAAGAATTATAATGTAGTTATAAGTAAAATATAATGGTTTGTAGAGTCGTCAGTGTTGGGGAAGCTACCCTGAAACTGTAGCTTGACCAGCTACAAGCTACTCATAAATTAAAGTAGTTAAGCTACATTCAAGCTACCCTTCTGAAAAAGTAGCTAGCTACACTACAAGTTACTATCAAAAAGAAGCTAGCTACACTGAAACTACTTTCAATTTTTTTAATGATTATAATTTTTTTGTACGATTAACAATACAAATAACTTAATAATTATCAATGAAGAATTATATAAAGTTATAAGTAAAATATAATAAAGTTATAAGTAAAATATTTGGGGTTTAAAACAACATACTGTAATGCAATCATGATTTCAAAGAGAAGTGTGAATTCAGGTTGATTGGGACACTTTTTCAAGCCATTTCAATGACAAAAAGTGTCCCACTCATTTAATTTAGTAAACTATCCGATAAACACAATAATAAAATACTGTATAGTTAAATAGTTATTTTAGTTATATTAGTATATTGCTACAAATGTAACGAACACCAATGCAAGAACAAAATGTATGTAACTTAAACTGGATACGGAGGAGGCA
>NW_015540988.1:537169-537939 GCF_001515605.1 Sinocyclocheilus anshuiensis | reverse complement strand
CTGAAACTGTAGCTTGACCAGCTACAAGCTACTCATAAATTAAAGTAGTTAAGCTACATTCAAGCTACCCTTCTGAAAAAGTAGCTAGCTACACTACAAGTTACTATCAAAAAGAAGCTAGCTACACTGAAACTACTTTCAATTTTTTTAATGATTATAATTTTTTTGTACGATTAACAATACAAATAACTTAATAATTATCAATGAAGAATTATATAAAGTTATAAGTAAAATATAATAAAGTTATAAGTAAAATATTTGGGGTTTAATACAACATACTGTAATGCAATCATGATTTCAAAGAGTAGAGTAAATTCAGGGTGATTGGGACACTTTTTCAAGCCATTTCAATGACAAAAAGTGTCCCACTCATTTAATTTAGTAAACTATCCGATAAACACAATAATAAAATACTGTATAGTTAAATAGTTATTTTAGTTATATTAGTATATTGCTACAAATGTAACGAACACCAATGCAAGAACAAAATGTATGTAACTTAAACTGGATACGGAGGAGTCATAAAATAAGCAGGTTAAACTCACACAGCACATGCGGTATTTACTGACTGTGAATGGACACGTCAATCATCAGCTGCGTGCGTGAATACTCTGGGCTTTGCGTGAATCCCGCCGCAACCATCCTTTGCCAAATGATAAGCACACTACTATATTGCGATGTTATTTTCTGTTCGATTTGTGTTCATTACAAAACTGTGGGGGGACAGATTATATTATGACCGTTCATCATTGTAAAATAGACATTTGATA
>NW_015540988.1:526629-537034 GCF_001515605.1 Sinocyclocheilus anshuiensis | reverse complement strand
CGGATGGCGGTAATGAACAAATTTAGTTTGTGATCTAGTCAGAAGAAGACGCTGCGCTGCTTCAATGCATTACAAGCCCGTGACTCGTCAGAACACAAAACTGAATGTAGCGTTAGGTCGCGCTACATGGCTACTTGCTGGAAAAAGTAGTTAGTTACAGGAAAAGCTACACTATTTTAAAAGTAGCGTCGCTACTGTAAAGCTACTGAAAAATGTACGGCGGGGCATAGAGGAGAAACAATAATGTACAGTATGTGGAAAATAATGTGTTTTTTTAACCTTAAACCGCATAAACACATTTCATTACACCAAATACACAAAATAATGTTATTTTTAGCAGAATCATATGACCCCTTTAAAGAGTGCAAAGTCAAGATACAAGCCATAGAAAAAGAAATGCCCCGTCTAGTAAAAGAAAACAATGAGCTGAAAGAAAAGGTCACGGAGTTGGAGCGCTACAAGAGACGCTGGAACCTTAAAATACATGGATTGAAAGAAAAAGTCGACGAAAGCACCCGAGACGTCGTCATGAGTATCCTGTCCAAATTAGCACCGCAGTGGAATACTTTGATGGAATCGGTAGTGGATACTGCTCATCGTATTGGAAGGAAAGAAGAGGGGAGAGACCGCCAGATTATCATCCAGTTCACCATGAGATTCCACCGCGATTCCATCTGGAAACTGTCCAAAAACTCTAAGATCTGCAAAGACTTGGGGATTCACTTCAAGCAAGACTTTTGCAAAGCTGACAGAGAGGCTCGCGCAGTTGCATGGCCGAAGATGAAGCAAGCCAGGGCGGCAGGACAGAACGTGTACTACAGAGGACATGTCGGCTATATCAACGGTAACAGGGTTACTTTGGATTAGAAAGAACTTTGGACCAAAGCATGTCGTTACTTCTTGCAGCACAGGTTTGAGTTGTTTACATCAACGACTTTGTTAATAGGTTCTCGTCTAACCGTAACAACCTTTGACTTGTTTATGCTTTTGTAATTAAAAGGGAATGTTGTTAATTTAGTTAGCTCTTATTGTGTAATTCTATTATATATTATGTTATTTACTCAAATGTGAGGTGGATGGATTATCTCGGCAAAGGAGAAGTGCTCACTAACACAGATTTAGACAGATTTGTGAACAATATTTGAGAGAAATAGGCCTTTTGTGTACATAGAAAAAGTCTTAGATCTTTGAGTTCAGCTCATGACAAATGGGGGCAAAAACAAAAGTGTTGCGTTTATAATTTTGTTCAGTGTACTAATCAATATGCTGAATTATTCCCAATACTGTATGTCTTAATGAGGATTGTATGTATGAGGGTCCTTCCATTGGGCAGTACCAGTGGTTTCCATTGGATTGTACCAGTGAATTTAAATAACCCAATGAACTCTGGGTGATTTCCAGAATTTGACAGGAACAAGTAAACAGATTTGATGAATGTCTCATGTGACCACCGACAACCAATGGGAGGCGGCAAAATTAAAGTTTTTAAAAAATGGTTGATTTGGCCAAATTCCACCATTTAAAAGATGGACCAGGTGTGCTAGTAATAAATTGTGGCAAACCAGACAGGCATAACCAATAAAAAACCGGAACTACCAACTTTGGTAAGAGAAAAAGGTATAAAACGGATGCGCGTAAAACGGATGCGCAGACAGACAGAGACTTCAGATGCGGTTACCGTTATCTCGGCTTTGTTACTTTGTTTAATAAAGTCGTATTTTAACATCTGGAACTCTGCTTCTCGAGCTTCATTGACTACACTGAAGAAATTAATCATTGGCTCCGCGACACAACACTCTCCGCTGGTAATTATACTGGCAAAAAAAGGGGGAAAACAAAATTCCTTAATTGTCAGTTTGTTAATTCGATATAAACGTTTTTTTTTCTTTCTTCTCTCTTCAAGTTGATATTTTTCAGTTCGAAAGGAGGGGAGAAAAAGTGAAGCCAAGTTAACAAAGGCTGTTCACTTTTGATTTTTTATTTAATGAAAAGTGTTCATTTTACAGTTAACTTGTTTGTATTTAATAATGATTGATAGGGGCCTTGCAGGAGTGTTTAATTCCAAAAAACTAATTTACTTATTTTATTTCTCCCTTTGCTTATTTATCTCTTTTTTATATTTTTTCTTATAACCAGATGTTCTCTTATGTTTCACTCAACACTAGGGGTCTAAGAGATTCTGTTAAAAGGAAATCTATTTTTCTTTTTTGTAAAAATGAAAAAGCGCAATGTTTTCTTCTCCAAGAAACTCATTCTGTTGACTTGGATGAAAAATTCTGGTCAAACCAATGGGGAGATAAAATACTTTTTTCTCATGGTTCTAATAGGTCCGCAGGTGTTGCCGTACTTTTAAATAATTTTCCTGGGAAGTTTTTAACCACTGTTAGGGATACTTGTGGTCACTGGATAATTTGTGTTTTTGAAATAAATGAAAATGAAAGTTTTGATTTTGGTAAATATATATGGATATAATAATCATAACCAAAACAAAATTTTAATTACTGAGATTACAACAGTTGTTAAGGATCTATGCCAAAGGTATCCTACTGAAGATTTTATTTTTGGAGGGGATTTTAATATGGTGATAGACGAATGGCGTGATAGAAAATACCTGAGACACCATTACAATCCCATATTGCTAGACTTTTGTAGTGTGTTTAAATTGATAGATATATGGCGCACTAAAAACCCTGGTATTCAAGTTTTCAGGTGTTTTAAACCTGCTGGTTCAGTCAAATCCAGGTTAGATTTCTGGTTAGTCTCTGAATTTAGATCTGGTCTGGAGTCAGACTCTATAGTTTCTGCTGCACCATTAACTGACCATTGTATGGTTAAGCTTATTCTTAGACCTACAAATGCATATCAAAGGAGAAAAGGTTATTGGAAATTCAATTCAAACCTTCTACATAGTGAACCCTTTTGTCATGAAATTATAGCTACAATTAATAATATAAATGGAGATTCAAATTTTAAAGCTTATAGAGAGAAATGGGAATATTTAAAGTATAAAGTATATGTCAGATCTCTATATCTTACGGTAAATTATTAAGCAGGAATAGTAAAAAAAAAGAATTGAAAATGATTAAAGAAATAAACAGTTATTTGTATTAAATCCTTCTTAAGTGAAAATAATAAACAAAAACTACTTCTCCTTCAATCTTCGTTAGACAACATTTATGTTGATAAAGCCAAAGGAGCATGTATAAGATCGAGAGCAAAGTGGATAGAGGAGGGAGAAAGGAGTTCAGCATATTTTTGTAGACTGGAAAAAAAGAGACAAGAACGTAATAGTGTTAAAGCTTTACTGATTAATGATCAAGAATGTACAGATCCTGAAAAAATTTCTAAGGAAATGTATTGTTTCTACAGTAATTTATACTCCTCCTCTTATTCACATACAGATGCTTATGCTTTCTTTGATCACATTAAGGATTGGATTCCAACAGTAGATCAGCGTTTTAAAAATGTTTGTGATGCAGATATTAGTATGGAGGAAGTGGAAAAAGCAGTGAATTGTTTATCATTAGACAAATCACCTGGTTCAGATGGATTAACGAGTAACTTCTATAGGCATTTTTGGAAATAAATTAAAGACCTTGTTTTTCATATGTTGAAAGAAATATCTGAATCCCATATTCTTCCAACTACTATGAAGCAAGGGGTTATCACTCTTATCCCTATCCCTAAATTAATAGACAATCTTAGCCCCATAACCCTGCTTAATAATGATTATAATATTTTAACTCATTTCACAGTTAAACACAGTTTCACAGATTATTTCAGAGACACAGTCAGGTTTTTTGAAAGGCCGCTCAATTCACAATAATATACGACTTGTGCTTGATTTACTGGATTATAATTATTTAATTGAAGATGGTTTCATTTTATTTCTAGACTTTTTTAAAGCTTTTGACATTATCGAACACAAATTTATGTTTCGTACTTTAGAATTATTTGGTTTTGTAGAAAATTGTATTAATCTAGTTAAATTAATTTATAAAACAGCACAGTTATATTACCACATGGTATATCGCCAAGATTCTCAATTGACAAAGGAATCAAACAAGGGTGCCCCATCTCTCCCCTGCTCTTTATTGCTGCTGCAGAAATGCTCTCCATTCTTATAAAAAATTCAGATTTTGAAAAATTGACAGTATTTGGCAAACAGTTAGTCATCAGCCAATTGGCAGATGACACAACCATATTCATGAAAAACATTGATCAAGTTCCAAAAATTCTCCAAACCATAGAGTTTTTCTCAAGGGCATCTGGCTTAAAGTTACATCTTAAAAAATGTGAATTACTACCGATTCATAACTTTCCTCTGTCAACCGTTTACAATATTCCTGTTAAAGATACTATTAAATACCTAGGTATACACATTACAAAGGATAATAGTTCACTTAATAATCTCAACATTTGGAATACTTTAGATAAGTGCAAGTCCTACTTAAACTCGTGGTCTCAAAGAGACGTTTCTATTATTGGCAGAATTTTTCTTACAAAAATGGAATGCATTTCTAGACTCATTTACCCAGCCTACTCAATCTCTTTTCCTAAAAATGCAATAAAAGCTATAAACCAAGCTAACTTTAATTTTATCTGGAAAAGAAAAACACACTACATTAGAAAAGGAATGTTGGTCAAAGAATATGAAGAAGGAGGACTAAAAGCCCTTGACATTGAATGTATTAATGGTACGATTAAAACAAATTGGCTAAAATCCTTTTTGAAAAATGAAAATAGTTTTTGGTTTCATATCCCCAGCCAAATATTTATGAAATTAGGAGGTATCCATTTTTTCCTTAGACGTGATTATGACCTTAAAAAACTCCCTGTTAAGTTATCAGTGTTTCATCAACAGGTTTTACTTTATTGGAAAATGATCTATAAGCATAATTTTAGTCCCCATAATGTCCCTTTATGGAACTGTAGATATGTTGTATTTAGGAACAAATCCTTATTCTACAAAAACTGGTGGGAGAAAGGAATATGGTCTGTCATGCAAATATTAGATAATACAAGATTCTCAATTGACAAAGGAATCAAACAAGGTTGCCCCATCTCTCCCCTGCTCTTTATTGCTGCTGCAGAAATGCTCTCCATTCTTATAAAAAATTCTGATTTTGAAAAATTGACAGTATTTGGCAAACAGTTAGTCATCAGCCAATTGGCAGATGACACAACCATATTCATGAAAAACATTGATCAAGTTCCAAAAATTCTCCAAACCATAGAGTTTTTCTCAAGGGCATCTGGCTTAAAGTTAAATCTTAAAAAATGTGAATTACTACCGATTCATAACTTTCCTCTGTCAACCGTTTACAATATTCCTGTTAAAGATACTATTAAATACCTAGGTATACACATTACAAAGGATAATAATTCACTTAATAATCTCAACATTTGGAATACTTTAGATAAGTGTAAGTCCTACTTAAACTCGTGGTCTCAAAGAGACATTTCTATTATTGGCAGAATTCTTCTTACAAAAATGGAATGCATTTCTAGACTCATTTACCCAGCCTACTCAAACTCTTTTCCTAAAAATGCAATAAAAGCTATAAACCAAGCTAACTTTAATTTTATCTGGAAAAGAAAAACACTACATTAGAAAAGGAATGTTGGTCAAAGAATATAAAGGAGGACTAAAAGCCCTTGACATTGAATGTATTAATGGTACGATTAAAACAAATTGGCTAAAATCCTTTTTGAAAAATGAAAATAGTTTTTGGTTTCATATCCCCAGCCAAATATTTATGAAATTAGGAGGTATCCATTTTTTCCTTAGATGTGATTATGACCTTAAAAAACTCCCTGTTAAGTTATCAGTGTTTCATCAACAGGTTTTACTTTATTGGAAAATGATCTATAAGCAAAAACAGATAATTAAAAAAAAAAAAAAAAAAAAGAACAAGTAAATAAGGAATAAAAAATATATAAATTGACAATCGTATGTGCAGGTATTTTACAATAGACAGTTTTGTATGTACAGATATATAATGTGCAAATTTGAGGTGTAGACGGAGTATGAGTGTTAGATAAGTGTATGAGTGTATAAATAGTGTGTGTTCCACAGTTATTGTTAAGTGTTCATGAGATGGATTGCCTGAGGGAAGAAACTGTTCCTGTGTCTGGCCGTTCTGGGGGGTATTGCACAATTTTGTCGGAGCTGAACGCAGCCCAGGTTCAGCAAACGTGCAACGGACTAAGCCAGGATGCGCTGATTAAACTAGGTCAAGCCGCGCCTTTTCTGTTATCCTGGCTTTCTCAATTCTACTTTTGAGCAATGCCCCTGTGCAGTCGTTGGTGTAGAGGGAGAAGAGCAGTGGGGAGAGAACACAACCCTGAGGAGCCGAGGGCTCTGGCAACCAAGGCGGAGGCGGAGATTCGGAGATCCGCGGCGGAGCCAGAGCGACTGAGGACCAAGGTGGAGCTGGCGGGAGGAAGGAGCCCAACGGAGCTGGTGGGACAGAGCGACGAGGCGCAGCCAGAGGAGTGGAGTCCAGAGGCGAAGGCGGGTCGACGCCCGACCAAGGCGGAGCCGGAGGGACAACGGAGCCCGGTGGAGCTGATGGATTGATGGGTGACGGTGGAGGCGAGGGAGCTAGTAGCCGAGGTGGAGCCACTGGGTCTATGGGCCGAGGTGGAGTCCGGGCCTTGGAGGCTGGAGGCGGAGGTGAGGGAGACTCCAACCACGGTGACGCAGGAGGATGGCAGTCCCGCGGTGCTCGCACCGCAATGATGGTGGGCTGAGGGCGAGTAGAGGGGCTGCCAGCTGACAGCGGTGGAGGAGGCTGGAACGGGTGGGAGGGCGGGCATTTTCGAGGAGCGGGCACTGGAGGGCGCTCTGAGCTTGATTCGGGGGCTTGGGATGGGCTAAACTGGGGATCAGGAGCCCTTCCGGGGCTGAACTGGGGATCAGGAGCCCTTCCTGGGCTAAACTGGGGATCAGGAGCCCTTCCTGGGCTTAACGAGAAATCAGGAGCCCTTCCTGGGCTAAATTGGGTATCAGGAGCCCTTCCTCGGCTAAACGAGGAATCAGGAGCCCTTCCTGGGCTGAATTGGGGATCAGAAGCCCTTCCTGGGCTAAACGAGGAATCAGGAGCCCTTCCTGGGCTCGAGGCTCGACAGGGGATCGAGAGCCATTCCTGGGCTAAACAGAGGATTCCGCGGTCTCTCCTCCTCATTTTGGCCCTGAATTCCCTCCATAGTCCGCTCACCCTCAGCCATGATGCAGGGGGCGGAGCTCCTCTCCGCACTCACACAGTCCACGGCTTGCTCCCTCGTGGTGGGCACTGTCGCCGGCTCTCGCACCTGGTCTGACAGGTTGGGCTCAACTTCCGAGGCAATCCTCTGCTCAGTTGCTTGGCTTTGCTTTAGCTCGCGGATCGCGGCGGGAAATGGCTCTCCGTCATCGGTGGGCTCAGGCTGATGCTCCGTACCGCGGGGAGATGGTGGGCTGGGCTCTGGGTCCGGAGTGGATCCGGCGGAAAGGAATATGGTCAGTCATGCAAATATTAGATAATACCGGAGTAATGTCTTTTGAAACTTTTAGTTCCAAATTTAATTTATTTGACAGAAAACAATATGATAACATCATCAAAGCTATCCCACAATCTATAATTCAGATGTCTTGTAATTTATCTCAAAATAATGTAACACCTTGTCTTAATTAAATTAATTATATAAATGATCTATTATAGAAATGTATCCAATACTGTAATCCGGAATGTTTTTGTTAATGAACTATATCCCTTTTCTTCTTCAAAAAAAATGTAATATTCCATTATTTCTCTAAGGATGAAGTTAAAATTTTAAGAACAAAATATTTGAAATTTCCAGTTGCACCAAAAGCGAAGGAAGTCCATTTTAAAATTCTTAATGGAGTATATCCTTCTAGAGAATTTTTGAGACGTCGATTTGGTATTGACGTTAACAACTGTTCCTTTTGTGATGATCAAATTGAAACTACAGAACATCTTTTTTATGATTGTAAATTTGCCTGTGCCTTTTGGGAAGATATACATTACTGGTTATTTCCTAAATTTGAAAATGTACATGTTTTAACAAAAGAAAATTTATTATTCGGTTTATTTTTGAAAGATGAAACACATGATTTAGCAATTAACACTATTATTATTCTTGGGAAGTTCTTTTTGCATAAGAACAGATTCCTGAAAATTCTTCCAAATTTCTACGTATTTCACAAGGAACTATGTCATTACTTTTTGTCGCTGAAACGAATGAAGAAAAAGAATGCCTTAATTTTCTGTAATTTAATAGAAAATCTTAAACTTCCTGAAAACCCCTAATATATATATATATATATATATATATATTTTTTATATTATTATTATTATTATTTTTCTTTTTTTTCTTCTTTCTCTTCTTCTTCCTCTTCTCCTTATGTTATGATGCTTGTCTGTTGTCTGAATAAGAAATTTTGCATTTTGTACCAGGCCATTTATGGTTGTAAAGTTCACATTGTTCAATAAAGTAAAAAAAAAAAAAAAAATATATCGTCTGTTCCTGTGTTGTTTCTTTCTTCTTCTTTTGTTCAATGGTCGTATACATGCTTAGTGCATATCGCCACCTAATTGATGGTTGTGCAATCATTTTTATTTTTTTCCGTTTAATCTTTAATCCTTGAGAATATGAATTATATTGTTTGTTTGATGCTAATTATATATTAAGTCATATCAGATATGTAGTTTGGATAAAAGACAGACAATCAAGTCATGTAGTCTGAACAGCACAGCGATCTGCCGACATTTAAAGTCGTGTAGTGTGAACTTAGCTTAAGTGCTGAGCATCTATTTCATGCTGAGTGCTGCAGATCTGGCTTTTTCTCTGGTTGCAGAGAGTTAAAAATGTTCAGTGGCTATACAATTGAAGAGACTTTTACAACAGTAACTAGTTCTAGAGTATATCTGACATCCCTGGACTACCACAATATTAATGAAAAATAATGCTTGGAGGAACACATGCACACATACATTTTTTTTCGTCTATTCAGAAATAAATTATATAGATATTAAATATCTATAAAAATTAAGCATTCTTTTGCCCATAGTTCCCCATTGTTGAAACCCATGGCATTTGTTCCTCATAATTAATGACCTATAAGGCTGATTCACATTTTTATGACCGGCTGAGATCACCTAAGATGAATTTCATGTGCTTTCATGATTTATTTTTTTATAAGTGCTGAAGAATTGAGCACAAAAGTTGTCTTTTTTTCCATTTATTGCTGTTGGGAAATTTGAGAATTTTCATTCGTTCGTTCATTCATTCATTCATTCATTCATTCATTCATTCATTCAGATTACTGAGAATCTGGACTACTCATGCATGGGAAGAAACCTCAGCTACATCCAGTATTCCTTCCTCCATTCAAACTCTGGATTTCAGTTTTAAAGGGGTCATATGATGCTGCTAAAAAGAACATTATTTTGTGTATTTGGTGTAATGAAATGTGTTTATGCGGTTTAAAGTTAAAAAAACACATTATTTTCCACATACTGTACATTATTGTTTCTCCTCTATGCCTCGCCTTTTTGAAACGAAGCTCATCGGTCTGAAAAAGTGAGGTGTGCTGTGATTGGCCAGCTATCCAGTGCATTGTGACTGGCCGAATACCTCAAGCGTGAGACGGAAATGTTACGCCCCTCACATACTGTTGATGCCGTGTCCCGGCCGGAGCGATGAGACAAGACATTAAAACCCATTACAAACGAGGCATTTGTTGCATCCAGTGGGGACATAATTACTGATTATAATGACTTATACTGTCTCTTTACACGTTGCGTTGCATTGCATCGCGCCGCGTAAACATAACACCCTGTCTGCATTCGTGATCAGAGAAATGACAAACAACAAGCGCTACTCTACACTGCTCAAAACTCGTGTTTTAATCATCAGTGGCAAATCCTTTAAATGAAAAAGTACTTACGTGAGTCAGAACTGCCGGCATTTTAGTCTAACGTTACTCTCCCAGGATCAGTAAACAGTCCTCCATAAAATGTGCTGCACACATCTGGATATTTGGGTTGAAGTGTTCTGGAACAGTGTTGTAAATACAACTTAACCACTGATTTGTAGTCGTGTCCTCTTTTGGAAGACCAAACAAAGTAATTTCGCTTTCACAACGAAAAACACAGCGGCCTAGCGGAAGCCCCGGCTTAGCGTGAGCTGAGGTGGCAGGGTTGAGAACGGCGCAGCCGGCGGATCCGACGAAGGAGCAGCAAGCACATGTGACGACCCCGGGCTTCGTCCACGGTGAAAGCCGATCCGGCGATCCACAGCACTAAGTTGATGTATTCCCTCAGCGACCAGCACAGATCAGCTCTAGGCATGACGAAGCGGATATCGTCCTCTTTTGGAAGACCAAACAAAGTAGTTT
>NW_015540988.1:471058-526493 GCF_001515605.1 Sinocyclocheilus anshuiensis | reverse complement strand
GTCCTCTTTTGAAAGACCAAACAAAGTAGTTTCGCTTTCACAACGAAGCACACAGCGTCTTCAGGACATGGCTGCAGCATCAACAAAACTACAGTGAGACTAAAAGTTACGCCTTCTTTCTTTGCGTGAACATTTGGGCGGCGTTATGCAAATCTTCCCACACAGTGACGTAGATATGTGGGGGCGTGTTAGAACGAGCCGTTTTAGGTAGGTGTGGCTGACTCTTAACTTTTATAAAGAATATCTCTTTGGATTTGAGACTTTAGTCTTTGCAACTTTACAGATCTTCATGATGCACCAAGAGCTTGTAACACTCCAAAGAGAAAGGAAAAATTGAAATCGCATCATATGACCCCTTTAATGTTTTGAAACACTTACCAGTTTTGTCTTTTTTGCGAGTCCTTGATCTGTCAAGGTAAGCAATATTGTTACCATCTAAAATATATTGTATAATATGTTGCTCTATACATTATATTAAATGTATGTATTTGCTTTTAGATGCCACATCAAGCACATAGGAAATAATATTTTATACAATGTGAAGAATTTGCCATGTTGTTAAACCAGTTTTCCCAACGCAAAGCTCCTTTTGAAAACTTAAAATTAAGGTCTTTCTATGCATCATGGGAATGTACGTTGGAAACAAATAACTTCCCTTTTAAAACAAAAAGGAGAAGTGACTGATGTTTGCACATGCAATACTAAGACAGCAGAGAATACTCAGATTTATGTCAAATTGATCTAGTGAGAGAAAAGCTCCTAGTTTGCTGTAGGATCTAGAATCTCCTGTATAACAGTTTGTTCTATGTCACATCAAGTTTTTCATAAATCTCACGCAAGATCATTTCTAACAATGATCGTGGCATATGGGGAATGGATGATTTTCCTAGGCTCAGTCTTATTTTTGGTGAGTTCTGGACAAGGACAGGAATGTACCATGGTAAGAACAATACATAATATAGTTAATATTGCTCATATGTATGTTTTAAAACTATGTCTTAAATCTAGAAACTACGTCATCTATCTATCTATCTATCTATCTATCTATCTATCTATCTATCTAATAGAAACGTAAAAATGTCTTGGTGTCTCTCAGAGAGAACAAGAAGGTTAATAAAAAATCAAAAATACCAAAAGTAAGTTAATAAAAAAGTAAGTAAGTTAATAAAAAAAAGGGGCCTTTCCTGTGTCATTCTTTCATTTCTAGATAATCAAGAATATGGAGTACTCATGTTCTGGAAGAAATTTGACTCATATTCCCAACAGTCTTCCCTTCACTGTGATGTCTCTGGATTTCAGTTTCAATTTCTTGAGCTCTTTACATAAGTGTGCATTTCCTGTATTGGTCAGTTTGCAAGTCTTGGATCTCACGAGGTAAATTAACACTCATGAATCATTATGTTACAATTTATACGTTAGCTATTTTTTTTTAAATTGACTAATTTTTAATCTTTTTGCCTTTCAGATGCCACATCAAGCACATTGAAAATGATACTTTCTACAATGTGAAGAATTTGACTACTTTGATTCTCACTGGAAACCCTATTACATATTTTGGGCCTGGATGCTTAAATTCTTTACATAATCTACAAAGACTAGTTCTTGTGGATGTTGGTCTCTCGTCATTACAGCTTCAAATGAATAACCTAACCAAGTTGCAGGAGCTTAGAGTCGGGACAAATAACATACAGTCCATGTCTCTCCCTCCATTCATGAGCACCTTCAAAGACTTCAGTTTACTTGATCTACATGCCAATAATATATCCATCATCAAAACCGATGACACAGTTGTGTTGCGAGAGATCGGCAGAAACATGACTTTGATTCTCTCTAGGAATCAATTATTACACATTGAACCAGGAGCTTTCAAAGACATTTATCTCAAGGAGTTTCACATACAATCTTCCTTTGCTTCATTAAATGCACAAAAGGAGTGTCTAGAAGCTCTTACTGGTCTCAGTGTGGATAAGTTGTTCATAGGAAGTTACAGAATGCAACGGAAAGTCAAAGTGTCAAATGGAAGTTATCTTGATGGTCTTTGCTCAATTAATTTCAATGAAATATATTTTGTTCAGAAAGAATTTTCTGACTCTGAAATGCACTTGTTCCGCTGTATGATCAATGCGACAAAAATCATATTGAAAAGAGGATATATTAAAAGCTTGGAATATATTCCATTTCATCGTCTTAAAGAACTGTATTTAGGCCCCACTTCATTATCAGCTGTACCATTGATTTCACACATACCTAGCTTAGAAAAACTAGTGGTGAGGAACAATATGCCCATGACCTTTAATGGTATTAGTGATTTGCCTCTTCTTCAGTTTGTAGATTTGAGTGGAAACTTTTTGATTTTGAAGGACTGCTGTTCCCAATTTTTTCAAAGGACACCAAATATTCATTACATGAATTTTAGTCAAAACACAGAGATAGGGATTGCGGATAAGCCATTTTCTGGATTAGACTTGCTTGAATTGTTGGACCTCCACCATACAAAACTAGTCCTAGTTTTTTACTTTGGATTTTTACATGGTCTGAAAAATTTAAAGTATTTGGATATATCTTACACAAGTATTACTTTCACAAGACAAATGATTTTTCAGAACCTGAACAACTTGACTGTGCTTAAAATGGCAGGAAACAGTTTTCATGGTGATGCATTGAGTTACCTCTTGCAAAATCTAACATGTTTGGAGGTTCTTGACCTCTCACACTGTGGCATTGAAGAAATCTCCAGGAGATCATTTATTGGCACCCAGAAAATACGGTATTTATATTTAAGTCAAAACAAGTTGATGATTTTGGATTTTCTGGCCCTCCCAAACCTGAAACAATTAACATCACTTTATGTCGATAAAAACAGCATTACTAGCATCCCACTTCATGTTCTCCAAAAGTTGCCCACAAACCTTTCAGAGTTTGATTTATCCTCTAACCCCATCGATTGCTTCTGCTTCCAGACAGATTTTATTTGGTGGATTATCCACAATCAGAACATTTTGAAGCAGCCGGAAAATATTTTCTGTAAAACCACAGATTTTAGAACAACAGACTTTGACATTGACAGCTGTGTGCACAAGAAAAGACTCACAATTGTTTTATCTGTATGTTTTGTTACAGTAGTAGTTCTTTTGTCATTCTTGGTTTATAGGTTCCAGTTTTATCTTCAGTATTGCTGTATTCTACTGAGAGGCTATAGATCACCTGGACAGCAAGAATGTTCCTATGACGCATTTGTGATTTTCTCCAGCTATGATGAAGTCTGGGTCATGAATGAACTGATGGAGAATCTGGAGAACAGTGTTCCACCTATTCAGCTTTGCCTTCATATGCGGGACTTTCAAGCAGGGAAGTCCATCGCCTCCAACATTATCGATGAAGGTATAATGGGCAGTCGTAAAATCATTGTGGTCGTGTCTCAACACTTCATTGATAGTGCCTGGTGTCGCTTTGAGTTTGAATTAGCTCAGTCTCGCTTTATGATGGAACGCAGTGCCAACATCATCATCATCATTCTGGAAGATGTGGAAGAGAGGAAGACTAAGAAAGTGTTTGGACTTCATAAGCATCTGAAAAAGAACACATACCTAAAGTGGAGCAGAGACCCTTTGAGTAACATGGGATTCTGGATACGCCTCAGGAAAGCTATTTTAGATCATTAATCTAGACATATATGTTTGTGAATGTGTGTAATTTAAAATCAAATAAACTGATGCTTCAGTTGCATGTGGAAATTTAATTGCAGTATACTTTTTTCAGTGTTGCAAGAGTCAACAGTTTATATAGAGAAATCAAGTTTTCATTGTTTATCACGTTTTCACTAGAGGAAATTTACACAGCTTTTTTGAGCCTGACATCATAAAATATTTACAGCTGAAACCGCAGTCTTTTATTCCTCATTGTGGATCACCAACACAATGGCCTTGTGTGTGTAAAAGATGTTTACAATGTTTATGTTACAAAATTCACATATTTGCTTTTCTCTTTGTTCTGACATCAGCTGTCACACCTATCCAGGTGGTGTCACCCTAACCTGGTAAACTGGTTTATCGCACATGCTTCACATTCCTCTATATAATGGATGTGTCGGTACAGTTTCATTGAAACTAGCCTACATTTTACCGCTTGCCTTTGGATGATGCCAAGAGAGTTTAAACATGTCTCGGAGAAGTACAGCAAACCAAAGCCGTTACAGCACTCTGGAAAAACCCGGGCGGTCTGGAAGATACAGCAGCTCCAGCAGCCGGAACAGCTCTAGAGAAGTGCAGTGTGATTTCTGTCTGGCTAAGAAGAACAAAGCAGTGAAGTCATGTCTGACATGCTTAACCTCATTTTGTGAGACGCATCTCCAGGCTCATTATGAGTATCCAGCTCTCATGAAGCACAAACTGGTGGCGGCAACAGGGCAACTGCGTGAGAAGATCTGCGCGGAACACGATAAACTTTTGGAGGTTTTCTGCCGTTCTGACCAAGCATGCGTTTGTGTTTTGTGTATCATGGAGGAACACAAAAAACATGATATTGTTTCAGCAGCTGCTGAACGGACAGAAAAGCAGGTGAGCTTATCAGCTGAGAGAACATTGACTGACATGAAGAAGCGTACAGTGGCTATGCTACTCAATGCAACTAAATCATGATCGTTATAAATTCAGTGCTTTCTCACAATGAGAAGATCAACAGGTCAATGTCTCACAAATGTGCAATTTGTTTTAACAGAAACAGCTTGGGGCTAAACTGGTGTCTTCACAGCAGAAAATTGAAGAAAGGATAAAGAAATGGCAAGATCTCAGGCAGACAGTTGCATCCCTAAAAGTGAGGAATTTAGAAAATCATTGGGAAGAAATTTCTGTTCATATCTATTATGTTAGTTAATTGCTTATGTTAAATAAACTGCTGCTGCAGTGAGGTTTAATTTGTTGTAATTTGTTAATGCACTAGGTCAGGGTTTCCCAAAGCGGGGTTTGTGAGGAAACTGCAAGGACCTTGTGAGTTAATGAAAAGCTAATAATTCATTAAATCATAAAAATGTAATTGAAAAAAATCAGTCAAAATAGAATATTAAAAAAAAAAAAAAAAAAAAAAAACGTCATTTGACCATTAACCGACAATGAGAACTGTGAAGAAATGTGTGGATTCAAATGTGTTGCTCATTTATTGAAATGCTTTATAATCTCAGGTGATTCTTCAAGTAAAACGTTTTGGTCAAACGGGTTCTGTTGAAAAAAACTTTTGGAATCCCTGCACCTATCCTAATGCATTTTAGGATGTACAAGTTAACATTAATTAAAGTATCATGAATAAACATGTATTAAACATGAATATATGATTATAAATCAAATGATTGTTAAATACTGTAAATTGTTAGTTCATGATATTTGTGAGCAGAGGCGGCGGGCTTGAGAACGGCGTGGCCGGCGGATTCGACGAAGGAGCATCCAGAGGGCTTGCAGCAACCACTTGTGACGACCCCGGGCTGGACTCCGCTTCGTCCACGGTGAAAGCCGATCTGGCGATCCACAGCGCAAAGTTGATGTATTTCCTCAGCGACCAGCACGGATCAGCTCCAGGCATGATGAAGCGATATCGTCCTATTTTGGAAGGCCAAACAAAGTAGTTTCGCTTTCACAACGAATCACACAGCGCCTTCACGACATGGCGGCGGCGGCAACAATACTACAGCGAGAATAAAAGTTACGCCTTCTTTCTTTGCGTGAACATTTGGGCGGCGTTATGCAAATCTTCCCACATCGTGACGTAGACATGTGGGGGTGTGTTAGAACGAGCCGTTTTAGGAGGGCGTGGCTGACTCTTAACTTTTATAAAGAATATCTCTTTGGATTTGAGACTTTAGTCTTTGCAACTTTACAGATCTTCTTTATGCACCAAGAGCTTGTAACACTCCAAAGAGAAAGGAAAAATTGAAATCGCATCATATGACCCCTTTAACTAATGTTAGTTGAACTTTATTGTACAGTGTTCTTAAAAATAAAGGATCTTTATTGGCATCAGTGATTCCATATGGCACCTGTAACATCCATGGAACCTTTCCATTCTACAAAAGGTTCTTTATCATGGAAAAAGGTTCTTTAGATTATTAAAATGTATGGCTCTTTTAAGAACTGTTCACTATAGATTCCCAAAAGGTTCTTCTGCTGTTTCATCTGTTCCCTGTCTTAAATGTGAGGAAACATTTGACTGGTAAAAAAAAAAAAGTGAAAAACAGTCCCTGTCTCATCCATGGTGTTTTTCTCATTCTAGCATTCATCTCAGAGTGTACTAGATGAAAATGAGCGTATTTTTGCGGAACTGCTGCGGGCACTAGAGAGGAGGCATGGAGAAGTGAAGGAGATGATCCGAGCCCAGGAAACCCTTCTGCTGACACGTGCAGAGGGACATCTGGCCAGGCTGGAGGAGGAGATTACATTACTGAGAAAGAAGCATAATGATCTGGAGCAGCTGTCCCAATCCGACGATCATATTCATTTCTTACAGGTATTGTTGAAAAGCACTGTGGCCCACAATGCATTTGCATTTTCACTAAACAGTTCCTTAAATAACATATCTGCTTATTTTCTCCTAGAGCTGGCAGTCTCTTTCTGCTCCTTCTGGATATGAAGACTTGTCCAAGGTGACATTAGCCCCTCATCACACTTTTGACAATGCAAAGAAAGCCATCTTTGACCTGAAAGTGCAATTAGAAGACATAAGCAAAGAAGAACTGAACAAAATCTCATCTGCAGGTGTTTGAAACTCTCTATTACAAATTTATAAATAAACTGTTTTCTATTTTAATATATTTTGAAATGTAATTTATTCCTGTAATGTCAAAGCTGAATTTTAAGCAGTCTTCAGTGTCACATGATCCTTCAGAAATCATTCTAATATGCTGATTTGCCATGGTATTTTGTAGAAACCATGCTATAGTTTTTTTTTTATAATTTGAACAATAAGAAATTCAAAAGGACTGCATTTATTTGGAATAGAAATGTTTGTAAAATCTTTACCCTCTTTCCTGTCTTTTTTAAAAAGATAAAAGTATTAATTTATTTTTTAAATAAATCTTACTGACCCCAAACTCTTGAACGGTAGTGTATATATATATATATATATATATATGTATATATTATATAATATATTTACCCGTACATGCTTTTAATTTGCAGTGAAGGAGGTTAAAATTCTCCAGACTCTGGACCCTGCAAAAAGGGAGGAGTTTTTAGAATGTAAGTTTAAAATCAGTATAATCAATAATAAGACAATGTGCTACATAAACACATTTGTTTATGCTGATTAATATAACAACACCCGTTCTCGAACTAGATTCCTGTCAGCTCTCAATGGATCCTTCAACAGCCCATCCAAACCTGCACCTGTCAGACAGAAACACAGTTGTGCGGATGAGCAACAAGCCAATGTCGTACCCGGAGCATCCCGATCGCTTCGAATACTGGCAGCAGGTGCTGTGTAAGGAGGGTCTGGCCGGCGGTCGCTACTACTGGGAAGTGGAGTGGAGTGGCACAGAAATAGACATCTCTGTGACTTACAGGGGGATTCAGAGGAAAGGAAATGACAACGCTGGCAGCTTTGGGGGGAATGACAAGTCTTGGAGTTTGTACTGCTCTGAATCCAAGTACTCTTTTGTACATAACAGCAAAAGCACAACTATACCTGTCCCCAATTCCTCAAGGATAGGGGTGTATGTAGATTACGAGGCTGGAACAGTGGCGTTTCACAGTGTGTCTGACACCATGAAGCTCTTGCACAAGGTTCAAGCTAAATTCACTGAGCCTCTGTACCCTGGCCTTGGAGTCTGGGGATATGGGAGTACAGTACGGCTGTAATTATAGAGTAAAGTGTTCATCAGAATGTGGTTCTCCCATATGCATTGTATCTTATTTATCATAGTCAATTCAGTGAGAACAGGAAGTGAGCTACTTTCCTTCCCTGGGCATTTAAAATATGAATCACTGACAGTCATTCTGATGTATAGGCCTATATATCAGTGGCTATATAAACATCAGTTTTCACTATCAGCAGTGGGCGATCCTAAAAAAAAACAACATATTTTTGTATGTGTAATGCATAAATTAGCTTATTGATTTATTTATTTAGTTATTTCTTTGTTCAAAATGCTTGCAGCACTCTGAACCCCATGAGAAACATAGAGACTGGGTATATTTTGTGTGCTATGGTACACAGAAAACTAAGAATTCTAGATATAAAGATTATTATATATGACAAATGAAGAAACATGTTTAATGTGAATCTTTTTATATGCTGTGTTGCTATGGTGATTCCATTACAAGTTACAATATAAGACAATACTGTATATTTGTATTTTAATACACGGAGAAAATACTGTATTTCATGACATATCTGAAAGGATTCTAATCAAATAAAAATGCATGACTCTTTGTAATGTCCTTCTTTTTTTTTTATTCAAAACACATCCACTAGATGGAGACATTCCGAACTTTTTTAAAGTGAGATTTGTCAGACTTTTTTTTTCTTAATAAGCAATTCTTGTGTTTTGTATTTTGTATTGTTTTATTTGACACATTAACACATTTTAAAATGTATTACAATAATCGATATGACTAAGTCATCATTGCCAGGCTTAAAAATATTTATATGTTCAAATGAAACAAACTTTTCACAATCAATATCTACATTCACAAGCCTGTTTTTATGACTCATACATCACTCATTCTTCTGACCACGTTCTTATCCATGAATATTATTTTCATCATTTACACATAGCGTCAGCTGGTTACGTCAAAACATCAAAACAACAAAGAAAAGATGGTGAAGAAACACGCAGCAATGTAAACACTGATTAGGCTTGCTGTTATGCAGCAATAGTACAGCTGTGAAATAGTGTTTTCTTTTCTTCATATTGGTTGTTGCTATGGCAATTTGTAGAAATAGAAACTGTATTTAATTAAAGACCATATTTATTGTTGAGTATTGTTTTCATAGTAGGCTATTATGTGGACAGAACACGTTTGGTAACAGCTATTCTGAAAATCTGACCATCCCTGTGACCAACAGTGTCAGCTCTGATGCTTGTCTGATAAAAAGTGCTTTTTAGACAAGATGAGTAATGCATTGAACATTACAACACCAGTAGCACATCTAATCAGAGGGGAACTATCAGTACTAAAACCTTATGTAAGTGTTTAGATCATGAATCGTATATCTTGTCAAGCAGAACAAAACATCTGGATGTACAACCACTTTATTAAATACAAGTAGCAGCTTTTCATAGACAAGACATACGTATTATAATGATAATCATGTTCATTCAACAAGATTGTTTAGCTAACTTATTCTGTCACTTGTAATGGTTTACTTCAGAGGTAGCTCAACTTTTGATGCAATGATGTCTGAGGCCTAAAAAAGCATTGCACTCATTGCAAAGTTTTTCAAGACATTAGCCAGTCAGGTCAACATAGCTCATCTAAACAGAAACGTAACTGGTGTTAAATAGTTTGAAAGGAAAATAAGCAGAGATTCTAACTTGAAGATGACAAGCAATTGTTCATGATTCAAGACACTGGTCAAAGTCTGTGACCACTGACCACTAGTGAAAACACTTGCATTTTTTCCTATCCTCTTAATGATTTTTTTTTAATAATTATTATTACAAATTATATTATCAGCATAACAATTTGCATGGAAAGTTGAATTTTAGTTAACATTAAGTAACATGAATAACATTTGAAGATGGCTGAAAGTGTTGGGGACGTGTATTATCAAAGATGATAATTAAGAACTGCCAAATCAAATATCAGTAACTTAATTAGATAATTCTCAGCAAGTACGTCATGACATTGCATCAAATTGTAACGAATTAGATTACTTCAACAACTAAAGTATTTGTAATGTTATTAATTTAGGCTTTTTATAAACCATGATTAAAATTAGAAATTAGAATTATAATATCTATAATAGCCTATAAAAGGCAGATTTTAGCACCTCTTTTTACTTTGAGATCGTTCTGAGGTTAAATACAGATTTAAAATTCTAACAAGAAATAGATTAATAGCTATGAAACTGTTTTAGAAATCAAATCTTTGCATAGCTATGATAGGAAACACTGGCATATAACAATGCCTTGGTAAAAACAGTTCATCCTAAAAATAAAGTATATACATAAACCAAAATAGGAAATAAAACAGTTATTGAATAAGCAGGTGTCCTATTCTGTGTCTAAACTCCTGAAACATTATTTCATATTTTAGAGCAGTCAATGCAATTTGGGAAAGAAATCAGTTAAATCTCTCTCTCTCTATGTGTGTGTGTGTGTGTGTGTGTGTGTGTGTGTGTGTGTGTGTGTGTGTGTGTGTGTGTGTGTGTGTGAAAATTGTAATCATTAACATTTTCATAAGTAACTGTAATTTAATTAAAAATTTTTGTGTTATTTTCTGATTAGTTACATTTATTTTGTAATTTAATTACGTAACGTCGTTACATGTAACTAGTTACTCCCCAACACTGAATACAGGCCTACATATAACTACACTTCAAACACATGTTGAATGTAATATAGCTGTTTATTGTACATTAAATGATTTTTATCTCTTTTACATGTATTGTATCTATATCTAGTTTCCGTGTAGGATAACGTACAGTACGTAAACACTTCGTGTTTTTCTCAGTAGAGGTTTTTGTACATCGTTTCACTTCAAAATGACAAACATTTAGTACAGTGTATCAGGATGTTGCAGTGTGTGTTAGGGTTGTGTCGGGAGGCGGAGCTGTGCGAACAGCTGGACTGTTTTAAACAGTGAGCCTTCAGTCCACACGGCGGGACACGAGACAGAGGAGCGAGGCACCACAAATCTGCCGAAAAACACCGAGAGCGAAGGAACTTTACACAGCCGCTGTCATTTGGACGCTTGAGGAATAACGATAAACCTGTAGCGGTCACTGGCGATTGATGCGGTCCGTTTCTGAACAGTCTGCGCTCTGTCTGAGAGTTTAACAAAGGTGGGAGACGCGTCTGCTGTCCCCTATCACAGGGGGGAAGGTGAGATACAGTGTCCACACATACACTACACACACGGATGTTACAATTAGGTTAAACTGCACCTTCACTCGGCCATTTTGCCTTGTTACCAAAAGGATGTATTTATACATGCGATGTATTTATACATTTATAAGCGACTCAGTTTTCAATTATAGTCACATTTATTCATTCAAATGCACACCAGCTATGCATGCAGCAGTAATTGCAGGCAACGAAATGCTCTGTTGTTTCTACAGGTCCAGAGAAGAGCATAGACAGAATAACAGATATAAAGTACGAGTTAAGAATGTTTACAAAATAAACAAAAGTGTAAAAATGTGTGTAGAATAATGCAGATTTCAAAGCTTGGCAAACAGGTATGCATTGTGCATTACAATATCATACATGCAAAATGCCAGGTAACAGTCTAGGGAACTGTTTATCATGTTTTTGTCATTGTAAAGAAGATTTATTTTGTTTTGCAGATATGATCTTTAAGATAAGCCAGTTTGGGGGTCATGCAACAAGTATAAATGCGCATTGATGAGCAGAGGGAGACAGGCTGGCGAAGGCGAAAGAAGTGGATTTTTTGAAGGGAGCAGTAGAGGATCGTGTGCAGGAGATGTCTCTGTGGATGATATTACCCGTCAGCCTCCCAGCTCTCACCATCACTGGAATATGGGTCGTGTAAGTCCATTTTATGTCATATCATATGAAACGATCATGCTTGGATATTGATATGGATATGGATCATGCTCTGGATCCATACCTATTATGGATAACGTGCAGGTGTCATGTATGCTTTGATAGATCATTACATAGCTTTCAACCTAGTTTGATTTTAACTGGATGCACACCAATTCAACAGTGTTTATTTTACAGTCTTGGTCAATTTGCAACTTTATGGTCTGGAAGAATAAATGATGTAGCTTTTATATGTTACAAATTTAATAGTGTGATGTAACCAGTGCCCAGCTAACGAAAAAGGATGTTTTGCTAACATTTCCATTAAGTTACCATTATGTTCTCTGAATGTTCAAAATGTCTTGGTTTAGCTAAGAATATGGTTATATTTCATTTAATAATTTTGCAAATATTATGGAAACGTTACTTTTAAATGTTCTCTGAACAAATTGAAACAAGTAGTAGCATTTGAAAACATTAGACGATCATCCAAATAAAACATTTCAGGAAAACACATTCCATGAACAATGCATAAATAATGTTTTTGTGGTAATGTTTTGAGAACATTATTGAGAATTTTTAACATGCATTGTGTTAATGTATGGGAAGAACATCTGTTCAGAACTTTGAGAGAACCTTGTCAGAACAAATTCTGAGAGCGTTTCCTGGTACATGTAGAATATGTTGAAGCCAGTTAGTTTTATGCAAATATATAACAGTTTTATGTAGGGTTGGGTATCGTTTGGGTTTTTTTCGATACCGGTGCCAAATTGATACTTTTAAAACGGTTCCGGTGCCTAAACGGTGCCTGAACCGATACTTATTAAAATATAAATAAATAAAAAATCCCCCAAAAATTATGGATTGGCCATTATAATAGAAATAGAATAGAGAGTGCAAATGTTAGAGGGTCAAGTTTTTTAAATTAAAAAAAACAAGCAGATAAAATTATAAATAGCATTAGAATAGAGAGTGCTAGAGCTAGAGGGTCAAATGAAGATGAAAGAGATGTGTTTTCAGCCGTTTCTTGAAAATATTAAGGACTCAGCTGCTTGGATAAGAAAAAAGCCGAATCCCGGACATTTTGGGCAATTAAGAAATCCCGGCCGGATGCATTTTTGTTGGTCCAAAAAGAGGACATGTCCGGCGAAAAGAGGACATATGGTCACCCTAATTTATAATCTATTGCTAACTTACGTCCGTTTCGGAGAACCAGAGGACAAATATTTCAGTCGATCGTTCAGGCATGGCATCGAAATGAGGCACCGAAATCTGCGTTCGGATTCGGTTCTAGTACATACCGGTTACATAGGTACCGGTGCCATATTGGTACCGGGTTTCGGTACCCAACCCTAGTTTTATGTTTGTGCTGCATTGAAATGTTTTTTTTAATAGTATACAGAGATTGCCTTCTATCTCTCCCAAAATAATGTCTCGTTTTTTTGTTTTTGTTTTTGTTTTAAACACCTCAAAGTTGCATCTGAATTGTGCAGTTTTCAATGTAACATAATTTGTTGTGGAAAGGTGTATTATTTCTGCAAGTATTAAATCATAAGCCAAAACATCTGAAATGCAGCCACTTTCAGTAGAATTTATAGTCAAATTCCTGAAGCTACTCTTTGAGGAGTGGGCTATACATAAATTCTGCAAAGCTGCCCATGACTGACTCGCCTGAACTTGCCTGAAAAATGTTGAAGACTTTGAGGTCATTTTTAGTAAAGTCGTCATGGTACAGAAATGGAGAGAATACCCATGATGTTCAGGAAGAGAGCTGTGCATGAACCGGCATGTGATTGACTGAAGAGTAATTTTAAAGGAAATCAGTTTTTTAACTTCATGTGTGATCACAGTTGTTGGAAGTCTGTGATCAAGTGGATGTGGAATACCTTTTATGCAGTTTTATTTGCTTGAAGGTGCAGAGCTATGCTGGCGTCTCATTGCTTGTCCCTACTTCCTTCCTGTGGAATGCTTGCAGGCGCCCTGTTTCTACAGGGAGTTCAAGATCCCCTTCCTCTCCTGTAGAGCCTTGAGTTTGAAGTCACTGAGGTGGTTACATAAAGCCTGTGAGAGTAAAACAGAGGAGGGCAACTTAGAGCAGCATCAGCGGCTTCTCATTTACTATGCCAGAGAGAGAATGTTTGGTTTATTCTTGCCATGACTCCTGTAGTGACGGTCTGGGAGAAGTTCCCAATACAACATGGACTAAACGTGGCCCATTCTAGAGACTTTTTATTCCATTATCTGTGCAAGAAAGGGCATGTTTTCATAGCTGAAAATGAAACTTCTAATTATGACCTATAAAAGAAATGAGTTACGGTTTCCAAAAATAACAACAACTAACAGTTCAGAGCACAACTGAAAATGTTTGCTGAATAGTCACACTGAATTTAATCAAAATGTACGTTTTTTTTAGTTAAACGTTATAGGCAGTTTTTGAGTAGTACGTAGCCCCCAGTGAAACGGTTGTTTAAATTATTCAGGCTACATTGTAAAAAAAAACATTTCCATTTATGTGAGGGTAAGTTTCCAAGTCAGTGTTTCCACTTGGACGTTATTACTATACGTTGAGGCTGTTGTTTATGGTAACGTCACACAGGCTTGAATAGTCCCACAAATATGCGCTGTTCCCTGCAACGTTGAACACATTGTTTATGCAAACAACACTGAGAATATTTATTCATAACAAAGGCTTTATATTTTAAAGCTTGTGCACGGTAACAGCTGAAACTGTCAGTGCTACATCTGTGTCCTCTGTGTTTGTGATAAAAGGTTTGGAAATATTAGCATTGTGCATCTCTGGTTGGGGATGTAGCCTAATTTTCCAATCAGATCAGGTTTGGTTTGATTGGACCTAAAGCTCTTGCTGATTAATTTCTCACATATAACAGAGTGAAAAATTTAAGGGGGTCTGAATACTTTCCGTACCCACTGTACCTGCTGTGGATGCGCAGCACAAGATGTCTTTGTGAATGACCGGAGTATATGATGTTGAATGGAGGGAGTATGGACACTGGTGGAGCCTGCCATCTGTTTAGGAGGTTGTTCGTAAAAAGACATAAAAGGAAAGGAAAGGAAAGGACGTGACGTGTGGCCAAGTATGGTGTCCCATACTTGGAATTTGTGCTCTGCATTTAACCCATCCAAGTGCACACACACAGCAGTGAGTAGTGAACAAACATGCACACACACCGTGAACACACACCCGGAGCAATAAGCAATTAGAAGAGGGTTCATTAATTAAAACATGTTTCTAACATTATGAAGCATTCAGCCTAGCCTCTTTCTTAGATAGGAGAGTACTGTCTTAGTGTACTCCAGACTAATATGCTGCTTTGCTGCTCAAGAAACATTTCTTATTATTATCAATCTTGAAAACAGTTTTGCTGCTTAATATTTTTGTGGAAACTGTGATACATTTTTAAAGATTTTTGTACAATATAATTATTATTTAAAAAACACAATATATAATTTTAAAACGTTGAAAATATATAGAATGTAAAAAAATAAATGCATTAATTAATATTTTTATCATGTGGTTACATATCAGTTTGCAGCACTTTTCGTCCACATTACACATTTTTAGTTGTGCTCTCAAATCTGTCACTGTTTTTGCAATTGACTCAGCAGAATGCAAACAATAGTAAATAAAACTGATTTCCTTACACAAATCAGTTTGATGTTGAAAAATGCAACTCCTTTGCTTTAAAAATTGTTGAAATAATTTTTGGACATTCCTATTCCAGGCTTTAGTATTTCCATTCTAGTTTTGACTTGGAAATGAGCAAATACTATAAACCTTCGTCAGGGCTTAACTTAAGTCTTTATTTAAAGTGATCTAGAAATGAAAATTCTGTCATTTAATCACCCCATTTTGTAAGACTTTCTTCTGCAGAACATGTCACAGTGTTTTTAGTTTATACAATGGAAGTCAATAATCACCAAATCTGTTTGGTTATCAACATTATTTAAATTATATTTTATGTTCCACAGAAGAAAGAAAGTCATACAGGTTTAGAATGACACGATTTTGAGTAAATGATGACGGAAATGTAATTTTTGTATGTACTATCCCTTTGAAAGAACAAAAATGAAGAAGTATTGTTTAGCCAAAAAAGTCACTATCGACTTCTGCCACGAGTTATTTCAGAGAGCGAATCCAAATCTTATGGTGAGCAGATGGGCTGGGGGTTACTCTGTATCCAGACTGTGTTTTCTGAGGAAGGCCTGTGTGACTCTTTGTGATGTTGAGAGTGACCTGGTAACAGCTTGCGTGATTATTCACAACACCAGCCAGGGCAGATGGCAGAATGTTTGTTTACCAAATGTAATTTCTCTCAGCATTGTGCTAAGTGTAGTGCAAGGCTCAGGTGATCTGTCTCTTGTGGACACACACACACTGAAAAAAATTTAGAGTAGGATTTACTTGAAAAAAGCTTGGAAACAATTTTCACTCAGAAAAGGCTAGTTAATTTACAAAAATTTGCCAAGTAAAAGCCTAAACATAATTATTAGAAGCTTTAAATAGAAATTTTTAAGTTAAGTTTACTTGTGAATTTCCAGTAAATTTTATTGACTCTTTGTTTGTAAATTTTACTTAAGTAATGCTTATCACTGTAAAAAATTGTGCTGTTAAATAACAGTTATTTCTCTGAAAAAAATAATAAGTAAGATTTACTTAATTTTTCTTTTGCAAGTTTTTGCACACATATATTTTAAGTAAAATTTAAGTTTTGAATTAAGTAAAATGTATTTAGCAAAGGAAATAAGTAAATTTAACGTAGCCAGTTAGAGTTTGATGAGTAATTTCTACTTATTATTTTTAAGTTAAATCTGTAATACTCAAGTACATTTCATTCATTCATGGTTTATAAAATTTAGTCAAACAATGTGGCACTGGGAAAAACCATGCTATTAAAGCATGTGGTTCGCTTACAAACATGTAAGTAAGCAAGTAGACAGCTTGTTATCCTTTTAAGTAGGGATGTAACGATTCACTCAACTCACGATTCAATTCGAATCACAATTTTGATTTCACGATTCAATTCAATTCACGATTTTTTTTTTAACAAAATGAGATTTAAGCAGAGCTGAATGAGATGCAGATTCACTCTCTGCCAGCAGGTGGCGCTTAAAGTGTTTCCTGGTTTCCGCTGTAAACAAAGCAGCGTTGCGCTTATGAACTTTAATATGCATTATACAGAGGCAAGATAAAAAGAAAAAATACCATCTAAACTTTTCTAAAGACAGTAAGTTCCCTTCAGACACACATTCATATAAACTCCTACACCTAAATTAATCGCAATTTGTTTAGTATCTCAACCGATTTGAATCCTCATATATTTGAATCGATTTTCAACCAGCTCGCGGTTAGTCATTACATCCCTACTTTTAAGGTAATATGTCCACTCAATATAATTATTACCCAAATGAACACAGAGACCTCAATACTTCGTACACAATACACAATGACGGTAACAATCAGTGAATAGTGTTTTGAGTATGAATGGGTAATTTTGAGCAGAAAATGAACTCCAGATGTCACAAAACAGTAAGTTACTAAACCTAACAACATCAATTACAGCGTAAATACAACTCGAAAACAGTGAAAAATGTAACCTTTTTAATTATTCATACCCCAGTGCATGATGGGAAAAACGGAATCATAACTTTGATATTTACTTAAAGAATCCTTGCAAACATAACAAACAATTCCAAGTAAAATATACTTATAAGTTCAAACTTTAATTTATACAAGCTTAAACTGAGTACTAATATAGAATTTACTTTATTTTTTAAATTCTTGCCTGAACTAAATTATTTAATGTAGAAATTACATCTGTTTTTATGTAGTATTTACTTCACCACAAAATAATTTTTATCACACACACACACATTTACTTGAGATGAAAACAAACCTAATTGCTGCTTAGCCCACTCCTGACCCTGCGTGCTGTCAGATGCAGTTATGCTGGACAAATGCAAATGTGTTTGTGTGTGTATGTCAACAGTGAGATCCGCATGGAAGAAAGATGGACAGAGATGCTATCCAGCAGCAGGTGCCGTGTGTGTTTACTTTCCACAGAGCACTTAATAGCTTTTCTTGTCTCATTGTTCATTTGTAAGCAACTTTTGTTTTGCTTGGAAATGCTCTTTCATCAGATTCTGTTCAAATCTGTAGGCAAACGTTTGCTTTGACCGTTATCTGATGGTCCTGTGTTCATTGACATCTCTTGAGGGCCGATGTGACTGGATCAGGAGGGTGTTGACCTTGTTGCATCAGAATGACACATAATGCCGATGTAAGCTGAAGATGTACAGGTCATATTGACTAAATTTCTAGAGTTTTCCGGTTTTTGGTGCAGGAAACATGCCAAAAGGTCATACAACTCTGGTTTTATCAGTGAATACTGCAGTGGTGTAGGACACCAACGCATATTTTTGATAGCTCTTTCTGTCTGTCCATAAGCGTCATGTTTAATAATAAAGGAACTTGCTGGATTTGATATGTTTCATTAGGCCTGTCGCAATAATCGATATATCTACTTATCGCGCAATATATAAAATGACAATAATATCACTTATCGCAATTATTTCTGGGGCAATATATCGCACAACAAAAAGTTGTTATCGTGACAGGCCTATGTTTCATACCTCTAAGCCTTAGGCCTGTACTGTGTCTCTTTGTGTAATCTCAGACATGAGTGGTTTCAATTGGTTTTGTGGTCAGCTTGACTTGAAACATTGATTTGAAACAGTTTTATTGTGGTTGCATTCAAAGACATTCAAATTTGTTTATGTCCATTCTGTTTACATGATGTTTATTATGTACAGATGCAATGGTAACACTTAACCATTAGAAGGTTTAATTAGTTAACTACATTAGCTGACATGAACTAACAATTAACAATACTTCTAAAGCATTTATTTAACCTTTATTAATCTTTTTGTTAATCTCAACATTTACTAATACTTTTTTAAGATCAAAAGTTGCATCTGTTAACATGAGATAATGCACTGTGAACTGACATAAACATAAATGTTTTTATTAAATACAATAAATGCTGTAAAAAATATATTGTTTATTGTTAGTTCATGTCAGTTAAAGAATTAACTAATGTTATCAAATGAGACCTAATTGTAAAGTATTACCAATGCAACAATAAAGGTTCAGAAATTCACTTTTCACAATCCTTTTTAAATGAGACAAATTTGTCCTTGCAAATAGGAATGAAATATAAGTTTGTTCTTATTTCTTCTTTTAAAACTTTTATTTTGGTTTTCACTGATTATATTGTGTGGCTAATGTATCATAATTTCTATTTTTCCAGGTATGCCATGGCCATGTATAACCAGCATGTCTGTCCTGTGGACAACTGGTAAGAATTTTACTAAAGATTATTGTGTTTTCTTTTTATTATTTTATTACATTTACATATTTATTAAATTTATTTATTATTTATATTACATTTTTATATTGCTTTATACTATTTAATATTTTATTATTTATTATTATATAGTTTATATTATTATATATTTTAATTGAATGATTTTTATATTAAATATTTTAAAATGTTAAATAATGTTAAATTCTATAATACACATGAAATATGAAACACTAACACTTTAAATGTCAATTTTTAAAAAAATATGTATTATTTTTGTTTATTTTTTATAAACAACATTTTATAATTTATTATTATTTTTACATGTTTATTATTATGTTGCTAACTGATGTGCATATAATCATCTTTTTAAAGAAAAGAGCTCATTTTGGTGCATGTGCTTTAAGGCTATTAATCATTTACTGATAACACCTTTTTAAAGTGCATGCCCACATCAGAGAGAGACCTCCTGACTTTGTATCTCCTACACTTCTTCTGGCGTCATCTGCTCTAATGAGTAGTGTATTTGATATGAGATGTTGAACGAGTTTCTCATTAACTTTATTTGGCTCAAGGACGTGTTAACCAGTGAGAAATTGAATCCTGTTTATTTTTATTGTTAGTCGCAGGTTAACTTGTGTTTCATACCATGAGAGCTTTAGTCAAACATTAGCATATGGAGCATAGCGGTGACTAGGTAACTTCAGTGTTAGCGCTGCTCTTGGACTTTGGGAGGTGCACATTGTGCTTTAATTATTTAAAGCAGTAATAATGGCGTCTGTTTGTGGGTCCGTGAGCAGAGGCGGTCGCCGAGGATTACTCATCATTAATATGAGTGATGAATAAAACCCACTGTCCCAGAATATCAGTGAAAAATGTGTACTTTCTGACTAGGTGTCATATGTGGAGCTGAAGCTGAGCAAACAAGATCAGATTTGGTCTGTTTAAAGGTGACATATCATAAAAATCAGACTTTTCCAGGTTTTAAGTGCTATAATCAGTTCCCCGGTGCATCTTACCAACCAAGGAAATGTGAAAAAGATTAACCCAGTAACTTTGTTTTGGGAAGCCTTTTTCTGCAAGCGTCTGAGAAAACGAGCGCATCTGATTTTGCTCCCTTGGTGACGTGGCAAAGGGATCTCATTATAATATTACCGCCCCTTAATCTGTAAGTTTACACCCACGGCGCCATCATTGTGTTTTCGCAAGCGATAACGGTGTACTAGTTCTAATGCCATGACGAAAGTTTGAGCAAAACATACTAACTGTTCTGTCTTTGTCTGCACAGACGAGCACAGAACACTATTTAGATTCCCAGCCTCAGAGGAGACAACAGAGCAGTGGATTTATTGATTTATTTACTGTATATTGCTGCTGCCACACAGATCTAAAATAAACATGCGATTTATTTCCCAGCTGTTTACCTTCACAGACATAACCGACTGTTTTTTGTAACTCGTGTGTTTTTTAACGTAAACTTGTGTGTGAATGAGAACTTAGTTTAGTACTCACATGCTGTGACAGCCGCTTTCTGTCCGTGTGCTTCGGATGTGTGCACTCAGAAAACCGTATATCAGAAATTTGAACTCATATGGTTTAAAACGCATGATTTCAACGCGATAAACATGACAATCAGAACCAAAACAGATGTTTTTAGCAGATACGAGCTGTAATGGCGCAGCTCTATTCTGGAAAAGGGGGCGGGGAGCAGCAGCTTATTTGCATTTAAAGAAACAGGCCCGAAAAACAGCGTGTTTCTGCTTCCACTCAAAATAGGCATTTTCAAAATTATATAATAAATGATCTGTTGAGTATTTTGATCTGAAACTTCACACACACATTCTGGGGACACCAGAGACTTATATTGCATATTGTAAAAAGGGGCATAATATGTCTCCTTTAATGAAACGTAGCCCACAGGCTGCCTTTACTTTTTAAAGTGCTTTGCATTCCTGGGTAATTTTTACACTCTGGAAACAACAGTGGTCTTTCATTTACTTTTTTCGCTTGGAGGGAGGAGCATTAGTCCTGTAGTGCGGGATGTGTTTGCTTTAGTAATGAAGTGTAACCACATTATGTTTGCCTTGAGTTCTGCATGGTGTAGTATGAATCGAAGTTATGGCGACTGTCAAAACACGTTTATACTGGAAGTGAGTTGTAGCTGTGGTCGTATCATCCAGTGTACAGTAGGAATGCAGCGGTGTGTAACTTGTAACTTGTACAAATTCACAGAGAGAAATACACTCAGATCTGATTGATTATTATTTATGCCCAGTGAGCAAATCTCAAAGTATCTCAAAGTAGACTCCCACAGACCTGATGGACTCATTTTGGCTCTGTTTTAACTCCATATGTGTATTAATAACATGGTTGTTTGTGTATTTGTTTACTTACAGGATGTATAACCAGTCATGTGAGGTGGATCTGCCAATGCAGAGGGGACCAACCATGTGCTGTACTCTGGACAATGTTCCTCTCATAAGGTCTGTATGAAATAACAGCAAGAAAAAACTATGCCAATGGATAACAGGGTTATAGGTTTAGCATAAATAAAGCTAGCAAAGCTATAAGGCCTAGCTAGTTTGGGACTAAAGGTTACTTTGTTAGTAGTGATAAATTTATGCTTCACATTAATTCGAGAAAAATATTTGTGTAATTTTTTTCATGCAGTGACAGGGTTGAATGCTTGAGCTTTACAAATGCAGACAGCACTACAATTTGATGCTATTTTACTTTTTAAAAATATTTTGATTAATTTCTATTTTAATAATTTCTGTTTTCATTTTAATTTCAGTTATAGTAAGTTTTCTTGTATTTTTGTTTTTTAAAAATGTCTAGTTATTTTATTCTTTTTAAGTTTTATTTACACCAACTTAAACAGTTTTTAACTGTTGAAAATGTGTTAAATACAAACAATATTTTTTATATTTAATTTTATTCTGGTTTACAATTTTACAGTGTTTATGTAACGTTATAACAATGGTTTTAACATTATTCTTTTTCAAGTAATGAAAATGTTTTTTGATGGTTTTAGGTTTAGATTTAGGTACAGTTAACTACAATAACCCTGGATAATAGTTTCTCGAAACTATCCAATAGTTCTCACAAAAAATATGGAATTTGTATTTCTAATGCGTTCAAAAAAAATAATTGAACACCAAAGTGCACTTTATTCCTGGAAAGTGCCGTTCTGAGGCAGTGGTCTGTGTCAGCACATTCTTCTTGCCATGACCCCTTCCCTTCCTCTGCATGCATGTCATTTCTATTTTCCTCAATCTGAAGACCGAGATAGGGTCAGGGGGAGAAAGAGGAATCTAAAAGCATGTGATCTACATGGCACCCTTACGAAACAAGATATTTCACCTTTACAAGATAGTTTAACTGCTGCTGAGAGAAAAAAGGAGCTGCAACTTGTCCACCACACAAAGGAATTTCCCAACTTACTGAGGAAAAAACGAAACCAGACTGACAAAAAGGGCAAGAACATTGAGATAGTTTTAGCCAAAGCATGTTGTTCATTTATTTGGCTCTTCTAGGCATTTTATCATCAAAGGAAAATCTGACAATGCATATATTGTGGATTCTGGAATAACTTGTGGGATCTTTGACCCGAGCTGTTCAATAGACCGTCTGTCTCGTTTGCCTTCAGAGCTGTGTGGTTTATGGAGTATGAACTTGAGTTATATGTTAAGTCTTATTTATGTGTGCCTTTGGGTGTGTTCATGATCTGCATTTCTACTACCAGCTTGTGTGTGTGTGTGTGTGTGTGTGTTTGTGTGTGGGTTTATTTTGACTGCTACCCACTATAGTCAGCGGTTCTCAGCCCAGAGGTTCTCTTGAAGTGGGTGAAAGGTCAGATCCACACACACACTCACACTTGGAACAGCATACACATTTCTAGCTTATCATTATAGAGCTTAACACCTCAGTGATTTATTTATAGAAAGCATAGCTATATGTAATCCAGCAGAGGCTCATTTAGCGGGAACTTATTACATGGTTTAGGAAAGCTGAGTTTGGTTCAGAGAATTTTTATTAGGAGAACATGGCCTTACTGTTGATTTACAGTTATTCTGTCATAATTCACTAACTCTTATGTTGTTTGGAAAAGACATAAAGATTCTTCAGTCTAACTACAGAAGAAAAAAAGCCATAGGTTTAGAAAGACATGAGCGTGATTAAATGATGACAGAATTTACATCTTTGGTTGAGATCCAGTGAGATCTGAAGTATGTAGCCTGTTATTCTCAACACTTTTCAGCTGATTGCCTGTAAGTTTACGTTTGTTTACTCCATTTATTTGCAGCTTCATCTCCTTTTAAAGGCTTCATACCACAGTGACATGTTAAATAAAACTGAAATGGTCTTCAGTAATGATTACCTGTGTGTTTAAAAGGACAATTTCCTTTCATGGTGAGGTGCTGGCCCAGTCTTTCATCCGTTAAGGCCCTATCTTTGCTTATCTTTTGGCTTGTTCCCATACAGAGTGACTCTTCTAGCTCTATCCTTATTTTTTCCCAATAACCCACAGCTGCCAGTGTGCTCCCAAGAGCCGAACAGGCCTATTTTAGTCAGCTGCCAATGGGAGTTCATCCCTCAGGACCATTTGCTTTGGAATGTGCATCTATGTATGTTTGTCTATTCATGTAATGAGAACCCTGGGCATCTAACCTCTGTTCTGATGTTCTGATCTGCAGTAAATGCGGCACACTTCCTCCAGAGAGCTGCTTCTTCAGTCTCATCTGCAGCACTGGATCCTTTATGGGTGAGTTTACAATGCACACCTCCCACTTACACTACAGTTTAGAAGTCAGTAAGATGTTTTTGAAATATCTATGCTCACCAAGGCTGAATTTATTTGATCAAAAATACAGTAAAACCGGTAATATTGTGAAATATTATTGTAATATAAAATAGCCGTTTTCTATTTTAATATTTTTTAAAGCTGCAGTACATAAGTTTTTTGGTTAAAAATTATACAAAATCCATAGTACATAACCGGCCAGTGTTCAAAACTATCTCCATACCTTAGCCCGATTCACAACGGTTAGCTTATAATAATGTTTTCTAATTTGAGTGGTACTGGTAGGAATTCGTGGGAAATTCGAGCATGGCGCTTTGTCATTACGTCACGTCTGTAAACATAAATAAGTTGTCCCGGCTACTAGGCTATCGCATGTGAGGATCCTGCAGGTGGCAGATCGTCTAGCCTCCTTCTCACAGCAGCTGGAATAATGAAATTTACCATTTTGATGGCGGATTGTAATCCAAAAAGGTTTATGTGTTTATGAAACACAAGTGACTGAAATTAGATTATATTCCAGTTTTAAATCTGATTTGCATTTGATTACAGATAGCCTATGTGGGATTACACAAGATTTGTATTTCAAAGAGAACCAGTTCTAATTTGCTTTTTGGGTTAAAATAATTTCTTTATATGAAATTTGAATGGTATGACAATTAGAGATTAGACTGTACAGAAATTGAAAGCTACATGTAAAGCTAATTCACACTACATACACGTTAACATGAACAATTTGAGAACAAAGTATAACAGTAATAATAATTTGCACGGTTTGATGTGATATGAGCTAATCGGTTGTTAGATTTAATCAAAATGGTAGCACAATTTATTTTCCTCAATTAGTCAGAACAAAACTTTTAGACTTGTTACTTACTTGTTCAGATTAAAATATCTGGTGAAAATTTTTATTTAGGTCTTATTTCCAAGATGTAGGCTAGAATCTGTGATTCCGAAGTACAGTGGATATCCACACCGGTGTGGTGACTGACAGCCACACATACTCCTCAGAATATTAGATTCATCCGCGCTGGAGCCGTGCACAACCCACGTTAAGAAAATAATTCCGCAAATAACTGCAATTGCAGGTTTCAAACAGAGATGGCGACAAAGAGGCAAAACTTACGGCCTGTAGCTTTAACACTAGAACTACCGGAATTCTATAACTTCTATACTAGAATGGCCATAGCAGTCATTCTGACCGTTCCTACTAGACTGAACTGAATGCCAGTTTTGTCATATCATATTTACATTCGAAGCTTCTTTTGATGTTTTACAATGAAGCTTTGAATGTCTGTCGTCATAGTTCATGACGTAATCACCCTAAAAATGCGATTTTTTGGGTAATATTTAATTGTGTAAAAGCTACATAGACCGCTCCCGAATGTGCGTGCCTCACTTTGTGTCCAGCAAGCGGGAGAGCATAAGTTTTTCACCGCAGTGAAAATGTTGTATTTGAAAGTCTAAATGCCAACAAATATGAACGGAAGCAGAATATTTCTGTAGATAAAGCGTTGTGAATTTTGGAAATGATTACATACATCTTTTTTCAATACATTTTTCTTTTGAACTTTACAACGCTCTGAAGTTATTGGAAATGTTTGGATCACATGAATCAGAAACAATTCTATGCAGCCACCACTAGAATCGTGATCAATGAATAAATGGATCCGTTATGATAGTATAGGTAATAATAAACATCATCACTGTCGCTAAAAAAAAGCCTAATTAGTTTGTTTTATTTCACAATATCAGTCTTATCCGGGCTAAAATAAGCATTAGCTATAGCATTACACTAGCATAAAAATAATAATAGCTATTATTATTATGGCAATTTTGTCATAACATTGAAGTAGACTATTATTGATAACAGCCAGGCTATAGTCTTCCAGCCTAACATACCTGGAACCGTGGCAGATTGAATGACAGCAGTTGTTGTATTGGAGGTGTCCACATGGCTTTTTTACAAACAGAAATTTTAGCTTAGCAATAGAATATAAAAACAACTAGAACAAAAGTTGCTAGGCAACAGTGACGTGCATCTTCAACCGCGGGAAAAAAAATCGCAAAAGCAGAAATTATACACCGTCTGTAATGCGAACGGTCAATTTCACCGCTTTGGCCATTCAAGGTAGAAACTTTTGTGAACTAGTTTGTGTTTTGTAATTTTAATAAAATAACAATGTTATAATAAAATATACACACATTTAGGAAAAGTCAGGGTATTATAGTTATATGGGTTTTATTTCAGATGAGTTATTACATTTCAAAATTTAAAAACGGTCAAAATGACTGCCTTGGTAGTTCTAGTGTTAAATGTAATTTATTTCTGTGATGCAAAACTGAATTTTCAGCATCATTACTCCAGTTTTTATTTCACATGATCCTTCAGAAATCATTCTAAAATGCTGATTTGATGCTTAACAAACATTTCTTATCAGTGTTAAAAACACCTATGCTTCATGCAAACCACAATACTCTTTTTCAGGATTTTTTTTTTTAATATAAATGTTTTGTAGCATCACAAATATGCCACTATTTATCAATTTAATGCATCCTTGCAGAATAAAAGTATAATTTTCTTAAGAAAAAACTAAAACATATTGGCCAAAAGCTTTTAAACAGCAGTGTACATTCTACTCATTCTAGATTTTATTTGCATTTAATATCACATAGTGAAATCTTTAGCCACAAAAAAATCACACTAACAGAAAGTGCCATCCTATAACTTGTGTCTAGCTAATTATGATGCTCAAACATAGAGCTCAGTGTTTACACTTTTTGGGGAAAGCTTCAAATAGCTTTCTTACATATTTATTGCATGTTAACCTGGGATAGGAGAAAGTATTTTAAAATTTGCAGATTGCACACTTTACCTTTAAGTGTTAACCTCCGTTTTCCTCTCATTTATAGCATTCCTGAACTTTATTTGGATTTTGGAATTTCAGATCAATCTGTAGTTCACTCCCCAGTAAATGATTCCCATCTGTAGCACAATGATTCAGTGTCTGGGCAGCAATCAGCTCAGGAAACCACAGGCTTAGTGTGTTTGCATTTGTGCAATATCACAGCCACTGGTTGACGAACTATACAAGGCCAACTGTCTTCAAAATTATGGATGTATTTATGTTCACTCATGTCACATTTTTAGGAGAAGACATTATCATATAAAAGCTGAGCTATACACACTGCTCATTCTCTAAACTTGCCTAGAAAAGCAATTGTTTACGTGTCACTTTGGTATTTCACAACTCAAAAAAGCTGAATGGATATGTGCGTTCAAGCATTTATAAAACTGAGCGGTCGATGCAGTCACTGCACATTACCAAACATTGTCATCAGACGCCAAAGTGAGTTGCTGTTCAGGAAGGATGAATCATCTTCAGAAATTATCTGAATTGAATTTGAATCACATCCCAGGAAAAACAAGCAGAGGCCAAGCAGAAAAACAAGAACAGAAATCCCCTTAAAATACAAATGTTAATAGCTAACGTTTAAATGCTTAAGCTAAATCGAACTAAAAAAATCATCTTTTTTTAAAAGAACCGGTGAGTCATAGCCATAAAACTTGGCTCATGGGGCTCCCTGAACATAAATTCAGCTGTATCCTGTGTGAGCAGAGCTATACTTCACATACATACTGTCGGTTACAGCGGAGTGCAAACTATACAGCAGGTCTGTGAGAGGAGAGACTTGTAAAGAATGATTGGTTCAGTGTGACCTCTGACCTGAGCGTCTGGGCCTGGTGGCAGGGTTCATGCTGAGAGCTGAAGGGCTGTATTGTTGTGTTCAATCCCGCACCCTGTGTAACGATAAGTGAGAGTGTTCTCCTGCTGGGAGATTCAGACTCTGCCTGTTTGCACAAGGAAATTACCATTGTTCATCCAACAATACAAGAAAGTTGGGTTTTGAATTATTTTTCGAAGTGTTTTATATAACACGACTATCAAACAAAACCTCCTCGAATGCTACGTGATTTATTGCATCACCGTTCCAGGACAATAGGACCGTAATACAGTTGTTTACACTAAAAAAGTTTATAAAACGCAGTGCATGGCCCGATAAAAACACATGCCGACCTTTCGATCAAGGGTGATCAGCGGTTCCCCAGGGCTGCATTGTTTTCTTCTGGCTTATATAATACTCAGTGTTCCCAAATCTGAGCTTTCAAGAGCTTTTTTGATGTCGGCACGGCACTAGAGGAAACACCTCTCAGCACTGTAGCACTCTAACAGAGGGGAAACAGGGTGGAGAGAGTTCGCAGTAGGAACTGACCGAAGCTAGTTTAGGCTCCCATAGACCTTGTGACAGGGCTGTTGTTTACTTTTATCTCTTGTTTTTTGTTCTCTTGAGGGAATGCTGCACCAAGGTGAAAACCCGTGATCCATAAATAGACAGGTGTCGACTCGCTAATGTGTTTGGGCTGCGGTATTTCCGCCACATTTCACCTCTTACTAACTGGAACCTTCTCGGAGCAGAGATACACAGAAATTAGAGGAGATTACATGACTGAAATTCTTTATGAGCACTGATTTAGAGTCGTCGCGTCATCCTCATACAATATTCCTCACAAGCTATAATTTTCACATCTCATTGCCCTTTAAAGGGTTTTCCATGGATGGTTGGCGGATGAGTATCTGTCCTGTGATTTAAAGCACTCTCATCCACATTAACTTATTAATTAAGTAATTAAAACTATTACAAATTGCGTTCCTTAATGAAAATAAAACGGAAATAAATTTAAATATAAATATTAGATGAAAAACTTAAAAACCAAAGATTTGAAATGTTCTCTTTACTGAAATAAAATAACTAAGTTAAAGTCCTGAAATTACTAAAAGGACTAACTAAATGAACTGAAATTATTATTAAAAATAAAATAAATAAAATAGAAATAAAAATAAAGCTAAATACAAGCAACTAAAAAACAAAATGACAAAAACACATAATGAAATTAAACTAAAATTAAAACCTGAAAATATAAAAATAACATTTTAAATATTAAGAAATACTATTATAGTATATACTAAATAATACTAAAATAACACTGATTGGAATAACAGGAAGAGGAAAAGGTACTGAATTGAAATGCAAAGAAATTAATTCAGAGTTTAGTCTATCTGCCTGTCTGCAAATCTTCAAATTTCTTTTTTTTTTTTTTGGCAAAAAGGTTTTGTCAGGCCAACATTCAAAGTTCGACTTTACAAAGCTTTATAAAATATTTATCAAACTGTTTAATTAATTTCAAATCTACTTACTTTTCTTTCAAATTTGAATTGCAATTCTGCATCCCTCAATTGAAATTCAGTTCAGTTCTGAATAATGCACAACCGTAGTTTGCAAGCACCCTGTCTGGCAATCCTAGTGTTTTCCCACGCTGTCATATTGATGCCAAACCAATGACACACTCAAGGCATATTACTCGCCTTGACCTTTATAGCTCAAGAGAGGCACATTTTCAGGCTAAACGTTGCCATTAATGTAAAGAGAGTTTGATTAGAGTTGAACATAGCTTTTTTTGTCTGTGAAGTGTGGTGGTAGAAATAATAATAGCCCATGTCAAATGGGTACCATGTGTTTCTGAGTCCCCAGTCTTGTGTCCTGCAGAACGTATTTCCAGGAAACTATGCTTACAAACACACCTACACACAAACATATACACAGACAGGCAGTTGGAAATACTGTGACCTTTTTTGACCTTTCGTTACACCCATTTCGAAGAATGGGATTCTGGGGTTGTTCAGAGCACAAGAAGATAAAGTTTAAAGTTAGTCCGCGGTAAGCAGATATATTTAGCCATTTACAGATTGCTGTCTATGCTGAATTTCCATTGTTTCCTGTGCCCATATCCACTGATGGCCCATTCATGAGGGAAACGTCAGCAGTAGATGCTTGGGAAGGAAGACTGCAGCTGACAGTGTAGTCCAATGCAGTAAACAACCATTACACACCACAATTTCTGTTGCTGTTGTTCCGTTTCAACTGGATTTTATTAAACAGAGTTAATTATCTTCGCCTGCAGACTTGTTTGTTTTTCCATGCTCGTTACTTCTCCTTCTAAATATGTTACAACCACAAAAGTTACATATCTTATACAGTATGTAGTTACATCTTGGCTTTCTCCAAAAAAGACCAGCATAAATGGTCACCAGCATGTTTTGTTTTGGATGCTGGTCCTCAGTGAGCTCTTGATCTAGCTTAACCAGCAGGACTTTCTTGATCAACCAGCTTCACCATGCTGGTTGTCTTGAATAATACTGGTTAGAAACATGGCTGTATTGGTCTGTAAGCAAGACCACCAATAACCAGCAAGTAAATTCATGCTGGTCCTTCATGCAATGTCTCAATACTATAAGTAATCATGTCATAACAGCTTTAATGTTGACCAGGAGTGTTCTGGGAGGATTGGGCTGAGCCCCCCCCCCACACACACACACACACTTTGCCACTATAACGGGCCACATCTGCCCCAGTCAGTTTTCATTAAGCATTAACCCAACAGTAAAACAGTTGAGCAGATTGCAGCAGCTTGATTTACGTTAGAGATCTCACCATGAAGTCCCTCTTTTATCCTCTCTCTCCTCGTCTTTCCACATTGCCAGGCTTCTTTAGATTTTCCAGGAAAACAATGAGCATTTTCTTGTCCAAAGAATACTGGAAATCGTGTTTCGTCAGAGTGAGTCTGACTCAGTGAGTCTAAGGGACAGCTGGTTTGGAAACAAGTAAAGAGACTATCGTTCTTCTGTCTCATTTTTTGGGTCACGCTAACCTAGTAAGATAGCGTACTGCTTGCCTTCATGACTTATTTGTACAAACATATGATAAAACAACCTAAGGAGAGCGGATTAACTTGTTCCTGTACTTTAAATGATAGCTTTAATCTGTTTCTTGAAAATTTGTGGTGCGCTACTGTTCAAAAGTTGGAAGCAAGTAAGATTTGTTTTTATACTTTTATTCAGGTAAGATGCATTAAATTGATCAAAAGTGATAATAAAGACTTTTATAATGTTACAAAAGATGTTTCCTGAGCAGCAAATCAGCATTTTAGCATTTCTGAAGGATCACGTGACACTGAAGACTGGAGTAATGATGCTGAAAATTCAGCTTTGCATCACAGGAATAAATGACATTTTAAAATATATTACAATGTATAACAGTTTCTTGAAATAGTTATAATATTTTAAAATTTTTACTGTATTTTTGATCAAATAAATGCATTCTTTGTGAGCATAATAGACTTCTTTCAAAATTTCAAACATATATGAAAAGTTATATTATTATAAAGTAAATAGGCTATATAGGCTCTAGCATATCTGTGACCGTACAGAGGACAAGTGGTTTGGGTAATGGATAGGTTGATATAGGCTATATTACGATAACTGGACTATTTAGCTATTTCTGTTCATAAATAAAAATAAAAAAAACTCTGAAACTGTGCCTATCACAAATGCGTTAAGATGCTTCGCTGTTTTATTGTATTCATTTTGGCAAATGGATATTTGACATAAGTGTCACTACTTCTGGAGAAATTTTTTTTTAGATATGCCTCATATATATCGGCTGAGAAGTTGAAATCATTAGAAGATGAGGGCATGTCACAACAGATTTTTCCGATTGTTTTGGATAGCATACATCACTTACTCTCATGCTTCTACTCACCAAAGCCAATTTTTACTTTCATTTGGCACTTATTGCGTGTTACTTTTGGACCCTGTTTATACAGATAGCATTGTATATACCTTGAATGAACTTTGGTTAACAATGTCTGCCAAATATGGATGCAAATATGAACTCACATACTTTAGAAATCTTAAATGTTGCAAAACTGCAAAATGTTGTTATAAACATTTGACAAGGCACGTCTTAGTGACTGTTGGAGACTGTCCAGATGATTGGCACAGACTGTTTTATATTTCAATGCCACATTGTTTAAGGCTGCTAGGCTTTTCTTCGGGAATTTTGCATTGATTTTTATTTAAATGTTTAGTTCACCCAAAAATGACAATTCTGTCATTAATTACTCAACCTCATGTCGTTCCAAACCCGTAAGACAATCAAAAATATCTTAATTTGTGCTCCGAAGATGAACGAAGGTCTTACAGGTTTGGAACGACATGAGAGTGAGTAATTAATGACTTTTCATTTTTGGGTGAACTATCACTTTAAAAACTCACATTCAGTGTCTTTTAAATTTGTGCTTATCAATTGTTGGTAAAGCAACAGTTTAATTATTGTGTTTCTTTATAAAATATTTTTTGTCCTCTTCCCACTCTCAGTGATGGTGATAGTGTTGCTACGCTATGCCCATGTGATAGAGAAGCACCAGAACTGTGTGTTAAACACAGCAAGTCTCTCCACTGGCTGGATCTGTGCTGCAGGACTCATCATGGTCGGCAACTTCCAGGTACAGCTTGCATAACCTTACTTACTGTGTCCAAAATCTGCTCCACATCAGCACAGGAAGTTTTCTCCAGGGTCTTCATGTTGAACATTTGACAAACAGGAGAGATACAGCACTCTCATAGGCTTCAGGCTCTTATTAATGCACAGTGGTTTCCTGCAGAAATACTGTTATGTCCTGTTGTAGAGCTGGTGATTTATAAGACTAGTCAAATGTTTGGAGACACACCTAGTCATTGTTTGTTAGCACTATTTTTTTTTTTTCCCCATTATATATGTGTGTATATATATATATATATATATATATATTGTGATATTTCAGTTTTTCTTTTTTAATAAATCTGCAAAAATGTCAACAATTCTGTGTTTTTCTGTCAATATGGGGTGCTGTGTGTACATTAATGAGGAAAAAAAATTAACTTAAATGATTTTAGCAAATGGCTGCAATATAACAAAGAGTGAAAAATTTAAGGGGGTCTGAATACTTTCCGTACCCACTGTACATACATATTGTATTTTTAATGCCTATTTTTTGTCTTTTTTAGCATCAACATATTTTAACATAATGGGAAAACAGAAATTCAATCCAGTGTGTCCAAAAATTTGGCTCCCAGGTCTTTATGTAAATAATATGTCTTTATTTGTGTTTGTGAGTGTATCTTAGTGTGCAGTTGTGTGCATGTGTATATATATCGGTGTTTGGGTTAGAGTTTAACTGTTAGATATTTCTTGAGAATAGCTGTGTCATCCGTGCTTGAGTTATACTTTACTCCCGTTTTACCCTGGACCCTCCTCCAGAGTGTTTAGATGTACGATAAACGACAGACACCATAAAGCCCCTCACGCAGAGCAACATGCTCGTCCGAGTCCTGTGAAACCAACATCCTTTACCTTTATTCATGAATTGGCGGGAGCCATTGGCGACAGCGTCTTTGCAGGTTGAAATGTTTGGACGTTTGGCCGAGTGCCCAGACTGCTAGTGATGTGGGGAGGTCGGCCAACGGGGGCATCACAGGTTTTTATGGGCCAGTTGCCATAGAGACAGAAGGGGGGAGACAAACCTTTCTCCTGATAATATAAGCACCCGCGTCTTAACTATGTACTCCATCAAAAGCAATGCATAACCTTATGTGTAGGAGCACAGGTTCAGACTTGTTTGTCCATCCCTCACTGAAGCAGGTTGTATTAATGTCTTATTAACTTTCAGGCAGGTGTTAAAAAAGAGGCCTAAACCTTCATCCTTGCAGCATAATGAACTTAATTCATCTTATCAGCAATTTTGTTGTTGACATACAGAGTTGTTTTGGTTCTGCTCCCCTGCATATTTGAAATGTTTTGAAATCAAGCAAAGCTACTCCCTTGCATTTCTTTAAGCTTAGTCCAATAGCTGGCCATTGAGACATTTGTTTGTTATGTCCTGAGATGGTTTGGCATGGACTGATATAAAGGGTTAGTGGTAACACGTTAGTTTAGGGACCAATTCTCACTATTAACGAGTTGCTTATTAGCATGCCTATTATTAACATATTAGCTGTTATAAGTATTTATAAAGCACATATTATACATGACCATATTCCACATCCCTAATCCTACCCAATACCTAAACTTAACAACTACCTTACTAACTGTTGATAAGCAGCAAATTAGGAGTTTATTGAGGCAAATGTCATTTTTAATGGTTTGTTAATGGTGAGAATTGGACCTTAAAATAAAGTGTGACTGGGTTAGTTCATCAAAAAATGGTTTTAACACAATATTCTGTCATCCTTTACTCATTCGTTCATAAACCATTCGCTCATTTTTGGAACACAAATTAAGATATTTTTAATGAAACCTTAGAGATTTCTGTCCCTCTATTGAAAGGCTTTCATCAAAACACTGATGTTTTAAAAAGTTCATGAAATCATAAAAGACATCCACACTAATTGAGTGGTTTAATTTAATCCTACTTAAGAAACATGATCGCTGTATATGATGAACCGATTTAGTTTAGGCTTTGATTCACATACTGTATAAGCGTTCATTACTGCACATATAGAGCACATCCAGTATGGTAAATGAAAGCTCAACCATACTTGCTTGATGTGCAAGAACCTCACTGATTCATGCTTAACATGTTCAAACTGCTCAATTCATATGGGTTACTTTAAGATCTCTTTATGACCTTTTTTGACTTTGAATAGATGGGACAAGTTTCTTTATAAATATTTGCATTTATTTTTGAGGATGATGGAAAGTCTTGGAACAACATGAGGTTAAGTAAATGATTATAGAATTGAAATGTTTGGGGAACAAACCTTTAACCACCTCTACCAACTTCACCAGAAAGATCATGATATCTGAGCAGCATCTCCAGCATGAAAAAAATAATGGAAATTCATGCTGGTTTAACCCAGTCTTTCCAGCAGGGAAGATAGCTTTAATGCCTCACGTTAGGTCATTATGATGATACGGGACCACCCGTGCTGTGTGGAGAGCAACAGTGTATACTGAGCAGAGAGATCCAATGTTTGGGTCACATGTGAAGTCTGCAGTCCATTAGGTCACGTTTGCCAGCCCTCTTTCCATTCCGCTCTGCTGTTTTCCTCCATCCGTAGTCTGGAGCTGTTAAAAAAAAAGCTGTCTGCTCTTGAAGTCCCTCCCTCCTCTGTTTGTGCATGGAAAACGTGTACAGAACGTTCCTGCCCACTGCCTGCCACATTGTGATCCTTCATTTAAATGAGCTGAAAAGCAACAGAGATGCTGTTTGCCAAATAAAACTCCCTTGACTTCAGAGGAGTAAAAGCTGTTGCAGTGGATTATAGAGAAAAAGGGGCCATAAACTGCCTTTTTTATTATCTTGTACTGTTCTCTGATGTCCCCTTATAATATTATCAAGATTTTTACATCAACAAACATCAAAATTTATAAGTATTAGACTATTTTCTGTCCTGTTTTGAACCCCCTCATCAGAACGCTCTGTTTGAATAGGTGTGGCGGATTGTAGACTCTGAAGTAAACGCCCACTGCTTTGATTGGCTAACAGTTGTGTAACAGTTCAAACTTTCTGAAAATCCTGCATTGAATTGTGCTTTGTTTGTAAACGAATCCACAGTAAAATAAAGTGCATAAAGGACCAAGTTCTTACTGACGCATCTGGCATTTAATTAAAAATAAAGTTCATTCACTCTTTCCTAATATTGCGATCAGAAGGAAGGCAATGCAAATACTGTTTCTACAGCTTGGCTCTGCACAGTGTCTTATTGTCTTCAGAGCTATTTTTATCGTTTGATTTCTGCGTAAACCTGCATTTGCCCTTCTCATTATTTACCCACTATGTGCGTGAATCAGTGGGCGGGGCTAAACAGGCAGTGATGTAGAAGCAGGCGTTGATGTAGAATACAATACTGGTGTGCTCCTTTTTGTTGACTGGATTTAGCAGATACACATTAACGATCTCTTATGAAGAAGTCTCTTATGGTCAGCAAATCTATAATTGTTTGGTCAAAAATGCAGTAAAAACAGTAATATTGTAAAATATTGCTACAGTACAATTTAAAATAACTGTTTTCTGTTTGCATACATTTGTAGCGTCTGGACCAATCAAAAACACAATTTTTGTGTATGTTAGACCAGTTTAAGTGTTTATGTAGTATGTTAGACTAGTTTAAGTGTTTATGTGGTTAATAAAGTCTTACTTGTATCACACTTGACGTTGTTCATTGTTTGCTCATAACTGGAGTCACTTAATCATGCAGATTTATGGTACAAGCTCTTTGTAGAATTGTACAGTAAGAAAGTTATTTCCCTTAACCAGGAAATTAACGTTCTTAGAATTGACAGACAGTTGACCCTGAGAGGTCAAGTAAATATCTACAGCGGATCTAAATATTTATAATTAATTATAACTAGTTATGATTAATTATTCATATTTCCCTTATGAGCTGATTAACTACACATTTTAAAATGAAACGTATTCATCTGATGGCAAAGCTACATTTTCAGCATCACTACTCTTTAGTGTCACATGATCCATCAGAAATCATACTTATATGCTGATTTGCTCAAGAAATATTTCTTATTATTATCAATGTTGAAAACAGTTGTGTGGCTTAATATATTTGTGGAAACCGTGATACATTTTTCAGAATTCTTGAATGAATAGAATGTTTAAAAGAACAGCACTTATTTGAAATAGAGATCTTTTGTAACATTATATATGTCTTTACTGTCACTTTTGATTTATTTAATGTGTAAAAAATATCTTACTGACCCCAGACTTGAACAGTACATGTTTAAAATTTATATTCTTCCTCTCCTAGGAAAAACAGAACAAAAATATTGATGACTCATCCTGTGCTCCACAGATGTTTGTTAGATCAGATGGTCTCTAGCAAATCATGGTTCATAGTTGTGATGTAACTTATGTATTTTATTTTTTTAAGTAACAAACCCAAAACGTCCTGCTTCTAGTTTCAGTAGGAAATATGTCAACATAGGAAAGAACGCTGATCTCGTAAAAGTAACTTCATGAGGTCTTAAAAGTCTTAAAATGGTATTCTTTACTTCCTTAATGTGACATATTTCCAAATGAATGGAATATTTAACAAGACAAATGTGTAGTATGGGACTTGATTTTATCCATCGGGAATTGATTGAGAAATTCAAATGGATCCAGAAGCTTGGAGGGAAGAAGTTGAAAGCCAAGATGGCATGGTGATTTTGCCCAAAAAGGATAATTGTTTCAGAGATTATCCTATTTTTACAAACATGTTTTCTTTAGAATAATGTGCACCAATGAATCATGTTCAATACATTAAAAAAGTAGTAAACTGACTTTAACTGCAGATGATTGAATTGTCTTGATTACAGTACAGTCCAGCCTTTCAGTAATTAGTTTTTAACTGTTTTGTTATGACAACTGAAAATTTAGACTTACTTATTCCATTCCCATCACCAACATTCAATCCCGAAATATTTTTTGGATAGAAAAATGGATTGCTCTATCCTTCCTATTTTCTACGAAACGGAGGGAAGTTTACTGGAAATGTGGGTGAATGAGTCATGGCGTACCATGTGCTGTGTGTACGGAGTACAGAGCCATCATGATCTGACAGGCGGGAGAGGCGGGAACGAGCACGTGGCCCGAACGCCACATCTGCACCTCCTCAGCAGGCCTGCCTGCCCGTCTGGAGCATTCCACCGCTGCGGTGTAGGATGACAAGGGCGCAGGCAGACTCTCATTATTACCATCAGGAAAAAGGGAAGTCACGTTATATAACTCTGGCTGTGCTGTTTCAGTATCCGAAATTTGATAGAACTTGATAGTCCTGATGGTCTTGGAATTCAAGTTTTGGTTTCAGAATGCTGTGGTGCAGTTCCACAGAACTAGACTGGGAAGAACAAAGCTTTTTGGAGTGTGTCCTGTTTTGATGGGTACAGGTGTGTGGCCTCCCTGTTCCAGAGGACCTGTTTGAGCTTGCACTGCTGCCTAGCGTTTCCTAATGAGCTAAAGCCCTATTCAAATGAGTCACATAACCTTGGTGAAAATTACTGTGCAAATGATCTAGTTTTTTGGCAGGTTTCAGGGTTCTTATGAGAAATCAGGTCTGTGATTTGTGGTGTATTATTTTTCCAGATCGCTTCCCCTTATTTATTTTGACGTTTTGTTGAATTATGATACTAAAACAAATTTTTTGTTGCGCTGCCTGGTACACCTGCCAACTTTCTAGGTAAGATAATACTTTGTTACTACTGGCAGCCTATCAAATAGAAAAAAGTGAACTGAATCATTAAGGAGATTCAATTCCGGCAATTTTCTCAGAACAGCCACTGTGGTTGCGGGCTCAGGTATGATCCTCACCTTAAAGTCTGCATTAACAGCAAATTCATCCTATCTGTTTTAAAAATGCATCTTATTGTGAACAATTAATCCATGCATACGTTTCATTTATAACAAAAATTGAGATCACACAATTTTTAATAATGTCAAAACTCGATCTTCCAGTGAAATAACAGACTTCTCTTTGGTGACATATGTCAGACTTCTCCAATCATTTAGTAAACACTGCCCTTTCTTACAATTGACTGCAAGCTCACATTCAGATCTGCCTCCATCCAATCAGTAATCAGTGTATTGAACAAAGTCCCTGTCCTAAATTTTTCAGTTTTTCAATAATCCATTTTTTTCTGATGTAGGACACAACTTCACAACCCTGTAAAATCTGGCACGAGAAATGATAGTCAGAATATCGAATCAGAATCAGAATGAGCTTTATTGCCAGGTATGTTTACATATACGAGGAATTTGTTTTCGTGACAGAAACATCCACAGTGCAACAGAATGATAGTGACAAGACAAAACACAGATAATAAAAGAATAAAAATAAAACAAGTAAATAGGGATAACAATATAAAGCTGGTCAGCAGAAGGAAGCATGAAGTGCTCCAAAATTTCTTGGTAAACGGGTGCAGTGACATTGGTTTTCAAAAACACAATGGACCAACACCAGCAGATGACATTGCACCCTAAATCAGAATCAGAATCAGAATCAGAATGAGCTTTATTGCCAGGTATGTTTACATATACGAGGAATTTGTTTTCGTGACAGAAACATCCACAGTGCAACAGAATGATAGTGACAAGACAAAACACAGATAATAAAAGAATAAAAATAAAACAAGTAAATAGGGATAACAATATACAAATTGACAATTAGTATGTACAGGTATATTACAATAGACAATTTTGTATGTACATGTATATTATGTGCGAATTCGAAGTGTAAACTAAGTATGTGTGTTAGATAAATAAATGTATAAGTATATAAATAGTGTTGTGTGTTCCACAATTATTGTCCAGTGTTCATAAAATGGATTGCCTAAGGGAAGAAACTGTTCTTGTACCTGGCCGTTCTGGTGCTCAGTACTCTAATAAAATAAAAATTTAAATGTTTATAGTTTAGAGGGCTGGGGCTATACATGGAATATATTTATTACATTAAGTCTCGTCTATTCAGACCACATGTCCACATCTTTTTATAATCCCAGTCCCATCTGAATAATGCTTAAGTTAGAGTTCCTGAGAACTGCTAGAGTTCCTGTGAGCATGTGTTTTAAACATGAGTGTGAATGTTTATGTTTATGTGCGTGCTTGTGTGGTCCCCTATAATGAATGCGGCTTAAGTAAACAGTCTCTCTGAGAGCAGCTCGGAAGAAAGGGGCATGGTCAGCAGATCTCATTAACATTTAAAGGAAAATGCTACAAAAACGGCTTGATCTGAAAAGAGCTGTTTTTGACAGGGTAAAAAATGTGTTTTTTACACTACCATTGAGAAATTTTAACCAAACTATGTTACAGACATTTCATTAAGACCCCAACGAATCATATCAACTTGTGGAAAATGGACGTCCTATGACCCCTTTAACTACAGCCAAACACGTGTTTCTTGGTCAGAATTGGACTGGATGAATCATCCTGAATAAATGAAGCATGGGGCTCCTCCTGTGTTTGGCTGTTTAAGTGTGTGTAGTTACACAGAGTTTCTCACTTGGTCTTGGTCCTGATGGTCTGACAGCTACTGGCTGCCAAAGCAAACTGTAGATTCCTTCTGCCAGCCTGTGAAGATCTTTTCTTCTGCATTCTCAGAGTAGAGGAAGAGGCCCCTGAAGGAAAAAATACACATGGACATGATGAATAAAATACCTATTGAAAATCCCATTACTTATTATTAGGCCACTCAATTTAACACTGTTAATAATATTTGGAAAAATTATGTGATAAAAAGTGTATTCAATTAATCATGGCCACTGACACTAATGTGAGCTCTTTTTTTTTTTTTTGGTGCCGTCAGAGCAATTCAAGCTTGAAATACTACTTTTATGCTTTTGCGAAGTCTACTATTACTGCTACTATATAGGCTTAGATCTCTGCCACAATTCTGCGTGCGAAAGATCATATTTTGAGCGCACAAAAGTGCATTTTGCAATCGCGCAATCTGAGTTTTGTGGAGAAAATGTTCGTTTCGCAAAGAAAAAAGTATTTAGAGTACTCAAACAGTGGTATAAGAGGATGTGGTGCTGGTCCTTCAAGAGTCACTCTCAACTTATCTGTCTATAAAGCAGATAATATATATATGTCTATATATATATAAATCAGTCTTCAAGTATATATATATAAAAATCAGTCTTCAAGTATTTTACTACACTTCAGTATAATTATGCACACCTGAATATAAGACATTTTTCACTTCCAGCCTTCATAATTAATTATATATCAATTATAAATTATTAAATATGAGATTAATAGTAGTTATTAAGATTGATGTCTTTTGGAATTGGTAAATTGTGCTTGGAAAAAAATATGATCAGAATATCAACTTGCATAATAATTATGCATGCACTGTATTTTTCCTCTTCTGCTGTCGTGGTAATGCAAGAAATGTTGTGAATGGTTGTCAAGGCAGCCAATCAGAATTTAGCAGCCTCGTCTCTGATTGGCTGGAATTATGGCATATTGTAACGCTGGGTTGTGTTGAGCAAGTGAGCTGTTGGCATTTAGAGAGCACTGAGGGCGGGCATCAGGTGAGCAAGCTAGTGAAACGCTGCACGCGCAAAAGAGAAGGTCTGCACACATCCAAAAACGTATTTTAAATGCAAAACTGATTTTCGTGCGCTCAAAATACTTTCTTCTTTGTGAGACAAACATTTTCTCCACAAAACTCAGTTCGCACGCGTGCAAAACGCACTTTTGCGCGCTCAAAATATGATCTTTCGCACGCAGAATTGTGGCAGAGATGATCCCATACTACTACAGGCAACATGCCTTACCAAACCACACTTACTGAAAGCAGACAGCACAGAATGAGTGGAGCTGTTCACACAGGACATGTTCATGTATTCAAAACAGCTGGATAGAGCCCAGCAGAACAAAAAGTTCAACGTTGAACTACTTTTAACTTCTCACAGCATCTTAAACACAAGCTTGAGATGCTGAAAAACAGCAAGACCTGACTTGAATTTGATTAATTAGTCGGATATAATGTAATTCGATTAAGATTTGGATTTGACAGCCCTGCTTATTGTATGCTGTCAAACTCTTAAAGATGTTTTTATTGTTCTGTGTCTGCACAAAAAGAGAGACAGAGAAACAGATCTACAGGTTTTTCTGTAAGGCAGGCATTCAACCACATGTTAAAGCAAGTCCATATGAGAGCTCCTCTCCTCTCTCTTGCTAATTTGGCAGCCCAGTGATTTAGAAAATAACTTGTTCTTATATGTCTGTTACTGTGGTTAGTTTAGAGTCCAAGTGTTTGCCTGGATTTCTTACTTGGACATGTTATAAAGTGCTCTTTCTTAAAGGAATAGTTCACCCCAAAATGAAAATTTGTTGAAAATGTACTCACCCTCAGGCCATCTAAGATGTAGATGAGTTTGTTTCTTCATCTGAAAAGATTTAGAGAAATGTAGCATTGCATCACTTGCTCACCAGTGGATCCTCTGCAGTGAATGGGTGCCGTCAGAATGAGAGTCCAAACTGCTGATAAAAACGTCACAATAATCCACAAGTGAGCCACACGACTTCAAACTGTTGCTCCTGGGTAATATATGAGTCCTCCATTCATAATATTGTTTTCTCTATTGAAAAATAGAGAATCTGAAAAGTCTCATCTGAAACAGGAGAGAAATATGCACAGATTAAGTACTGTTTACAAGCAAGTATTGTCTAAAACAGTATGGCTGCAATATAACAAAGAGTGAAAAATTTAAGGGGGTCTGAATACTTTCCGTACCCACTGTATATGCTGGTGGATTTTGATGTGAGAGGACAACAAGGGATGGACTGGATGGGGGAAGCATTATTGTTTATGGATTTGCGTTTTAGCCAGAAGCGACAGTTTAAAGTTACAACACATTGATGGATGATGGATTTGTTTTTTACAAACAAGCAGCGTTTCGCTTCACAAGATGTTAATTGATAGACTGGAGTCATGTGGATTACTAGTGATTATTGTGATGTTTTTATCAGCTGTTTGGACTCTCATTCTGACGGCACCCATTTACTGCAGAGGATCCGCTGGTAAGCAAATTATGTAATGCTGAATTTCTCCAAATCTGTTCCAATAAAGAATCAAACTAATCTTGGATGGCGTGAGAGTTAATAGGGCGGAGACCCCCACCTTTTTTGGGAATCACAAAGTACCGGGAGTAAAACCCTTGCTGGCTTTCCTCTCGCGGCACCGTTCTTATCACTCCTTTGTTCAAGAGAGAAGATATTTCTTCCTCTAAAACCTGCGCCGATTCCCCCTGTGCTGTTGACATAACCACTCCTTTGAAACTCGGTGGTTTTACAGCAAATTGGAGTCTGTAACCCTTCTCTATTGTGGATAGAATCCACGGAGATACTGCACATGAGCGCCAGCTCTCTGCTCGTGCAGCGAGTGTGCTCCGCTCCCCTTCGCTCACTGGTGGTGTGGTGGGCATTGCAACTCCAGTGGGGAATCTTTTGGTTTCGTTTTCATAATTTTTATTGTTGTTTTTATATTCTTCTCCGCCCTTGGCCTGGATGTGTGGGAGTTTCTTTTATTTTTACACCTTCTTTGCTCGTGTAAACATTCTCCTCTGCCCTCGACATTAACCCCGTGGGTGGAGGGAGGGGAATAGTTGCAGGGAGTACTCCGTGAACTTGTGGCACTGACCCTTGTACAACTGGGGGCGGGAGAAAAGTGTTGAACTCTGAGGGGGGTGGAGCAGAAAACCCCAGGTGCTGCTTCCTGTCCCCCTGTGTTAAACAGTCCTGACCCTAGGTTGCTCGTCTCTTTTTGCCCCCTTGAGGGTTAGAAGGACGATGCTTTGCTGCAGCCACAGCATAAGACTGTTTCCCCTTAGCCTGAGCCGGCCTTGGCTGTGCTGACACATTAGCCGGATGCTGGGGTGGTGGGGGGCGATTACCACGATAGTTCGTGTATCCCCCTCTTGACTGTGACATGGAACTCACGCGAGCAGGCTGATAAGGTCTGACTGGCGGTTTCCTTGGCAGGCAGGTTTCGAACGCCTCTCCGTCCTTCTTTCTCAAGTCACACTGTTGGCGCATGGCTGTGACAGTTGAGCCAAACATTGCCTTGGGATCTACGGGGGCGTCTAGAATTTCCACCTTTTCCTTTTCTGAAAGGCCTGAGAGACTGAGCCACACGTCCGTAAACAGTTGAACGGTAAATCCAATAATGCGTCAGTCGAGTACAGCTTCCACAATCTTCACGGGGAAGAAAGCGAGAATGACGCTGCAGCGGGCTGCGGTGAGTTATATACCGGGGAGGCGGGACTCCCTGATCGCTGCAGCGATTGGTCTGTCAGTCTGACAGACGTGGTGTAATTGGTGCTTCCGCAGTCCTGAGGCGTTCCCATAGTGAGATACTGAACGGATGTTAGAAAGAGAACTTTAAAATAGCATCATATGACCCCTTTAACTCTTCTCAATCAGTTCTGTTTAATTCCTTCAACTATTCCTTTAACTGTTCACTTGAAGGTGAAATGTGAGTGGCCAACTTTTTCTCTGGGCAGATTAATGCATTAAAGTGTATTTCCATGACAGGTCACATTATCACAGTCTCATCCCTTGTGCTTGTTTCCCACAAGACTAGAAAGCTTTCGAGAGCTTCAATCGTTGTCCTTAAACCTGAGATGCACATTACACACCTCGCACATTACAGAGCTGAGAGCATGTCCTTGTCATAATGACAGTGCAAGTAAGCAACGGAAGCAGCAGCTCAATATTTAGACACTGAAGTGAAGGGGAAGTCTTAGCCTTAGGGGAACATACAGGATATCATTTGCTGAGATAATCAGTGGTTTGCTGACAAAGCCTGGAGTTGATTTATGGTTTCCAAAGTTCCTCCTGCAACACTTGATACTTGGCTTTTGTTTGTGTGTCAAAAAAGAAGTAAAAGAATAAATACAGATGAAGTTACTGAAAGGGATAGATTGAGGGACAGTGACATATATTGTATGCTGCTTCACTATGCAATAATAGATTGCTATGCAATAATGTTTTGAAATAAATGAATACTTTTAACCAGCTAAGAGGCTTTAAATGGATCAGTAAAGACATTTTTCATTGTCAACATTGATAATAATAAGAAATGTTTCTTGAGCACCAAATCAGCATATTTGCATGATTTCTGAAGGATCGTGTGAAACTGAAGATTGGAGTAATGATGGTGAAAATTCAGCTTTGCATCACAGGAATAAATTAAATTTTAAAATGTATTACAGCAGAAACGGCTATTTTAAATTGCGCTAATATTTCACTGTTTTTACTATAATTTTGATCAAATAAATGAAGCCTTGGTGATGTAACGGAGAGTCAGAGGCGTGCGGATCCATTTGCAGCTTACTTGAAGGTGAAATGTGAGTGGCCAACTTTTTCTCTGGGCAGATTAATGCATTAAAGTGTATTTCCATGACAGGTCACATTATCACAGTCTCATCCCTTGTGCTTGTTTCCCACAAGACTAGAAAGCTTTCGAGAGCTTCAATCGTTGTCCTTAAACCTGAGATGCACATTACACACCTCGCACATTACAGAGCTGAGAGCATGTCCTTGTCATAATGACAGTGCAAGTAAGCAACGGAAGCAGCAGCTCAATATTTAGACACTGAAGTGAAGGGGAAGTCTTAGCCTTAGGGGAACATACAGGATATCATTTGCTGAGATAATCAGTGGTTTGCTGACAAAGCCTGGAGTTGATTTATGGTTTCCAAAGTTCCTCCTGCAACACTTGATACTTGGCTTTTGTTTGTGTGTCAAAAAAGAAGTAAAAGAATAAATACAGATGAAGTTACTGAAAGGGATAGATTGAGGGACAGTGACATATATTGTATGCTGCTTCACTATGCAATAATAGATTGCTATGCAATAATGTTTTGAAATAAATGAATACTTTTAACCAGCTAAGAGGCTTTAAATGGATCAGTAAAGACATTTTTCATTGTCAACATTGATAATAATAAGAAATGTTTCTTGAGCACCAAATCAGCATATTTGCATGATTTCTGAAGGATCGTGTGAAACTGAAGATTGGAGTAATGATGGTGAAAATTCAGCTTTGCATCACAGGAATAAATTAAATTTTAAAATGTATTACAGCAGAAACGGCTATTTTAAATTGCGCTAATATTTCACTGTTTTTACTATAATTTTGATCAAATAAATGAAGCCTTGGTGATGTAACGGAGAGTCAGAGGCGTGCGGATCCATTTGCAGCTTTATTGAGAATCAAAGGCAGAGTAAACAGGCAGTAATCAGACAACAGCGTCACGAACAGCAGGGATAATCTAGGAGAATAAACAGTAGCAGAGAGAGGGTCGGGGCAGGCGACAGAGAATCACACTAGTAAGAACAGTCCGAGGTAATACACAAGAGATGACAAGACGGGATAAACGCTCAGAAATGTAGCCGGGGCAATACAAGACTTCGCAGACACTGAGAGTCTGGGAGCTGCTTAAATAGGGAAGCTAAGGGGAAACACCTGTGCCAGTAATCAGTCCCAGGTACGGGGTGCATGGGAAATGTAGTCCATGGACGTTAGTACTCGGGAGAGGGTGCCCTCCGGAGGCCGTCGGAGAGAGCCACAGAGGCCTGATTCGTGACAGGTGAGCATAGGAGACGACTTTTAAAAATGTGGTATATTCCTTATATTGTAGTACGTTTTAGCACATGATATTGTCTTTAAAGCATGATATGGATTTTTACTGACATTTTCCAGGTATTAGACCTTGTCTTGTGTGGTTTATAGTGGAGTTAATAGGGCTCATTGTAGTTGTGGGTGTTCTGCTGCCCTCTGCTGCTGCTGGTGTTGTTGTATGTGATGTGTGACGTGGCATGGTGAACTCCTCTTTCTCTGCCTTCAGCGCTCAGACCATAAACACACCACACAGTCGTATGTTGGCAAGCACAGCAAAGCTTGCAGCAATATAAATGGAAATTCTTCATAAACAGCCATTTCTTGTGTTTCCCAATAGGTTCCATGACAATTTTGGGACTGTTGTTTTATAACTGATAACTATAACTGAGCAGATCCACTTTTCACAGTTTTAACCCAGCTTTCATTGTTTCAAGTACAAAAAAAAAATAATTAAAAGCTGAAATATTTATGAACGTATGTGAATTTTATTTGCTTTTGTGAGCAAATAATATTTATAAAATCAAGTAATTTTGATTACAGATTAGGTCTATAAAATATTTTGACATACGTTTTCAATATGAGATTAATGTGTTGCAATATGACTCGTGTTTTGTATGGCTTTAATTAGTCCTTCCTGAACTGATGTAGTTTGTACTGAACCGTTAGGGCCAGGGACGCGGGAAGTAGGGGTGCTGAGGGTGCTGCAGCACCCCCTGTTTTCACATGGTTGCAAATGCAATGCCAAGTTTGTTCATTTAAATTTATTCAGTTTTAGCATTTAATAATTTATTTGTAATGATCTCTGAAATGTAAATTGTAAGTGGGCTATAATAAACCCATGTTTATCTTTATAAACATGATTAATTTTACTTGTGATGTTTTCTATATGGGATGATTAGCCTAATCCTCATGAACACGTGACGCTAGCGCGTGGTATCAGACATTAACTGTACAGAATGCGAACAAGATTAACTTTAATACAAGGAGATAATGGCGCAAAAGCGAATTTCCAATTTTTTTTAAATGCCCATCCCAGCAAAAACTTTCCAAAATCGGCATCCAAACAACACCAGCCCCAGCACGAGCACCGACGTAGGTGAAAAAAAAAGAAATCCAAGAGATGTGGCTATTTTTGGAAAGGAAAAAACACTCCAGAAAGTTTGTTTGTGGTTTTTCCACTTCGAATAAAGGGAAATTGTTCTTCATGGTAACCATGGATTCCCTCCACACCAGCTAAACTACACCCACAGTATGTGACATGTTGTTAATGGTATCTGTAGTTTTGATTGGTGAATCTGTACTCACTGTTTTCTGTCACTGTGTTCCTCACAGGTGGATAATGCCAAGGTTCTTCACTATGTTGGAGCAGGGGTAGCCTTCCCCACCAGTATGCTGTTTGTGTGTCTGCAGTCTGCACTGACCTACCGCCTGGCGAAGACTCAGGGAGAATATAATGTGGGTCATTTGCGCCTCTTTATGACCCTGCTGGCCTTTGTGGCCCTGGTGCTTAGTATCCTTTACACTATCGCTCATTCTCATGTCATTATATTGTATATTTGTATTAGGATTGTGAATCAGTTTAGATTAGGGCTGTCATAACATCAGATTTTCACTGCATGATTAACGTAGCCACAATAATTAACAATGATATTAATGCAAGAGCTATAGAAGAAAAAACAATCAAATCCATCTCTATCATTTTTTTCTCTTTATTGGCCAATGATTTGTAGATGGAGAGAGAGAATTAACATTCACATTGTAAGGAATGAAAAAATAATGCGTAATTAATCACTAATAACTTATTGGCTGTTTATTAAGCACATATTCTGCATGACCATATTCTGCATCCCTAATCCTACCCAATACCTAAACTTAACAACTACCTTACTAACTATTAATAAGCAGTGAATTAGTTAATTGAGGCAAAAGTCGTAGTTAATGGTTTGTTAATAGTGAGAATTGGACCTTAAAATAAAGTGTGACCTTTTTTCTTCTTCAAATCAATATAACATTCTGTCCTGTTCTCCCACCATTTCTCAAACCACCAAAGCCAATATTAAAACAAGTAATTGCTTTTGTATGTGTTATTGTCATTTGTAAATACTTAAAAAAAAAAAAAAAAGATAAGTGTAATAATAAATGTAATGTAAAGGTAAATTCAGTTTTAAAATATCGATAACACTTTATTTTAAGGACCAATTCTCCCTCTTAACTAGTTGCTGATTATCATTGTGTATTACTAGCTTATTGGCTGTTTATTAGTACAGTTATTAGTTTATTAATTTAGTTTTATTAGTAGTATTAATAGTATTAGTATATAATAATATTGTATTAATAGTATTATTTATTGTTATTTATTAGTATTTATAGAGCACATATTAATGCATTATTCTATATCAACATCCTCTATTAACATTTTAGATCCCTTAATCCTACCCCATACCTAAACTAACTCAGCAACTACCTTACGATTAATAAGCAGCAAATTAGGAGTTTATTGAGGCAAAAGTCGTAGTTAGTAATTAATAGTGTGAATTGGTCCCCAAACTAAAGTGTGACAAAAATATCAAGCACTGATTTTAGATTTTTATATGCATTATGTGCGTTAAATATGCATTCAAATGCACAGGAAATTCAAACTGCGACTTTATTGCAAATCTCAATCTGCAAAGTAAAATAATTAAATAATGTAACAATTTTGTCACACTTTACATAACATAAGCGAATTTGGCGAGTGGCCTGAACTTTTTATCGAAAACATTTTCTATGATTAAAAAATTATTAATTCTTACAGCAGCTGTTATTTTTTCATTGGTCAGGTTTAGTGTTGCAATATTCTCAGATAACATATTTTCCCAGAATGTTTGAATATCCTGTTGTATTCAGCTTTTGCACTGCTTTTCTTTCTCAAGTCAGTGAGTTCATGCATGTCCTTCCTGTAATGCAAACAGGCCTGAGCATGAGTTTATAGTGTTCACTATGATTCCTTGATGAAACTTTCCTCAGGCGGGGTGTTTTTTGTCCAGGAGAGTTTTGTCCTGCAACATGCATCAGCCATTTTCGAGTGGGTCTTCTGTGTCATTATTATGCTGTTCTACGGCACATTCGCTTTTGAATTCGCCGGGATATCTAATGACACAATGATGGTGCTGGCCCGAGGGCAATCTCTACAGTCCGTAAGCCGAGACCACAAAATGGAGTCTCTTGCTGGGGCCAGTCAGCAACAGCCTGAGAGCCTGTCCATACTGTAACCTCAGTGTCCTGTATCTCTCTCAACACTAGAAAAAACGCTACAACCGCAGAGGGAAAGTAACAGAAACTGGACATGGCTCTCATACACCTTTGCCAAAGAATCCAGCTCAGATTTTGCACATTTTTGAGAGACTTCTTCACTCTCTGGGGACCTTTTGAATCGCACAGCTTCCATGCTGGGAAAAACAAAGATCATTGCCTGGATGTGTTGGAGTTTCCATTAGATCTCATTGGGATTTTTAAGTGTCTGCGTTACTTGGATAATAGAACTACAGAGTGCTAGTTGGCAAAACTACATGCGTCCATTGGTGAAACCAAAGGACCGCTACAACAATGGTGTAGTCAACTAAACCGAAGCCTTTTGCAACCATCAACACTCAAGCTTTTTAACATAGTGCCTCAAAACAAATGTTATTGTGCCAATTTCAGACAATGCAAGACAATGGATCCCAAAATGCTGATGTTTTCTGTGCCTTTAGGTTTTTTTCAAAGGCAGAGATGGCTAAATAACATTTTATTGTCACATATCTCTGCTGTCTGTTAACTGATCGTGGTGGTTCATTTTGCCTTAATCATCGTATGCTGTCTGAAATGTATATTTCAGATGATTGTCATTACCGATGTGCCTTATACCAAAAACCAAATACCGATATTTAACAGAAATGTATGTCCATAGTCTAACTGCCTTAATTGAATATATAAGGCATGTATTTTTTTTGATATGCAGCAAATATTATGCTGGTTGTAAACAACTAAGCTGAACGAGATCAGCAAAAACCTCTCACGAAACAGGCGCATAAGCTTATCACATTAAGTCACCAGTAATTGGTGCCATTCCAGATGTCATGTTAGAGTCTATGAGAATTGCTGTACATTGTGACCAAATGTAATTGAGAAGAGAGTTTGTCCTGAGGTCAGTGTGATCATAGGTTTCCCTCTTTCTGTCACTGTGGGAATTGTTGTGTGTGTGTTGTGGGTTTATGGGAGTTGGTTACAAGGAAGCGTCTTGAAATGAAAGACTGAGTTTTCTCAGAAGCTGCCCTTTAATGTAAAGGGTGACTAGTTTAGGTGTTCTTAGATTACAGTAGGTCTCTGTGAGCTGTTTTTTTGCAGACAAAATGACTTGCAGCAGGACTGCAAGTTCAGAATTGATTTTGTTTTGAAAAACAGATGCAATTTGGTTTACATTGGTCAAATGTTTTCATGTATGACAAAAAATCGTATTGTTCCTCAATTAATATCAAGGGAGTTTTGTCATTTCATTTGTCAGGATAAGAGCCATATTTATACTTATCACCGATTGATCCTACCAGTGCCGTCCTGAAAACATATTTCGTGTCATTTCAGTTTACTAATTCTCTTCTCTCAGGAATTTCAGATCTGTCTTTTGCTGTCACATATCTTCTCTCTGCATTCAAGACTGCATCGATCCACCAGATATAAGTGAATGTTTTACCATTTCCATTACTTGGTTATAACAGTTCCTTCATAGAGAGCTTTATTTTGCTTCAATTGCATCTTGCAATACTGTGTTAACCCCATAAAAAATTCACTATATACTCACTTTCATTTTGTTTCAAATCCAAATGCTGTTATGTTTCCTGTGGAAGTCAAAAGAAGAAATTTGAAGAATTGTTGTGCAGCTCTATTCCTTCACAGTAATGACCACCATAAAAGTTTCACTGATAATCTTCCCCTTTGCTGAAGCTATGAAATCTCAAGAAAGTGACATATCAGTGCCATCAAATCTGAGATTTGATCAGTGCAGAATAAGGGAGGATTTTCTGTGAAAAATGTATTTAATTTTGTTTCTCACATAAAATGATCACATGGCTAGAAGAACTGAAATACCGCAAACAAGTCACACAACAGCACGTTTTTGTGCATTTTGGAGCTTAACAGACATGAGATACATTTTTAAAGGGGTCATATGATGCGATTTCAAGTTTTCCTTTCTCTTTGGAGTGTTACAAGCTGATTGTGCATAGATAAGATCCCTGAAGTTGCAAAGACTGAAGTCTCAAAACCAAAGAGATATTCTTTATCAAAGTTAAGACTCTGCCACGCCCCCCTAAAACGTCTCGTTCTAACACGCCCCCACATATCTAGGTCACTATGTGGGAATATTTGCATAATGCGCCCAAATGTGCACGCAAAGAAAGAAGGCGTGGTTTCAGTAACCGCAGTTAGTGTTGAAGCAGCCATGTCAGAGAGACGCTGTGTGTTTCTAGGCGAAAGCAAAAGCACTTTATTTGGCCTTCCGAAAGTAGATGCATTTAGGAATCTTTAAGATCACTTACAACAGAACAGCAATGCATTTTATGGACGACCATTTCGTGAACCCAAGAGAGGAGGTAATTCTGACTTTGCTATGACAATCTGGCGCTTCTGAATCAGCTACTGTTTTGTTATTAGTTTAAGGCATAGAGGACCTACAATAATGTACAGTATTTGAAAAATAATGTGTTTTTTGAACATTAAAGCATGTCAACATATTCTGTTACACCAAATACACAAAATAATGATCTTTAAAAAAGCATCATATGACCCCTTTAAAGTAACATGCAAACAACCAGCATCTTCAAAAGTTTGCAAAAATTCTCATTTTTTGTTCCACAGGGGCAAAAATAAATAGAGATGTCAACATGAGGGTGAAAAAGTCATTTTTGACTAGTCCTTTAAAGGGGTCATCGGATGCCCATTTTATATAAGCTGATATGATTCTTTAGGGTGTTAATGAAAAGTCTATAACATACTTTGGTTAAAATTTCTCAATGGTAGTGTAAAAAACACCCTTTTTTCCTTGTCAAAATGAGCTGTTTTCAGCACGTCGTTCTAGTCCATGTTGCTTTAAATGCTAATGAGCTCTGCTCATCCCACCCCTCTTCTGTGGGTGATGAGCAGTGGTGGTTACTTTAGTAGTGAAACTTGCTAACTAGCACATATTAGGTTAGGCGATTTGCAAAGATTCATAAAAAACCTTATACTCACTTCTTGTGTAGATGAAGCTCGATCACAAATGATTCGCGCGAACATAGACGCATTTAGGCAGATCAGGGATCAGCACATTCCCTTCAAAACGAAAGTAAGGTTAATCCTCTGCGTCTTCAGCGGCTCAGATGTCGGGAGTGAATGACGACTGCTATGTTCATTATTACATCCCACAGCATAACACCTCAGTGGCTTAATCGGAGACATTCTTGTCTTCCCCTGCACCGGAGTCCACACAATGGCTGACTCATGACAGCTCACTCAGGGCGGGTCTAAGGTAAGACGGCCTTGTCAATCAACTATCGTGGGAGGGGCCTGTGCAGAACTACGTCATTCTGACAGGAATCTCAGAACAGCCTGATGTGACAGAGGATTTTAAAACTGGGTGGATTTTTATCATTATAGGATGGATGTTTACACAAACTTCCAACACACATTTATGTTCAAACAACAACAAAAGTGAATTTAGCATCCGATGACCCCTTTAAAAAACAGTTAAAAGAGTCATCTTTTTCTGCATTACCCTTTGCCTAGACTTGTGTTCCTTCATGTATTATGGATTAGTTTGCTTAATCTTGGACTCTTACTGCTGAAAACCTGCTGTCATCATTCAACGAGACATCAGCATTTAATAACATACCAGATAGCAAAAATACCTTCACGTGCCATTGTTTCAACCAAAGATTGGAGAAATGTTTTGGAGTTTTATGGCAGGATGTGTTTGATGGTGCTGTAAATTTGCCTTAAAATGTATGGAAATAAAGCAGAATCAGACATTACACTCGGTAAGCTTTCTCTCTCATTTCTGTGAATGAACTTCTGTGAGATATGTTAGACTGTGTCACACAATTCCTGTTAGTGGTCACCATGGCCTTTGAGTTTATTTAAACAGATTGGATTTGGTCATTCTTGTTTGACTTAAGTGTTTCGCTTCAGCTTTTGGTGACCAATTGCAAAACTAGTAGTAAACATATTATTTGCACATAATGGAATGATTGGTTGGCATATTAACCAACAAATGAATCATTCATTGTGTTTAAAGACATCCAAACTGACACCAGAATTTTCCACACTTTAATTATTCACATGTCAAATCCTTAATTCAATCTTGAAGACAAAAGTTGAAAATCTAAAAGAAAACAGTAAGAAGAAGATGGTTTATAGTGTTTTTAGGGGTTAATGCCTCTGTTGAACTCCCAGAAGTCTAAAGAAAACAAATGAGTGGCTTTCACACACATTTCAAGTGTGCAACATAATCTGGCTTCGTTCATAACTGAAGTAGGCTACACACACACACACATATGCTCACTCTCCAGAGGTGACAATTAATGCAAGACCAGCACAGGATCTGTACACGTAAACAACAATATTCTCATAATATCCCTCTGCCATTATCAAACATTAATGAGATAATGAATTCAAAAAATGAAGCATAAAAAGCTATTGTTCTTATGATGCAAGAAAAAGCACACAAATTAGACCCTTTTGAGACTGTAAATATATGATGCAAGGAATATGTTTATCAAATCCACAATATGCTTATAACTCTTTGCAACACACTGCTGTAACTTGTTACAGCCACAATGAAAAACTGACTAAATAGTGAATTTGGCTCATGAAAAAGAAATAGAAATAGAAATTACAATGTAGTAAAAACTGAATAATTATGATTTAAATCATTTTAAGTATAAAGCTGAAATGTGTTTTTCTGAGGCACTAGTGGCACCAAACAAAATTGCACTGCAATTTCCCGTGCTCTCCTCTGTTGATGGAAAAAAAAACAGATATTCCCACCCAAAACTCGCGCCAGTGTTGCTGCTGACAGAATGATGTTTTGATAGCACCTCAGAGTCACAGTACTTACACTTTTTAAGGTAATCAAACTATGATATTACTACTTAAGGTTTTCTTTATATATTCTAAGCTGGTATAGGCTAGGATGCACTTTAGCCTTAAGGAATGCAGTGTTGCCAATTTAGCAATTTTGTTGCTAGATTTAGCAACTTTTCAGACTACCCTAGCAACTGTTTAATTTTTTTAAAAAAAGCACCTAGCAACAAATTTAGCTATTTTGAAAAAGTTTTTGGCAACTTTTAGCAACTTTTGTAAAGTGACTCAAATGATAAATAAATGCACCTATTTTCATCTAAATTACACAAAAAGAGGAAACCATTGAACAGCTAGCCAGCCAAGCAGCACATCAACCTGGAGAGAGCTGAAGAAAGATGCCTAACAGTACAAACATCAAATGTGCATTAAGTTGCTAGTTCCAATTGGTCAATAATAAATGCACATTTATGATACAGCATGTTATTAGCTTGTATATATAATTGTTGTTCAGTTAGGTTCACTGTAAGAAAAACTGTTCAGAATGTGCAGTTTTACTAGTTAATAAGAAAATACACAAAATGTGTAACTTCAATAATTCAATGTTGTAAAAAAAATCAGATCATAAAGATGTTACTTATGTTACTTTTACAAATTAAAATATTTTATGTTTATAATATTATATGAACAAATAACATTAAAAAAATATTTTTTGTTGAGATTTGAGTAATCTCGTGTATTCTACGTAAAAACGCTGTTTTGTGTCATGGTTATGCAATGACGTCATCACGCAATGACATCACAACGCCGTTTAGCAACTTTTAGCAACAAATCGATCTGCTTTTAGCAACTTCCCCTGAAAATTAGTTGGCAACACTGAAGGAATGATAGATTGTCATGAGTGCTGATGCGGTGAAACAGTTGTGAGGGATCCTTTCACGATAGACTTCTAAATAAAAAAATGGATTTAATTTATCAATCTTGACATTTACAGTATATATTCGTCTAATCTGAAATGTAGCATATGCGGGAAGAGAATTAAAATAAGCTGAGAGAGGAGCGCTGGAGGAAAGAGCGACTGAATGACTGAAAGTAAGACTCGCGCGCCTCTCAGTTTAAACCTTGAGACTCTTGGCCATCTCCCAGGGGAACTCTGATCGGCCAAAATGACCGTAGCAGGCCGTGCTCTGGTAGATCGGTCTCTTCAGGTTCAGGTCCCTGTCAAGTAGAAATTGAGTTTGTTAGCTTTTCACCAAACAGCCCTTGTCTGAATCCTACTTACACCAAAACTGTAATTAATTAATTAAATAAAATGTACTTAATTTATGTGCATCGTTACTTTTTAAAAGACCCTTAATACATAGTAGAACCGCCATTTAGGCCAGTGGTTCCCAACCCTGGTCCTGGAGGCACCCCAACACTGCAC
>NW_015540988.1:458430-470858 GCF_001515605.1 Sinocyclocheilus anshuiensis | reverse complement strand
CAGAGAAAGGAGACATGCAAAATGTGCAGTGTTGGGGTGCCTCCAGGACCAGGGTTGGGAACCACTGATTTAGACCTATTGGTGGTAGCGATACTCCCCCTGGAGGAAATGGAAGCTCCTGTCGTCAAGTCAAATTCCTTGTGTGTGTAAACATACTTGGTAATAAAGCTCTTCTGATTCTGATTCTGATTCTGATTCTCATTATTTCAAGAGGACAGTTTTCACTTGCAGTTCATATTAAATATTTATATTTACTTTAATATAGAAAATGTTAATTTAGTTTTATTTTGTGCTTACTCATTGACTAAAATGTTATTTTCGTCTACTAAAAGTAGCTGCTAATTTAGTCAAAGTAAACCTGATTGGATGGGTATAACATTACATGACACTTTTGAACCGATGTAATAGCAGAGAATAACCCTTAATTCCCCCTTATTTTAGTGAACTAAATTCCACGTAAATATTGTTTCCCTCCATTTTCAACTCACCCACATAAAGTACTGAACTTAACCAGTGTTTTTAAGGCTGAAAAACAGAAAATGTTGTTTTCCTTCCCTAAAGTAGAAGAATATAATAAGAACGTATTATCTTATTAATTGTTTACCTAACAATGACACCTGGTCGGAGGTCAAAGTTCTTGTTGACAATCTGTAGCAACTCCTTCTCTGTTTTTTCTGATGAGCCGTAGGTGAAAAGGGAGATTGAGAGAGGGTAGGCGACTCCAATGGCGTAAGACACCTACAGAACACATTAAATATTCATGACCCTGCTCCAGACACCAGCACATCCATTCCAGATTTAATCCATATCAGATCAAATTGGTCAATAATGTGGATCCGTTTTTTTTTTGTCTAGACACAACCTTATGCATTGTTCAGTTTTTTATTCAAGATGTCTACACTTTTGTCTTACCTGAACCAACACTCTTCTGCACAGTTTCGCCTTCACCAGAGACTTAGCCACCCAGCGTGCAGCATAGGCAGCAGAGCGGTCCACCTTGGTGTAGTCCTTTCCAGAGAATGCTCCACCACCATGAGCCCCCCATCCACCATATGTGTCCACAATAATCTTCCTACCTGTGACACCAGCATCTCCCTGAAAAGCAAAGATTTTATATGGTTTAAACCAGGGCTATTCAATTAGTTTCATTTGAGGGCCGGATTATCGAACTGAAATTTTGAAGGGGGCGGGTGGCCGTCCCAATCTCTTTCTGAGGGGCCTATAAAATTAGAAATTAAATTTAAATGCATATTCAGCAGTAAAATGAACTAATATTATCAACACCAACATCTATAAAAGGTTAACATTAGTGCTTTCTGTGAATCGATTTAAATAAAAAAAACTAATTATTCACACATTTTTATGTAATTAATTGTCATTAACTGCATATTAATATATTTATATTGTCATAATTTCACATTGAACCTCCAAATTAATGTAGAAACAATATAAAGATGGTATATTTTAAATATGTGTTTAATGGCATCTTTTTACTGAGTAGTCTATTATTAACCATGACCAGTATTTTTGATAATGCATTACTGCTACTGATGTCTCTATTAAATGCATTTTCCCCTTAATTTGAGCCATTAATTATAGCAATTCAACGTTACAGTATAATTGAAAGCCATTATTTTTAACATTTAGTAGGTTCTGAAAAATATAATTTTTAACTTTTAATTTAAGTGAACTTAAAACAATCTTCACATAAACTATAAATTGTATATGCATAAACTATATAGATGAATCTTTATTCAAGCTACAAAACTTAATCAGCGACTAGAGCAGTAGAGTGATTTATTTTTCTTTTGTTCTGTGATTTACATCAATATGACAGACTTCATCAGATGTCATTTTAAAGGGGTCATATGATGTGATTTCAAGTTTTCCTTTCTCTTTGGAGTGTTACAAGCTCTTGGTGCATAAAGAAGATCTGTAAAGTTGCAAAGACTAAAGTCTCAAATCCAAAATCAAATCCATATTCTTTATAAAAGTTAAGAGTCAAACATGACATAATTGTTTGTGTTTTTGTCCGTTGAAGCTCTACTGGTGTGCTGTCTGAAGCGGCTCAGAATACAGCCGAACACTGAATCTTTCAAATTATACTCCATTTGATAATCATCTTCATCCAGTGTCTGCGCTATTTCTCGACAGAAGTTATGACCGACAACACTGCCTTTATACTTATACTTCTGCTTAAGAAGACTTGGAATATAGTGCAGAAATAATACTAACTACTTTGTGTTTTTTTTTTTGTTTTTGTTTTTTTGATAAAGCTGCACAAAGATTTCTCAAAAAAATTCATTCTGTAGAAAAATTACACATCTGTTGTGTTCGGACCTGGTCTCCAGCTCCAATATCTTCCTCATGTCTGTCAACGTGGACACCCTGCGCTATATCAGGAGACTGCTGCTCGAGAGCCACCAGCACATTGCAGGTTTTATAGTCAAAACCTAAACAGATGGAAGAGCAAAGAGTGGACGTATATGGTGGATGAGTTAGTAAAGATCTGAAGTACTAGGCGGTATGCTGAAAATCAAAGTATGTATTGATCCTGACCTTTTTCAGAGTTGTCGTAACCAATGTGTTTAATGGTGTCTCGCACAATCTTCTGGTAGTCAACGTTGGCCCGAGATGTGATCTCACCACAGAGAAGTACCATACCAGTCTTACAAACAGTTTCTGATGATTAAAACAACCTTAATTAGTCAAATGACCCATGACAAAGGAAAGTTGCCATTTTATAATCCATTGCTAGGTTAGAAATGGAGATGTTATCCATTTAAATGCCCTTAAACTTTAGGGATGGAAAGAGTACAAGAAATGGTCACTCTATAACTGAACAAGAGTCAAGATAAGTGACCCGCTGTTGGACTATAAACTTTCAAACAATATATTGACAGTCATGTTTATACCGAAAGCCTTTACATGGTTATTTTGTTTGTGATTAAAAATATTCACTCACCACAGGCCACTTTGGCATCCGGGTCCTGCTTCAAGTGTGCATCAAGAACTGCATCACTGATTTGGTCACAGATTTTATCTATTAACGAAATCACACCATTATGAAACAAAGTTATGTAATGGCTCAGATGCAGGTTCAAGTGTGGGTTTAGTGTTATAACACCAGAAAGTTTCAGTTTAAGAGTTTAATGCCTGTCTTATAGTAAGCCTGTAGGACACAGTAATCCCAACAAAGCAAAACCCCAGCTGAGCAGCTGGAGGACAATACCAGTGGTCCTCTCCTTTCAGAATCATTCACTCAGTCTATATTTGGGCTGCTAGCTGAGGCAACAGTTTAGGTGAGTTACATCAAAAAATACGCTGTCCAAAACAACATCTCAGGTGATAATATGAGACAAACAAGTCAAATCTATTAGATCGCTTCAGTCTGGAGCATTATGGAATAGATTTTTTTGCATCTTGCACATGCGCGCCTATTGATTGATCTGCTGAAATATGTGCTTATGGGAGATGTTTAGCAAGACTCTCAAAATTTTGTTAATGTGAACCAGACAGGTTAGTTTGCAGTGTTGCAAAATTTGTCTAGGAGGAACGAGACCGGATTAGATTAAAAGTCATTAAAACGTATTAAGAGTCATTAAGTTTGAAAGAAGCTTTGAAATATGTATTGTGAAATGCACTATGCAAATCAAACTGACTTAGCATTTTTCAGGAGTGCAGCATATGAAAATGTCTACAGCACTTTGGCATTGCAGCATGACATGAGAGAACCATGCAATATGGTTGATAAGAAATGTGAGGTCTGGCAAGTTCCCACATGAAACAGAAATAACTACTGAAGCAAAATCTGTTGGCACACAGGTGCACCGATGATTGACTCACTAGACAGCCATGGGACGGTGTCATAATCAAATCATTCACTGTATCAGTATGTTCATTATGAAATAAATTGCATAGTAAATATGTAACTGAGAAAAGCCTCAAAGTGATATGCAGTAATTTAACACCTATGTAAATGTCATGACCCCTAATTGACTATTTTTGTCTACTACACTTTCACTCCATGAAATACCAGCTAAGCACATGGTACTGTGGAAGTTTTGCTACTGAAAGTGTGAATGGACCCCATTGAACTGTTGCTTAAGCAGCTTACTTCTGTACGGACTGTTGCTAAACCAGCTCACCACTTCTATATGCTCCAATGACTTGTCGAGGCAGGTGAATTAGTCTATAGGTACATGTCTTAAGGGGTTTTCTCCACGTAAGCACCCAGGTACAGAATGCAAAATCTATATAGTACATACTACAAAATTTAGAAAATTTAAATGTAAAAGTTCAGATAGAAAATCACCTGGATGCCCTTCTCCCACAGACTCTGAGGTGAACATGAAGGATCCGTCATCATGAGCGTCATTCATTCCTTCCATGTTTGCCAGCAACTGAACAGATCTTCGAAATCAACAGGACAAAATAATCTATCAAGTGCTCAATAATTTCCCTCCAACTTTGGCTAAAGCAGGCCAAGTATGCAGAGCTCCTTATAGTCCCGAGGGTATAGAAGAAAGAATGATAGAAAGAACGAGAGGTTTGCAGATAGATCACAGACTATAACACACAACCTCGTCTCGAAGTAAGTTTGCCCCTATATATGGCAAAAAGAAAACACACACACTAAGCTTTACTCACTCTCTCACTCACAAACATACACACATACACACACATGTCATGTGAACCAAAGAGGCAGACCATTCCAGGGGGTGTTGTTTGGGGGGAGGAGATTCAAACTTTCAGAAACTATCTGTTAACCCCTTGTGCGCTCAGCTCTGTCATAGGAAGGTTTTCTTTGGGGTGGGATGGCTGCTGCTGTCAGTGGACACTTGTGGGCTAGAAATCATCCTCACAGCATACTAATATTTATCAGGGCAGGAGTGCTTACAACAGACCTGAAGGTGATTTATGATAAACTTTGGGGAAAAGTTATGTCCATTAATATCAAATCTAAAGTGGGGTGTGGTGAAGTGTGCTTGGCTAAAATGAATTATTTGTGGTTGTGTAATAAATGCATTGCAAAACCCTTTAAAAAACACAATGGTTTAACATATAACAATCAAGGTCTGTTCCAAGACATGCTGTGCTGATGTTTGTTAAATTTTGAACTGTCAATGCTCAGAGTCTGCATGGGGTTTTGGATTATTATCTATACTGATATGACCAATTCTTCTTATTTTTTTTCCGCAGTCAATTGTAGATTGAAGATTTCCACATTCTCAATTAAAAGTTCCTTTTCAAGGCTTCAAAGCTGCAATATGGGTCAAGCCAGGATGTGACCAAGGGTTAAAATGTCAAATTAGGAAGACCTACTGGATCAAAACTTTGCAAAATTAATGTAATTATTGTCATAGTGTACAGAATTTATTTGTATGCATTTTATTTTGCTGCTTCATTCTCTGATCCGGGGCGTTTGATTGATTTGCACACCACTTTATTTCTCTCAAAATCGCAGCATTTGGATGTTACCATATAAATATGTAATTTCTAATAAAGTAAAAGAAGTACTTTACAAAATTATTCACAGATATTATCCTGTAAATGCAGTTGTTAGCAGATATATTCATAGTGTTTGTGATAAATGTACCTTTTGTAATGTATCTGTTGAAGATATTGAACATAGATATTAAAATAGACATAACAAAAAAATTAAACAAAGCCCTTAATTTAGAACCTCATGATATTTTACTTTATCAAAACCCATCTTTTTCTGATAAACATATTTATATTATTAATCTGTTAATTATCTTAGCAAAGTTTTATATTCATAAGTCAAAAGTAATTCAAAAGAAACCATCATATATTACATTTTGTAACACTGATCTTAAAATATACTTTGAAACCCTTTCTAATATGAGATCACAAAATAAGAAGCTAATAAAAACAATACAAATTCTAAAGCTTTTCAAAATTATGTAACTGCCCTAATGTATGTATTATTATTGTTATTATATATTTTTTTTATCCTGTTATTTTTATTTTATTTATATATGACTTCATATACATGTTTTATATATGAAACATATATATATGTTTGTATTAATTTTGTGTTTTTGTTGTTGCTGTTGTTCTGTTTTGCATGCTTTGAGATTGTGCCTTTGTGTGATGGAACTGAATAAAGGGGAAAAAAAATGTTTTCTCTCAAAATCGTAAAATATTTCAAGTTCTCTAATACATGAATTTGAGCTGAATAATGACACTTGTCTTGGGTTGCTTTACAGCAGAATTTAATTTTCCCACTTAAAGTGTTAGTTCACCCAAAAATGAAAATTAGCCCATTAATTACTCACCCTCAAGGTATCCTAGGTGTATATGACTTTCTTCTTTCAGACGAATCCAGTCGGAGTTATATTAAAAATTGTCTTTGATCTTCCAAGCTGTTTAATGGCAGTCAGCGGGTGTTGCAGTGCTTCAGTCCAAAAGAAGTGAAATAAAGCACATCCATCCATAATAAAAAGTGTTTCACACGGCTCTGGGGCATGAACAAAGGCCTCCTGTAGCGAATGATGCATTTTTGTAATAAAAAGAACCATATTTAAAACGTAATAATCACTTTAATCTAGCTTGCGTTCACTGTTGTAAACGGAAGCAGTTCCGGGCGGATGATGTATGAGGTTGGCTTTGCGCATGCGCCGCTCAGAAGTGACGAACACGGAAGCGCAGGCAAGAGATCAAAACAACGGTCACGAATTATAAGTACAAAACTAGGATTTGTAAAGAAGAATGTCGATTCGAAGGATTTTGATATAAGCCAAGATGAGACTGGTTTTACTTTGCTAAAGTAAGGAAAGTTTGCTTCCTTTGCTCCTGTTAACAAACGTTGGTTTTCCCGATACTCACCGGCGCATGCGCAACGCTGACCTCATACGTCATCCGCCCGTAGCTGCTTCCGTGTACAACTGTTGGCGCAAGCTAGATTAAAGTGATTATTATGTTTTGAATATTAATATTTTTCTTACAAAAACACATCGATTCGCTACAGGACGCCTTTGTTCACCCCCGGAGCCGTGCGAGACACTTTTTCTTATAAATGGATACGCTTTATTTCACTTCTTTTGGACTGAAGCACTGCAACACCCGCTGACTGCCATTAAACAGCTTGGAAGATCAAAGACAATTTTTAATATAACTCCGATTGGATTCATCTGAAAGAAAGAAGTCATATACGCCTAGGATGGCTTGAGGGTGAGTAAATAATGGGCTAATTTTCATTTTTGGGTGAACTATCCCTTTAAATTTGCATCACTGATTCTTTTATTTCTTTGTTTATTACTGTGGCAAATCTGCATTGTATAAAGTGCTATATAATTAAAGGTGACTTGATAGAAAGCAAGTTTAATAGTTAATAGTTTATTGTCATTTAGTAGATGCTTACAAAGCAACTTGTAGTACAGTAAATGCAGGGCCCTCCCCTGAAATAATCTCATGCCGTTCTGTCAAAGGCACAATGGTGACAGGGCAGGATTGTGATCTTAGTTACTCTCCAGTTCTTTAGGTGCCCACACATGGAATTAAACCTACAACTTTTATGCTTGAGCAGAAAGACAAACACAATCTATAGGAACCTATAGGAATGACCTATATAACTACTGAACTGGCTGAACTGATGGTGGATTGCACAGATGCTGAATAAATGTATTGATGCTTATCTGTGAACAGATGTGTTTAACTTAAGCATTATAATATTATAATTTTGCAGTTGGTGTTAAGTGTGCAAATTTTGTTTTTCACATGGCAGTTGAATTTTGGAGGGAACAAATGAGTCAATGAAGTGAGATGGCAAGACAAAGGTCAGTTTTTTGTTGAACTCTCAACCGGAGACATGTGGCATAAAAGATGAACTCTGAGAGAGAAAAAAAAACATAACTAGGTCCACTGACATTTTTCCACTGAACAATTGAAGACCATTATTTTCAATAATCATTACATTATAAAAATAATTAATTCTAATAAAAAAATGTTTACAAAACAAAAAAAAAAGACTGAAAATGAGCATTGATTCTTTTTTTTCATGTAAACTACACATGGACAAACAGGTGAGCACGTGAGACCACACTTTATGGACTGTGATCTTTTAGCTGTGAGTAGATATGTGGTAGCTGTTCAGAGATGGCCCAAAAATCTGGTCAGAAAACAAACTCAACCAAACAGGATGAGAAAACGGATGCAAACAGGGCTAAAATGAGCTGGTTTAAAAGTTCATGGCTGACAGTCACAAGCTTTCTGTATTGTGTGCGTGTATGATTGATCCACTCCTGAAGACACATATGACAGAACTATTCATGTCCATAATATGTCCTAGAAATATAGACCTATCCATTATGTTGATTTCAAGATCTGTTCTTGTTGCAGTTATAATTTAATCTTTAAATGAATTCAGGTGGCTCTGAAATGAAAGGTTTATGCTTTCCTTACTTACATGAGGCCAAATTAATTTTGTGTTTAATTGTAATTGTATATAAAATGTTTGGTCACACTTTAGTCTGGTGATCAGTTCTCACTATTAACAACAACTTTTGCCTCAATAAACTCTTAAATTGGTTAAAAGTTAGTATAGGTAGTTGTTAAATTTAGGTATGGGGTTAAGGGATCTAAAAAATGGTCATGCAGAATATGTGCTTTATAAGTAATAATAAACAGCCGATATGCATGCTAATAAGCAACTAGTTAATAGTGAGAATTGGTCCGTAAACAAAAGTTACCAAATGTTTAGTTATAGATGATATTCAGCGTTCTAGTTCTCTCATTGAGCCTAAAATTCATGTACAATAATATTTTAGGTACTGAAGCTCAAAATTAATGAATCTCTAAATGATAATAATTTGTGACAACAACTGTCTTTTGGCATAAGTATGTGACAGGCTGTCTAGATATGACTTTGACCCATTCCTCCGAACAGAGTTTAGTGGGATTGACCTATCTCAGTTTTCAATAAATGCCACTATTTCTCAACTGGGCAGTGATGGGGTCAATTGTAGGACATTCACCTTTTTTCATGTGCCACCCTAGTGTTAATTTGTCCTTGTGTTCGAGATCATTGTCCAGCTAAAAGATTAACTTTCTCCCACGCTATAGTTTCAAAAGACTGTAGCAGGACATTCTCCAATGGTATTTCCATCCTTCTTGCTTGATTTCAACAATACATATAGTCGTTCTACCAAGGAATGTCATCATCATATTGCAATTTAGATATTTTGAAGTCTGGGCATTGTTTGGATTTTGAATTTTATTTATTTTTTTTTTAAAGAAAAGCTTGTTTTGTGGTTATCTTACCACAAGAGCTTGCTAATGGGCTTTTTGGCAAACTTCAAATTTGGCTTCTTTTGTATCACTCACCCACACAGGCCTGTTATGCAGAGCTTTGTTGACTGGTGCACCTTTACAGCGTAGTCGGTTTCTGAACTCTGTAGCTTGTTCAAAAGAATTACTGACTTGTTTGTGGCTTTGCTTACAGGTGTTCCTTTTGTGGGCATTTCTGTGTGTTTTAGTTCTTTTGATTTATCTTCCTTTTCGACCAGGTTCACTCATTGAAAATGGTCATTTAGTGATTATCCCTTTATTTAGAATATGATTCCAGTTGGTGTGGATGAGGTGCATCATTTTGGTTTTATCAGGAAGGTGTTATTGTTGCTTCTGCTGCATGCAAGAGAAATAATTAATACTTTTACATAATAATAACATAATGTATAATGCATAACATGATAATATGTTGAGAAATAGAATACATTGTATATAAAACGTGGATATATGCATTTGTTTTACATCTTTTTGTTAGGCTGGTCAGTTTTTGTATCAAGATGATGATGATGTAATTGTGGCAGAAATACACAGGTTGAAAGGTTGATGTTAGTTGAGGTGAGAAGCATCTGTTTATGTTTTGTTACCGTTCTCTTGGCACAAAACGTCCGTGGCTGCTGCTGGTTGGTGTACGGTGATAAACACAAGTTGTCACGTGTCCTGCCCTATTTCTTTAAAGGTAAACTCTTTTGATAAGCATGGAGGAGTGAAATGCGTCAGCCAATGGCTAACTGAGACGAGGATGTTTAGTAGGTGGGGTACTATGCTTCCAGCTGATTGGCCTGTAACCCAGACACATGGGTAAGACAGAAACTCTTGAAAGTGCTCCAGTGAGGTGGACCTAGGTGAACTTTACAGCTGGTGCTGGGTATGAAACCTAAGCTGCGTCTTGGATTTGAAACTGTGTGCCATCTATTTATGACCTTTCATTATGCATAACACAATAGATCAATAAACTCATGCAGTCTCCACCCCGACACTCACTGCCAGTTTAGAGCCTTCAAACTAAATCAAGTCACTGTGCATGAAGCATGGAACACAGATTAATTATTTTACAGTTATTTTCATTCAAAAATACAATTAAGCACTCTGTTACTGCTTCATTGTCATTACTGTAATAATCAACTAGAAATACTGCAACCACAGTTGCTACTATAACAAGCGAAGGAGGTTTCCCACATTGGCTCGGCGGTCGGCTGGAATGCAGCAGCTGCAGGAGAGGGTGGGATGTTGGGACAACTTTCATCTCAGCACATTCCAGCCTACAGCAGCCAGAAGCAACTGGCCTCTGGCCCTCTCCCCTAAAAATAACTATTACCACCAAAACAGAGCTGGCCCAGATCCACTAACCTAACTGTATCATCTTACATAATCAAGTTCTTAACACTTGTAAGCAAACACACCTGGGACTGACTATGTGCTAATGTAGTGGAAAGAGCTCTGGAACTCATGAAGGACAAACATATCTTGCAAAGGTCTGTGTGAAATTTACAGAAAGGCGTGACATTCATTTTATTTGTGAAATATATAACTATACTATACAAACATACCTTGTTTTTATATGTCCTTGTTATTACATAAATCATTGTGCAGTCGTGTATACTGGACTTTCGTGGTTATAATAATGTCCTCAAAACATCAGTACAAAGACATCTTCACTTTTTTAACTTCTGTGTCTCATTCAGTCAGCTTTAATGTGGTGTGCATGACATAAACAACAGATATCAATTTTTAGATGAATAAATCATCTGTATCCACAGAGAGTCTGTCTGACCCAGAGGAGTGTGATGTACACAATATTATATATAATGCAGCTGCTTCAAGTACATGGCTGTAAATTAGCCTGTAGAGGGCAGTAATGTGCTATATCAGGAGTATAGATATTGTATACTTTACTCTTTTTCTCTAGGTAGATATGCCCAGTGAATTCTGTACCTTCAGTACACTTTAGATCAATGAGACAGACATTCTTCTACATATAAATAAAAGCTGCAAGGAAAAGATGTTTTAGGAGGAATGTTGCCAGTAAAAATATCCTTGTATACTGCTGGAAAACATTTAACAATCCTAAAAATATATTTTAAATCATACAAACTTTGTTCATCTTGTTATAGGGCACAGTCTAAAAAAAAAAACAGAAACTAATTTCTATTATTTTTAAGTGCGTTGTTTTTAATCTCATTAATATAGTAAATATTTTTAGGTCATTGAAGCATTCTGTCTGAGTCATGAATTATTGTAGGAACAAATACACAGTGTACAGTAAATTTTCAAAATGCTTTCTTCGAAATCTAATTCTTATCATTGTCACAATTTAATTTCCAGGTGTTCATTTGATTTCCAGCTGCTAATTTCTGTGTTCTGTAAACAGCTGGTCACGTTAACCTCCTCAGTATACATTTTCAGATGTGAGTGGTCCATGTGGGAATGAATAGATTAGCAGCCTGCTGAAAACAGAGGATGATTCTTAGCACTATTACAGTTGTAAGGCTATGGTTAGGTAAGATACAAATATTAAAATGCATTTAAATAATGTAATTATCTTTTAATAAATATGTATTTCGTTGAAAATTGAACAAATATGATTCAGTTGAAGAAATACTATAGCCTGTAATTGCTTTCAGATTAGTTTAAATTTCTGTCTTATAAACACTGATTATTTTCCTTTGTTATTTGTTTAGAATTCCCCATTTATGTTACAACAGTTCTATATATAAACCAGCATAAACAGTTATCATATATCATATATATCATGTGATATTTCAATATTCTAAATCCAAGCCCTTTGTACAAAAGTAGTTCTTGTAAAAGCAGTGGAACTAAACTTTCTGTATGTGTTTAGAATGTATTTTAACCATGGCGTCTTTGCAGGTTCTTTGAGCAGTATAGGCTCATTCTTCGATGTTCTTTGTGCTCCTATACAGAGTTTTTCCTTAAAAAGCCTTTATGGGATTCCGGGTGTGCATAGATATTGTATGTCACCCTTCCAGTTTTTTTTTTTTTTGCAAACCCCGGTGTGTAGTATATAGTTATTGTAAACCATGTATGTTGGCTTTGTTCTACAACAAATAAACAACCAAAAAAAAAAAAAAAAAAAAGCCTCAATTGGCAAGTCTGAA
>NW_015540988.1:447046-458351 GCF_001515605.1 Sinocyclocheilus anshuiensis | reverse complement strand
AAAAAAAAAAAAGCCTCAATGTGCAAGTCTGTAAGTCCTCGACTATACATACCTCTGACAACAGGAGTTGGTGTCACATAAAAATATGTTACTGCATTCATATCTCAACCATTTTATATAATATAAATAATTTTGTTAGATCAATAGAGTAAGTGTGATTTCAGTATGAATTGTTTATAACTGTAATAAGCATTCTTTTTATCATCTGGCACTTCTTTTAACATCTGTGTGTGTCTATAGAATATCAATACCTTTATCCGAGGCCTCTGTGCTATGAAGCCCCAGCTGGATGAACTTAGGGTCCTTCTGTATGTTGTTGTTAAGGAAGACATGGACACAAAAATACAAGACTTCAAGAAGTTCTTCACTGGAGAAAAATTTGTGGATGTGCAGATGCATATGCCTTTAGATGGTCTTCAATGTTTTAACTTGATGGTGAAAAATATCATCTTGTGATATTTAAATGCATGACTCAAATGTGTGGTTCTTGTCATTGCTTTCTGCTGTTTAAGATGCATTAATAAATCACATTTGATTTCATTAAATAAAATTGAAAATATTTCCTTGCTACTTTCTGTCATATGCAGAAATCGTTCTACAGTTTTTGTCGGTGACAGATGGACTTGATTTGAGCACACAGGGGTGTGGGTTTATTTTGTGGGCCTTGCAAAGACATTTCATGAGTAATTTGAGAGTAGATGGCTGCATTCTAGGCGAAGTGTTCTTGGCCTTCTAGTCTCTATGATGACAACCTAGTCAAAGATTTCTGAAACTTTTATAAGTATTTTACCAATAATTAAGCTTGACATACAAAAGTGAAAGTTTGTGGATTTTTTAATATTTCTGAAAAACGTTGTTTGCAGCTATTTTATGTCTCGGTGGTCTAAAGTGTGATTATGAATGAGTGCTTGTGTTTACTCAAGCACTCATTCAGAAAAACAGGCCTTATGCTAACACTTTACAAGCCTGTGTCAATTAGAATGTCTCACAATAAAGAACTTATATTTAATCATTGTCACAGCTGGTGCCTTTAAATGAGACTTTAGTCTTTGCAACTTTACAGATCTTCTTTATGCACCAAGAGCTTGTAACACTCCAAAGAGAAAGGAAGAGTTGAAATCGCATCATATGACCCCTTTAAACTACATGAACCACAATAAAGGATTTCTAAAAGTTTTGCGCAATAGGCTACATATTCTTGTGTTGCTTGTCTCTTTAAGAGGTTGGACAGGCTAGTGCTCCTCCAACGAAATGCGTCTGTCGGTCGGACAGACTGTATAAAAACAGGTCGGACAGACTCTGCCCACACCGCAGTTTAACAGCCAGCCAACTGACACAGAGCCGTTGAACCGCAAGCCGTGAGTATTATTCGTTTTGTTGTGTTTTTAACTTTTGCGCATTAATGCAGATAATAATGTATATTATATTCTTATCGTCAACGCTTGTGTCTGGCATTGCAACAACAATCTAACTCTAGCTAGTAAAATAAGCTAGCCAGCAGGTGTTAGCTCAATGTACTTTAGCCTACTGTACAAGCGGTGCACAATGAAAAACAATCTCTATGCTAACTCGCCATTACCTACAACATTACTTTAATATCCTTTTAGTATCCTTACGTTTAATTAGCATATGTATATCTTTGTCAATTTTGCGTGGGGTCAGCAAGCAATTAAGTTATTACTTATTGATTATTTTTTAATTCTTTACACTTCCACGCCAAATGTAAACCGGTTAGGCTAGACGATTGTATTACTCTGTAACACTAAGTTTGTTAACGCTTTTGATCTTTCTAGAATTCAGTAACGTTACATCACATGAATGACAGAAATCAGCACAAGTGTCCAGGATAAACAGAGTTTATTGGCAGTCATATCAGCCTAAGCATTATTTTAATGTGTGCTTATATAAAAATGTCCTTTGCAGTTCAGTTGTTTTTCCATTTTGTGAGGTAACTGACAGTTTTTTTTTTTTTCTTATATGCATTCTGGGAGGATGATAAATATTTTTTTTTAAGTACCGCAGACGTTTAATTATGTAAATCATACCTGCAGAGATGTGCAGTATGCCCTTGTGAAAAATGAATGCTCTAATTATATGTGGACACGTAGTGTTTTGCCATTTAAATGCACTAGAAGAGTACACTTTTAAAAGGAAGTATGCTTATTTTTGTTACTACCATGTAAAGTGATTGATTTATTATAGTTTAATTTAAACTGTTGTGTTTTTCACTATTGCAAATTGCAACTTCATCATTACAATTATATAATTACATACATGACATACAAATTTTAATAGAAAATATATTAAAGTATATTTCTGATTACCATAATTGCTTGTCAGTACATTCAACAGTATACTTTAACCATATTTCAAAGGCAATAGAATTATGAAATACATATAAAGATGTACTTAAGTTTTTTTATTAATTGCATTATACATTTTAATTTCATTGCAAGTAACATGCAATTAAATGTAAAAAAAATATTAAATTTATTTAGCAATTAAATAGGTTCTTTTCGAGTATTTTATTTCTGTAATAAATACTTTTTAAAAGTATGCTTCTTTTTAAAAGTGTACCTCTTTTTCCCAAGTGTGCAAATCCAGAGAGTCTTTATATTTGTGTTTCATTTTTACCTACATTGAGGGGTAAAGTGCTGTTTTCCTTTCCTCTCCAGAGCTTTTCACTGAACTGCACTTTTACCCGATTGGGAAAGGTTGGCTAAACTCACCTTGGATGTTAGCAATGGCCCTCATGCGACTACGACCCATGCGTTTGACCCTTTTGTCACTAAGAGGAAGATTTTGTCTTTGTGTGAATAGTGATGTCAAGTACAGAGTATCTGTGTCCCAGTCCCCCCAGCTTCTAGCCTTTGATAAGACAGTCGTAACTCATAACTTCCCTCCAAAGTATCTCCCGCTGACCGTCCGGCATTCACGACATTAGTGCTCCCCACTTCTGTCTACTCTATATGCTTACGTGCTTTTTCGACAAACCGGCACTTCTCAAGAAAAAGCCAGAACAGCCAGTCTCCCTTTAGAAAGACAAAAGGTACTGCTCCTGCCCCAGCATGTCTTGGTATAGAGTTATAGCAATTACATGCTTGCCTTTAGTACAAATATGTGAGGTTAAAAAAAAAACAGACTCTTTGGGTGAAATGGTATTCTTTGCTTACTTGGGTTGATCGTGAAAAGGAAATTACAACATGGCTTCCACAAATTACTCTTTGTTATTGTTGTGTATTGTTCTGTGTTCCTATACACCCTCCTATGTTACGTGATGAGTACGTAAACGCCGTAGTTTTTGGAGTAGTGTCTTTAGAAGAAAATAAACTGCAAGCATTAGTTGAACGCTCACTCTTGTCTCACGTGTAGTTCTTAGAAAATATAAAGTCATATATAACAGTTATTGAAACAATGTTTCATGCAACCTACCATTCATATTTTCCCCGCAGTGTCATCGTCTGTCCTGGAGGGTGAGACGCTAGCTATGGGCATGTGGTCACTCGGCCTTGGCGCTGTGGGGGCCGCCATTGCCGGCTTAATACTTGCAAACACTGACTTCTTGCTGACTAAACCGGCACCTGCTTCTGTAGAATATCTAGGGAATGCTGACCTCAAAACCATCAACAGTGGTAAGAAATGATTTGAAGTCCGCATGAAGTGATAAGGATTTTTTTTAATGAAATTTTGGCCAGTTGCTGTCATAACTAAGAAGAGCATTGAAGGAAACACCGTATTTATTGAATGTTTTTTCATCTGTATGCATTCAGATGAGAGGGCTTTAAAAGCGAAAACTCTCTGGGAGAAATCTGGTGCGGTGATCATGGCTGTCCGGCGACCTGGATGATTTTTGTGCAGAGAGGTAAAGTGATCGTGTTCCTCATAACAAAGTTCAGTTGCTGCGTGACTTTGCCAATGTGGATTTTTTTTTTTTTTTTTTTTTTTGCCCAGACAAAATCCGAGCACTTTTTTTGCATTTTCTGCACTGATTTGAGAGAAAATCTATGTTAAAGGAATAATTCACCCCCCAAAAAAATTTAAATTTACTCACCCTCAGGCCAAGATATAAATGAGTTTGTTTCTTCATCATATCTGATTTTAGCATTACATCACTTGCTCACCAGTGGATCCTCTGCAGTGAATGGATGCCGTCAGTATGAGAGTCCAAACAGCTGATAAAAACATCACAATAATCCACATGAGTCCAGTCTATCAATTAACATCTTGTGAAGCGATAAGCTGCATGTTTGTAGGAAACCAATCCATCAAGGCATTTGCTAAACAATTTTCTAACCAAAATACAAGTCCACAATCCATAATAATGCTTCCTTCAGTGAAAAAAGTCCATCCACTTTTGTCCTCTCTCATCAAAATCCACTGACACATTTTTCTGTCAGGACCACTATCGTCAAAGATGATTGATAATTAGCATACGGTTTGGATTGGCGGTATGGTTCTGTTCTGGGCATAATACTGAGGGACCTTATATATGAATGCTTAGATAGGTGTCATTTTCCTATAGGTAGACGTGGATCAGCTGAGAGTCAGCTGATGCGAGCTTTACTAACGTGACCTGCCAGAACTAACGCTTATGCTTGATATTTATTTATTTAACACAAATAAGCTGTTAACAAACAGCTTCTCACTTCACAAGACATTAATTGATGGACTGGACTCATGTGGATCACTTGTGGATTATTGTGATGTTTCCTCCGCTGTTTGGACTCTCAATTTGACGGCACCCATTCACTGCAGTGGATCCATTGGTGAACAAGTGATGTAATGTTGAATTTCTCCAATCTGTTATTCTGTTCAGCTGAAGAAACAAACTCATTTACATCTTGGACAGCCTGAGGTTGAGTACATTTTCAGCAAATGTTCATTTTGGGTGAACTATTCCTTAAAAAGAAGCTAAGAATACTACACTACTATTAGTTGCTAAAAGCACAAACCCATAAGTCTAAATAATGAATACATAAGCATGTGGGACTGCTGATGACATGATTGTGTATCTGCAGGAGGCCTCTGAGCTGTCCTCTCTGAAGCCCCAGCTGGATGAGCTCGGGGTCCCTCTGTATGCTGTTGTGAAGGAGAATGTAGGTACAGAGATTCAGGACTTCAGGCCTCACTTTGCAGGGGAGATCTTCCTGGATGAAAAGGTTAGTAAAGGCATAGTTCATCCAAAAATGGAAATTCTGTCATAATTTACTGTAATTCCAAACCCATAAGACTTCTGTTCATCTTCGAAACACAAATGAAGATGTTTTTAATGAAACCTGAGTTTTCTGTGCCTCCTTTCATTTTACGTCCACGAAACCAAAATTTTGACGCTTCAGAAAGTTCATAAAGGGATCATAAAAGAAATCCATATGAATTGAGCGGTTTAATCCAAGTCTTCTGAAAGACACTCGCACGTATAGTACATAGAGCAATCAAGCCTGCATGATTTATTACCAAATGTATTACAGAATAGAGCATAAAGCTACCAATAATTAATTATTCATTCTGCTTGGGTGTCTAATTGTGCACAGCAAGCTTTTTATGGGCCACAACAGAGGAAGATGGGTGTGCTTGGTTTCATTCGCTTGGGAGTCTGGCAAAACTTTATAAGGGCCTGGAGGTCAGGTCACCAAGGCAACATGAATGGAGAAGGTTTCATCCTGGGAGGGGTGTTTGTCATCGGATCAGGTGAACAGGTAATCTATTAGATATTTCGTAGCACCATTACAAAGCAAGAAAGTGCTTTCGCAGTGCATTTCAGAGCTTCTTCAACCACTTGCTTGTCCACACATATTCTGTTTTTTGTTGTTTTCAGGGGGTTCTTCTAGAGCACAGAGAAAAGGAGTTTGGAGATAAAGTCAGCATACAGTCGGTTTTGGAAGCCGCTAAGAAAATTGTGGTAGAAAAGTAGATGTTGTCTAAGTTTGTCAGGTGCAGCAAAGCTGCCAAGTTTGATTAAAATAGATTAATGAAAGTTCTCCCTTGATACAGAGTCACAACCCACCTCATCACACTTCATCTCTCCTACTAATGCTGTGAATAGAGAGAAAAGCTCAGGTTGTTGAATCGTTAGCACTGACTGGTACATTTAAGAGCTAAGTAACAATGCCATAGAATTGCATGTGGCCTCGTTTTAATTCTGGTGCTTTAGTATGTACAAATGGGACTAATGTTGTGTAATTAAGTAATATTGTTTTTGCACTTTAGAAATTGCTTGTCATGAATCATTGTATTGTTGCTTTTCACCTTCCTGCATTCCTTTGGTTGCCTGCTGCCACACTGGTGGTTTTCTGTGGTATGTGTATTAATGAAAGTCTGTTTCCAAACTCCATGTTGAAAGAGCAGATCTGATGCAAACACGTGCTTACAAATCTGCTGGTTTCTGGTCAGTGAGCAGCCAACGGCTCAGCTAGGGGTGGACACAATGAACAATAAACATGTCATCTCCAAAAATTCAATTAGTCTTCATTTGAGATACTTTTGTGTATTATGCATGTGAATTGCAGTCATTTACATGGTATTTCTCCTCAACACAACATGCTACTCAGCCATTCAGCTCTAATCCCTGATTAGTATATTTGCATGTGCAACAAATGCAATTCTCCGCCCACCTACTGGTACGCTTGCATTTTAAAGGCAGAGGACTTTGAAACGGCCCTAATGATAGCATTTTGCTTGTTGTTTAATTAGAAAGCTGTGTTCCATCTGGGGAAGCCAAGCCATCCGGTTCAGAATATGTCTGATTAAAGGAATAGTTCACCCTAAAATTAACATTTACTCCCCTACAATGAATTGTTCACCAATGGATCCCCTGCAGTGAATGGGAGCTTTCAGAATGAGAATTTAAGCAGCTGATAAAAGCGTCACGATAATCCATGACTTCAGTCAATCGATTAGCATCTTGTGAAATGAAAAGCTGTGTGTTTGTAAGAAACCACTTCACCAAGGCATTTTAACTTTAAAGCATTGCTTCTGGCCAAAATGAATCAATAATCCATAACTTTTTCTCCGGTGGAAAAGTTCATCCTTTGTTGTCCTCTCACCTTAAAATCCACTGACATGTTTATTTAAAACTGTTTTCATTTGTAAATGCTGCTTGATCTGGGCATATTTCTCTCCTGATTCAGACGAGGCTTGTATTTTAGCTGGAATTTTTTTTTGTGTTTTTTTTGTCAAAAATGTCTGTGAATTTGTTACAAACACACAGCTTCTCACTTCACAAGACATTAACTGAGGGGCTAGTTTTTTTTTTTTTTTTTATCAGCTGTTTGGACTCCCATTCCGACGGCACCCATTCACTGCTGAGGATCCATTGGTGAGCAAGATGTAATGCTAAATTTCTCCAAATTCATCTATATCTTGGATGACCTGAGGGCAAATTTTACTTTTTGGTTGAACTATTCCTTTAAATCAACTGTTATATGCCAAATATTTTCTTGGTTCTTCTAAGTATGATGCCCCTCTTTAGCAAATGCTGACAAACAAAGTATAGTCTCAGACATGGTTTAATAGCTTTATTACATCGTTCCAGATAAAATACAGACAAGGATTTAACAAAACAATATAAAATGCTGGAAAAATAAAACAAGCACCAATAATAACATTGAATAACTGTGCTGAAGTGGGTATTCCTTTACATGCAAGTAACATCACCCCAATTACTGCACTTTTCACACTAAAGGAGACCGATCAATAAATTGTGCTCTAAGCATCAAGCATATGTGCAGTGAATCAATTTTCTTTTGGCGAGGTCTTATTTGGTGTGGCAATCTATATTTTGTTTTGACATTATACAATTTAATGGACAACCATAATGTTATAACTATATATAGAAAATAACATGATCACTTTAAGTTCATTAACATGATATTAAAGGTGCTGTATGCAAGTTTTTGACTCTACTAAAGCATAATACCTAGTTCAACCACTCGGTGTCAATCCTACATACAGCACCTTAAAATATGTACAATTACACCATTATGGTTTTACATCCTATAAACATTGTCAGTGGTCTAGTGCAATTTACGATCATAAAATATTTGAAAGATCTTGAAACACCACCTTTGCTAATAATTTAGTGTATTGCTGATATTACAGACAGTAAGCTGGGTTAGTGTGGTTGAGGATGCTATGACAGTACTGACAGTATAACGTCTGTCGGTTTAAGTTTGGAATTCTGTGTCTATTATGTTGAGCATCACTATAAAGCATTGTGATGCTGGTGAGAATTACACGACCAACCAAACTTTATATGCTGGTACACTGCGCATTTTGAAAGGAAGGATGAGTCTTGACACTAGGTGGCTGAAGTGGTCTGTGATATTTGGTGTAACAGGACATCCCGGGAAGAAATCAGACAGTTTTGTATAAATCACAATCAAATAGTCATATTTGCAAAACAAATCCAACACTTCTCTATATCATCATAGTAACAGGGAATTTGTGCATTAAATAAAGCAAGCATCAAACCCAGACTGCTTTCAACTGGGCTACCTTTTTCAACAGCATACTTGTGTAACATTTAATGTGCTTAGATATTAGGCTAAATTATATGCCTACAATGGAGTGCTTATGTCAAAAACAACAGATCTCTACTGCCTCTTAGAGGATATGATGAGAATAATGTCAAGTCTATGTGCCGTTGTACCCAAAAAGCAGAGTTGTGAGAGTATGATGGCAAAACAAAACAAAAACCCTGCAAAGGTTTGTTAACTTCATCCACAAAAACAACAGGAACCAGACAACAAAAACTTCACATTGTAACATTACCGCAATACATCAGGGAAAACAAGTTTGATCATATGTGCTCCGGTTACAGGACCAGAGGCTAGTGAACTAACTAATGGTTATATCATATACTACAGACACTATGACTGACATCATAATAAACATAGATTCCCCCATGACAGCAATAAAGAAATCTGATTGTTGTTCCCAAAACTGTACGTGTCTGAGATGTAATACACGATCAAGCAGGGCATACGAAGCAACTTTTTCTTCATACTCCAACCGAGCATATTTCTATCGAACATGAGCAAACTTTGTTCTTATCATTTGCTCTTGCTGCCTGAGATATGTAGTGCTTGTCTTTAAGCCCAGACACATTCTGTCCTATTTGGGGAAATTATTCATACAATCACAAATACTAATAATAAGTATTCAATATTCCAATCAATATTATTTTGACCTTTCTTCAGTACACAAAATACAATCCACACAACCAAATGTCTTGGAGACATTTGCAATGACTTCAAACCACACAGGTCTATAAGGCTTAAACAGAAATAATGAAGTATGGCCTGCAGAAAATGATATCAGTGATAGTCACCCGATAATTTTTGATGTGCTCATGAAGGAGTGTTTGCACATCTCAGGGTTTCTTTTGTAGTACAGAGTAAAGCACACTGCATTCACTGCGCAAGTGCACTTAATGGGCACATAGTGGAGCATGAAAGGTGGAAATACTCCTGGCAGAATAAAGTTAACTGTCTTTACTAACAACGCACATGGGAGAGTGGAGCTGGAGAGACGTTTGAACCACAAACCTGGAAATCTTAGAAAGTTCCGAGCTAAAGATCATTAGTGAAAAAAAAAAAAAAATCATACATCATGCCTATGATAATCTAGTATAAATCAAAGTAGTGAATATATTGGTAAATAAGTCTACTTATGTGTGGTCAACACAAGATGGAGGTGTAAAGCAATGCAGCAGTTAACATTCAAGCATCTTTAACTAAATCCAGCAGTAAGTTCTGACCTTCACTGTACATATAGTCATTTTGGATAGTACAATAACATGGGTAAAATTGTCAAAAAATATATAACTCCGAACAGCAAAACAAAAATAAATATGTTCTACCCTTCAAGTTATGCCCACTAACCTCCAGTGCAGTGGAGGACATCAACATGGGCCGCAACCTAGACCTATCTACAGACCCTTGTTAAAATAAACAGTAGTGATGCTAGGATTGCTTTGTCGTATACTCTCTTGAAGCTCCGGCTCCAGGCTGCTCACATTCATAGAACTTCACAGAGACAGGAAACAACCCAAATCAGCATGTCAATCAAACCATGGCAAAAGCGTTTCTAAATTAGAAGCACTCACCTCTTTTGTGGGAACAGAGCACAGCACAGCGGAGTGGCAAACACCAGACTGTGGAGATGGATATGTAAAATAAGTAATTCAGTCATTGTTTTAAACCATGATTGCGGTGTATAGCAAACAAACAGTGCCTTAAAAACTCACCAGAATCCAACAAGTCCAACTTGTACAGGGGCATTGAGAACCGGGAACCGCTGAGAAATTAACACATTTTTAAGAAGCATTTTAAAACACGTCCTCTCAGACAGATTCAGATAGATGCTTGAAATGAGTCTGTTTGTGATTCCTTACCTTCATGAAGGCCTTCTTCTCTAAGGCATTCATGATAACTGGAGGAATAGCTGTTTGAGGAAAAATGTATTTTCAAAAACACATTTTCTTAAATTCATATTTAACTAATTTATTTGGCTGTGAATAAGAGGTAGATAGAATAAATTTAGTGATTGAATACATTTTATTAAAAAAAACCCACCAAAATACAGTGCCGTGAAAAGGTTTTTGCCCCCTTCCTGTTTTTTTTTTTTTTTGCACATTTGTCACATTTAAAAGATTCAGATCATCAAACTAATTTTAATATTACACAAAGATAACCCGAGAAAATACAAAATGCAGTTTTGAAATAAATGATTTCATTTATTAAGGGAAAAAAGCTGTCCAAACCTGCCTGGCCTTACATGAAAAAGTCATTGCCCCCTAAATCTAATAACTGGTTGTGCCACCCTTTGCAGCAACAACTGCAATCAACCGTTTGCGATAACTGGCAATGAGTCTTTCACATCGCTGTGGAGGAATTTTTGCCCACTCTTCTTTGCAGAATTGTTTTAATTCAGCCACATTGGAGGGTTTTTGAGAATGAAAGGACTGTTTAAAGTCATGCCACAGCATCTCAATCTGATTTAAGTCCGGACTTTGACTTGGCCACGCCAAAATCTTAATTTTGTTATTCTTGAGCCATTCAGAGGTGGACTTGCTGGTGTGTTTGGGATCATTGTCCTGCTGCATAACCCAAGTGCGTTTGAGCTTGAGGTCACAAACTGACAGCCGGACATTCTCCTTCAGGATTTTCTGATAGAGTGCAGAATTCATGGTTCTGTCAATTATGGCAAGTCGTCCAGGTCCTGAAGCTGCAAAGCAGCCCCAGATCATCACACTACCACCACCATGTTTGACTGCTGGTATGATGTTCTTTTTATGAAATGCTGT
>NW_015540988.1:446355-446699 GCF_001515605.1 Sinocyclocheilus anshuiensis | reverse complement strand
CCAGTTATTAGATTTAGGGGGCAATTACTTTTTCACGTAGGGCCAGGCAGGTTTGGACAGCTTTTTTCCCTTAATAAAATTAATAATCATTTAAAAACTGCATTTTGTATTTACTTGCATTATCTTTGTGTAATATTCAAATTTGTTCGATGATCTGAATCTTTTAAGTGTGACAAATATGCAAAAAAATTAAAAAACAAGAAGGGGGCAAAAACCTTTCACGGCACTGCATATTAGGGCTGGGTAAAAAATATTGATATCTCGATATTAATCGATTCTCATTTTTAAGGAACGAAAAATATTGATTCTTAAATCCCAAAAATCGATTCGTCTAGCCTGTTTTC
>NW_015540988.1:436168-446239 GCF_001515605.1 Sinocyclocheilus anshuiensis | reverse complement strand
TAAATGCCGTTTTGGCGCTGTTTAATGTGGAGTGACAGATCGCTGTAGCGCCTCAGTTCAACAGACACGGCAGCGCGAGGCGCACGTGAACTGATCATCTCCTCCACATTAATACCAGTTTCAGCACAACATAAACATGACTAAACATCTGAAGGTAAGTTAAAAGAAAGAGTACAACTTTACAATCCATATACTGTCTCATGTAATCGCTCAATCAGTGTTTCAGATTGGCAAAGATGTCAATATAATGGCTTCTAAACAATGTCACGTAACGTCACATTTACCTCAGAAAAAACATTTGGTGACCATAAACTCATTAGTCAGATAGAAAAAGAAACTGTAGAGAGGGGCATTTTGCTAAATATGTGCACCATATAACATATTCATTATAAATTTTACTGTTCTTCAATGTTTAATTTATGTTTGAATAAATCCATCAAGTTTTTATGACAGCCACTATTGTTTATATTTCAAAAAAACGAGTTGAAGTAGAAATATTATTATGTAATTGTCATTTTTATTATTTAAAAAAATAATTGTATTATTTTTAAAGTGTAATTTTAACAAATCAGTCAATTTTAACATTCAATATTATAGTAATGTAGTACCAACTGACTCATGTATATTTTACAGCATTAGTTGAGAGATTTTTTTCCCTTCCAAAATAATCGATATTGAATCAAATCGGTAATCTAATCGAATCGCAAGCTTGTGAATGAGAATCTAATCGAATCGTGAAATTTGTGTCAAAACCCAGCCCTACTGTATATAGGAGCTCCAAAATATTTATGTGAAAAACATCTACAAAAGCTTACCCATAGCTGGCACTGCCATGCCGATACGAGACACCACCACCTGTACGATGGCTTGCTGAGCAGCTTTACTTGATTCTCCGAGACGTTTTCCCTCGGCATCGGTAACAGGAATGCCACACTTCAGCTCTCTGTAGAAGAAAAATTCGAAAACACTTTGCTTAAAGCCTTATGTATAATGCATTATAAAAGTAGTTTTAATGCATTAATTATGCCTTGTAATGCACCTTATAATGCATTACAATCTCATGAATAATTGTAATGACAGTTATTAATACATTATAACACTTTTTCATTTTAATTCATTGTTACACTATGCATTTTAAATTCAGTTATAATTATTTAAGACAAGATATAATGTGTTACAATGTACATTATGAATAATTATAATGCATTATACCCCTTAATAACCCTTTTTAATGCATTATACAACAACATATGTACATTTTAGTAATAAAAAAACAGTTTTCTCACTTACCTTTGTCTCATGAAGGGTATGTTGATACAGTTTGCTGCTGCCACTGCAGCAAATGGAACAAAACGCCCCATAATAGCTGGCAAGTGCTGAGAAAAGATAAGATATTTCAAGTCACTACTGCCATATATTGTCTAGACTCTAGATGTAAAAACAACAGTCAACAATTAAAGGGATAGTTCACATTTTTCATCATTTTGGGGTGAACTATTTCTTTAAGCCAAGAAAGAGGTAAATCAAATTTTTGCACAGGGTAATAAAGATAAAAATATTCAACCACTGTCTACATTTTTTAAAACATCTTTTGCTGTTTGCTGACTGGAGTAATAGCTGCTGAGAATATATAAATGAAAACAAAAAAATAATAAAAAAGTTTTTTTAATTTAAAATGTGTCACAATTTTGATCAAATAAACACAGCCATGGTGAGCATAAGAGACGTTAAAATAAATTATTTTAATGTTAAAAAACCTAAAAAAAAAAAGTAGTGAACAGTAGTGTATTTAAGAAAATATATAAATGAAACTAATAATGAGTAGTAAACTTATATCTTAGGGCCAGATTTATTAACAGCTTGCGCCAGCGCAAACCCTCTTTTGGCATTAAAATAGTACTGTCAGGATTTACTAAAGACGCGCAGTGAAAAATTAGCACTGAAAAGGCGTGGACAGTTATTTTTGTGCCTGACCTTATTGAATATGCATTTGTAGGAGTTTCCCTTTCAGACGAAAAATTTATGGGAGGAGAGTATTAAAATCAACAATTTACTAACGTTTGCGCTCATCAAATTACTGGTATTTGCACCATTATTTAACGCCCAAAAAAAGCATGTCTTAAAGCAGGCAGTAATTTGCGCTGCTCTTGGTAGATTGCGCTGGTCATTATGGAAATGATCTGGCTGCGTATGTGTTCTTTAATGTGCATATTGTTATTAAATCACCTGCAGAATTTCCCCCTTTCATTGGCACTTTTATGGAATTGCGCTCTAACACTAATTCGCCCTGTTTAGTAAATCTGGCCCTTAATTTTAAAATATTTTGTTTGCTTAAAGTCACCCTGTAATTAACTATAACATACTGAGTAGTTTGGTGAAAGGACAGACCTTGGTCAGAGACTTCAGTCCAAGGGCTGTTACTACAGCTCCAGTTGTAGCACTAACGTAGGCTGCTCCAAGCTGACTGCAAAATTTAAAATAAAATATATGTGTTAAGTATTACTGAACAGATCAGTACCATTAATATTTTTCATGGTGCTCATAATTACTGATATTACAGGATGCACAACTCTCCTTTACCAAGAAAGCTTGGGTTTAGAAAAAGCTATGATGTTGAGTAGTGTGTCATAAACAATACAAGCCTCACTGCATAACCTGTAAATCCAGCAACTGATGCTTAGTGAAAAAATGATACAGGCAATTATGTTGTTAGATAATAAACTGCCAATAAACACATGATCAGAATGGAAACATGAATAAATGAGCATGCTGTCTGAATCTGCCTGTATTCAGAATGTGTAGTGATCATGAAACACTGGCATCTCTGCTCCATGAAAGTTCATGGAGTACAAGTGGAACAGATTCCACCACTTGTATCATCATGGCAATTTGGCTCATGCAACAGATTTCAGGAAACGAAACTGTGCAATATACCAACATAGTGTGGGCGAAACACATCACACCATCAAGAGAGAGCTGCCATGAGGCCTCCATACAGAAACCTGCATCTAGATTGTTTCTAGTAGCGATCTTAGCCTTCATACTTCATGGTGATTGCCGCGTCTCCACTGCGGTTAGTGTAGTTGACAATGGCGTTGAAGGATTGGTTTACCCACTGCCAGAACACCACTGCTGGGGTTGTCCTGATAACAGAGAGAGAGAGACTTCAATTAAAAGAAAAATGCATATTAAAAAAAAAAAACATTATAAAACTATTTATAATTAAAAACCCTTTCATAGACAATGCTGCAGTCATAAGAATCTCCCACACAAGTCTGTAATTTGAGTCACATGTTGGTCTTGCTCAAAATGACTCATTTACAGATGACTCACTGATCCAAGTAAAAAAAAAAGTGTCCACAAAACCAGTAAAAAAAAGAAATGTCACTTTTTTCAATCTTAGTCAAAGTATTCTTTTACTTTTGATTAATGTTTTAAAAGCAAAAAATACCACCATAAAACAGTCAAACTTCTAACCCTGAATCAAACCACCAAACTAAGCTATTCAGTAGGAGTGCTGTCTTTTCCATGATGACTCATTTAGGAAGTATTCACAGAACTAAGCGGGGATATTTATCCCAGGCCATGGAAAAATTTACTCCGTTTCCTTTTCTGGCTTTAATGTATAACAGGTCTATACACACTTTCTGCCCTTTTGGTGTCCAGAACAATGAGTGATCCAGTGTGACAGTGTGCTCACCTGTAAAAGGTAAGCATGCAACCCGTAATGGTCATGTTCATGGGCACTTGTGCAGACATGCGTCCAACTAGCAGCATTTTCTCTCCTGTGTCTGGGTGGAAAGCAGAGTCGTAAATGTATTTGGCCCTCCATAGCTGATCTTCTGTTAGCCCAGGCTTCACGATTCCCAACCTGTAAAAGAGGGCACAGCAGTACAGTAACAGTAATACATGAAAACATAGACTGAACCTATGATAAACTGACAACAGCATGAAGAGCTAAAACAGTATTTAAAGGTGAAGTGTGTAATTTTTGGATTTTAAAATAGTTTCTCCTATCCCAGCTTAATTTGGAGAGACATAAGTAAGCCATTCGTAGGTTGATTCCTCTGAACAGCTCTGTGGCACTATCAAAACATTGCTATTTTTGTTTGAGTATCTTAACCAGCAACACTGACCAATGGCATTTGGGGTGGGACTGGCATCTGTTTGTCTGACCAATGGAAGATGGGGGAGTGCTTGATAACAGCCATTAATAAGACTTCACAGGGCATCAGAGGAGGTCAAACACACACACATATATACTACTTCAAAAGATTGAGATTGGTATTTTTTTTTTGTTTGTTTTTGAAAGAAGTCTCTTATGCTCAACAAGAATTGAAACAATAATATTGTGAAATATTAACTTAAATTTAAAATAACCATTTCCTATTTGTATACATTTTAAAATGTAATTAAATCCTTTTATGACAAAACTGAATTTTCAGCAGCTAATACTCTAGTCCTCAGTGTCACATGATCTTAAAAAAACATAATATGCTGATTTGGTGCTTTACGACACATTTTGTATTATCAATGTTGACAACAGCTGTGCTGCTATTTTTGTGGAAATTGTGATGCTTTTTTGAGGATTCTATGATGAATAGAAAGTTTAAAAGAACTATTTATTTGAAATAGAAATTTCTTGTAACAAAGTAAAAGTATCTGCTGTCACTTTTTCTGTATCAATGTAATGCATCCTTGCTGAATAAACATACTCTTATACCACAGTTCAAAATAATTCTAATTGTTCATTATATAAAAGTCTCTTATTATTTGAACAGATGTTCATTTCACCATAGCTCCTCTTTCAACAAAGTGAAACCTTGCTGCTATTTATGAAGACAAGACAAACAAGATGCCAGAGGGATCACATATGTAATTAGCAGGGCCTAGTTTCAAACCACAAATCCATGCTACAGTGTTTTAAGAGTCTGTTTAGAAAGGAAAACGTCCATTCTATATATTGCACTCTAAAACCTCTCCAGTAATGTTGTGATTGGTAATTCTACAGTTTCTAAATTATGTTAAAGTACAGGATTTCACCCCTGAAATTCATAGATACAGCATTAAAAACAAGCCAGAGGGATCACAGACCTGTAGTTCTCCACAGTAACTCTGGCATCCTCTAAAACCTTACTGGACAGCAGCACGTTTCTGGGGTCCGTCACCATGAAGAAGTGCTGAGCTCGGCCCATAAACGTGCCCTGGTCCCATCGTGCTTCCTTAATGTTGATATTCAGAGGCAAATCTCCAGACATCCTATCAGCTTCTGTGAAGATCACAAAGAAGTCTGGATTATAGCGTCCAATTATACCGAGAAACAAAGGCAGGTTTAGAAGTTGTTTAAACCTGATGTGTGGGAACAAGGTGATTTTTAGACTAAAGAACAAATGATTAAAGTCTCTGTCATGAAGAATGTTGAAGCTGCAGTTATGCCGACATAGTTGTGGTGGGTGACAAAATGGTTTCAAAGGTGAAAGTAAAACCAAGAAAATGAATGACTGGGGACATTAAAAGTAACAGCTTTTAAACCATATTTACTCATGAACAGGACGGACCCTGTCTCTTTATGTTCATACTTATTAATACGATTATTGCCATGCACGCCTGTAAACAATAATGCCTGACAGATGAACATGTGAGATTAGCAATACATACATATAGAAAGAAGAAGGACTAGCCGGTGCTGTTTACAGCAGAAAGTATGTAACTAAACTGTTTATTAACTAAAGGAATGGGTATTGTTTATCTACCATGGAAAAGCGAGCGTTATAAAGCGCATATTTACAGCTATTGTAGCTAATGCTAGCTGCTCAGCTGGTGTGATGTGAACTGACAAGTCCGATGACATGAATTTAATTTCATTTCACCGAAGCTGTCACTTTGTCAAGCTGCTTTGTATGTGCAATTTTTTACTTAACTTATAAAGTAAGCAATTTCATTATGAGCAAACTCATATTCCCTTCAACGGGCTAAAATACCGTAAACTAGCTTCAACATAATCTCACGTAACGTTACATAAACACAACAACCATATCAAAACACACAAACGTGCATTTTTGTTTAAAGAGTCATTCAATAAAATATCTGACACAGACCTTGCTAAATCACCACAGGTTAGGTTCAGGTACACCTTGAAGCAGATGACCTCAGTGCTGACTGCTTTCCTCTGCGTGTACACTCACTGAACGCACTTCCGGTCTCGCCTTGAAAATCCGCCTGAAGAGGGCTGAAGTTGAACGGATACTTTTTTGCGTGTAAAAGGCGGTGGGTGATAAGAGTAGAGAGACCAGCAGTGAGAAGGGTGTTCCTGCACAACCGGAGGCAGCAGTTTCAGGACCGCAGTTCTAGGACCCTATGCTTTTGTAACAGCGCCACCTACCGAATTGGATAATATAGCGGAGGCTGCAGTTTCAGGACCGCATTTCTAGGACCCTGGTGGTTTAGTTTGTAGTAATGTTTGTACATGTTGTTAAAGATATTGAATCTCAGGAACTTTTTTTTTTATTTCAATTGTGATTTTTGATTTACAAATGCATCAGATGTTAATTACAAAGTGTGTAATACCTGCTTTGAGTTAACCATTTTAAATTTAAATTAATTTACACTTAAAATATAAATGAAAAATGTATTTCAGTCTAATGATTCAAGAATGCATATTTATATACTGTATATACTCATTTTTGCAATAACACATAATACAACATCATAAAAAATACCCCCTTTTCTATCAGTTGCTGCATGGACATAAAGGCTTCAACTCCTGAGAGAAAATGAATTGAATTGAATTGAACGCCTTTATTGTCATTGTATTGTTCTGTATACAACGACTTTAGGAGCACTACTCCTCACTGGTGTTAGAAAAACAAACATATAACCACAGACAATAAATACTAGCTTCATAGAAAGTGTTACCGTCAATCCTTCTATTAAAATCTTCCACTTCACTGAAATAGTTATCAGAGAGCAATCACTGTTGAGTTAACAGAAATATCAGTAACAAAAGGTGCACTGGGCATTGTGCAAAAATAATTCATATTCTACTCTGACCTGTAATGATAATCCGGACCAGAAAGGAAGACCTGCTCAGCCTCCTGCAATGAGAAATTCCGGAGGACAGCCAGGGCATATATGATGGCCTATGAAAAACGTTAATATAAATATACTGTTATAGCACTACTGAACAGCAAGCCATTATACATTGGTCCATACACGAGTAGCACCAGCATGCAGTTTATACAGTAGATTTTGTAAGTGCAGGAGCAGGACACTCACAAACACATTACATGGTCCGGCATACCTCTGCACTTCATCTGTGAAGCTCAGTTGTGTTGGTGTCCTCTGCAGCACTCCTCTCAGATCGGCAAACAGGACAGTTGTTCCTCACTGGCGAGGTAGACAGGCACTCGGGAAGAGGTTAGCTTATGAGACCACTTAGAGGGCTTCCCGTTGAGTACACCCTATGGGCAAACCATGGTGCAAAAACAGTTATTTTGAGGAAATTGATACATTTAAGATAAAGATACAATAATTTGCAGCATAGTTAAAAGATATTGTTAATGTTATTCCTAATTAAGGCCCTTGGTGAACCTTTACTATGAGTTTGTTTGTAATGATGATTAAATGTGAACATTGTTTAAGTACCACTAAATGCTCCTCAGAAGTTGAACGGATACTTTTTTGCGTGTAAAAGGCGGTGATAAGAGTAGAGAGACCAGCAGTTGGCTCATGAGACGGGGCGTGGAAGAGAGCTGCGCTGTAATTGGTGGTTCTAAAGGCGGGCGTGGATGAGAGCTGCATTATGATTGGTTATTCGATTCGTGATTTCCTGAGAACGCTAACCTCCACGGACGTTGAGCTGATCTAATGGGGATTTTCAGATTTTTGAAAAAGTATTAAAGGTGTTCAAAGCGACTTTAGCGATTTTGCAAAAATATCAGCCAGATATCAACCAAATTATTCCTTCAGCCACACTCCCTCCAAGCATGGCCGTAGCCAGGGTTTGAAAATTAGTGAGGTCCGGGGTGGGGTTAAGAATTGTGCTTGATATGAGTAGTTTTAAACAGCAAATTAGTCATTCAGACTCAGAGAACAAATTTTATTTTTGAACATGAAAAATGGACCGAGGTCCGGACCTCGGTGACCTCATAGCTGGCTACGGGCCTGCGACTCCAAGCCATACAGTCCGCAGTGAGGGGCACTCGCTCCGAAATCCGCCCGCAGGACAAAATGAGTGACTGGCAAAGAACCTTTCTGATTGGCTAAACAAGGGCGGGCCGCTCTGCCTAACTCTGTTTTAAACATATTATTTACAATATGATTATCACAGACAGGTGTAATATCTGAAAACACATATTTCAGTCAATTCAGCCAACAAATATGGAATAAAGTAATAAATATGTAGCTACCTAACCTATGGTATGCAGTTTGGGATGTTGGATTTTGCATTTCTAGTAAAGGAAATGAGGAATATGGGTAACATTTTTTTTAAGGTGTCCTTGTTACACGTACTTACTATTATAATAACAATAAATTATGCATAATTACATGCAAGTAATCCTAAGCCTAAACATAACCCTAACCATATAGTAAGTACATGTAGTTAATTCATATTACTTAAATGTATATTTACACTGGAACAAGGACACCTAAAGTGTAACTGGAATATGTATATGGTGAAGCAGAAATTTACATGTAGGCCTACATTAAAGTTAATTATTCATTTTAGGGGCGAATTCAGTGCAATACAATTTTAGTTTATAGCCTACACTTAAAAACCAAATTCTCAGAAAAGAAATGTCTTTAAATGACCACTATATGGCAGTATAGTGTCATGAAAGATGGTCTGATCTTCTTGATGCTCCAAAGGGGATCAATTACAGTTTATCCTGAAGACGAAACCACATTCACCATTTGGATTAAAAGAAATTATCTGGATCAAACACTCCTAATTGCAGCCATTTAATCATGATAGATAATTTAACCACCAAAGAGGACAGAAGCATAGGCTATATCTTTTTTTAATACGCTTCATTTAGTGTCTGAAGGCAGTGGGCGCTTACCTGCAGACCAACGTGAGACTTAATTGGATCTGCACTTGTTCCACAAGACCACTGTTCATATAATACTCTTATGCTATGAGTGACGATTGTCAACCACTGGACCAAATGAGTTTGTGCAGTGTGCTTCTGAGCTGCTCCACATAATCCAATCACATGCCCTGAGAGGCGGGCTTAAAGAAGACTAAGATTGTCTTGTCTCAGGTGAGGTCATGCGGCACAACATGGAGACAGGTAACGCCATTTAACTTTATCCAACTTTGTTTTTCTTGCATTTATACACCACAATAACAACAGCCTAAGTGGGATAAGTAAATAAGGTAAATTATCTTTTATTTAAGGTGAATCTTACTGGTAATGCAAGTAATTTCCTACTAACTTGTTGTCTACATCTGTCAAGGATCTCGTAGAGGATAATCTTTGTATAGTTTTGAGATCTTCTCACCCTGATGCAGTGAGAAGTGAGACAGTACTTCATCTCTGAGAATGTTGGGTTGTTATGTTGTTCACTGAAGCGTTTCGATGCGCTTTACGTTGTCACCTGTTGCTTGAGCGCTGTCCGAGGTGCTGATGATGAGACAGTCAGCCAACTTCCTGTTTAGACTAACGAAACGACAACGCCAGCTTCTTTTCTTGACTATAGAATGCCTGACCCAAAAACCTACACGAACGCATAAGGGGTCAAAATGACGCGCACTGGATTCAGTGGGTTTCTTTAAGGAAAATGGATCCTGTTTTTATCGCGTCTCCAAGGGTAAAGGAAAAATGTAAGAGTTGGATTATACACGTTTCGTTTTGCATATATAGTTTTATTAATTTGTTTACTTTACATGTGCAAATACAGTAAAAATGAAATTTATATTGATAACCATAACCTGTGTGTTTATATAAGAAATTTGAGTGTGCTGGCAACTTTTGCAGATTAAGTAACTATGATCCTGTCTGAAAGAACCAGCAGATTTCACCAAAAAATTCTGCACTTTCTGTCCATTTGAGGGACATTCATTACTGC
>NW_015540988.1:405221-435955 GCF_001515605.1 Sinocyclocheilus anshuiensis | reverse complement strand
AAAGAGATTTTTGTTCTGGTCACCTGGACACACCTGTTGACTCATTATTATCTCTATTTTTTTTTTTTTTTAAATGATACGGTTATTGGTAATGTATCATATAAAACATGCTGCATGTGATGGAACACACTTTTAGTCATATAAAAATGTATTTTCAAAACAAAATATAAAAGTGAAAATAAAATAATCACAAACCAAATTTAATGTAATTCTCTTGATCAATCCATTAAGAAAAAGTTTTTGTATTTTTATTTTTCTGAACCAGTAACCAAATAAATAACATTGTTGAGGCAACACTCTTTATGCATTCACAGTTTAAAGCAGTAGATCTTAACACATTAGTGTTCCACATCGGCTCAGTATCTCTTGCTGTGGAAACAGTGCAACCCTTAGCTTTCCAGAATGCAATAATTGCTGATATCACTTTACCTCCCATGGGAAATTAGTCTTTGCGCGGCTGGGTTCTCACAGATCTTTCTCTGTTGTCTTGGATCACTGGCAGGTAAAGGTGAGACACTGAGGCCTGGGAGGACCAGATGACTGACTTCTGCCAAGCAAAGCTCCACTGGCAGTGAGGAGGGACTCCTGCCCAATGCCCCAGTCTAACCCACAGACTTTCAACTCAACAAAAAGACCTGAGCCACTATTACACATCCTCTGTTTTTGCGAGACTCTCTTCCGAACAATGCATATAAGGATACATTTTGCTCTGCCACTTCTTGGATAATAGAATTTGTTTATCAGCTGTTTCATGAAATGATTAAAATCATGTCGGAGTTCTCCGTGAAGACTCTGTGAAGACAAATCACAATATGTCTTGTAATCTAAAGTGAACAATGCTGGATCCATAGCAGCTTCTTCCTGCACCACTGTGCAGTGGAGTTTCCTTTTGTGGATCTAATCCTGTGGACTGTAATCCTCGTGACTAGTATTGACCCACTGGACCTCTAGTTTTCCCCATCCACCCTCATTCCCTTTAGAAGCTCAGGCCCTGGATGAGGGTTAGAGGGGAGGTCGGCACTTTGCCATGGCTCATTCGTCTGACACGGCACGCAAAGACATGACGAATGGGGCTCATCCCAGTGCCCAGCCAGGGCCCTCGGGCACTTCTACTCTACCACGCTACCTGCACAAGAAGCAGCAGCGCCAGAGAGGAGTGAGATCTTCCTCTCCTATGGGGAGGGTCATCCTCATCAATGCACCTGTCGATGGTAAGTCTCCTACAAGAGCTTGATCTAGATGCAGGTTTACCAACACATTCTCATGGCAATTCATAGCTGTTTTATTTTTTGGTGAATTGGTAGCTCTCGTTTGTACGGTTTTGTACAATCATCCACACAAAGCAATTTGTCAAAGAATCAAATCATACAAATTGATACAAAATTGCCAATTCGAAAAATATATAAAATTTCTCATGAGATCAGGTTGAGGTGATATTTTCTAAAGTATGTTTATTCCACTTAAGGATTAAAATATAATATAACTATATTGGTTATTGGCTAATATTAGAGTTTTTTTTATTTTTATTAATTAGTTTCAGTCGATATTGCATATTTTAAAATGGTTCATTTATATTTTTAGTGTTTTATTTTTTATTTTTAGATTCTAATCTGTATAGTTTACAATTTTGATATCTGCCATTTATCGGTTATCGGCCATACCATGAAAATTATCATCTGCTTGGGTATCAGCCAGATCCATATCTATAACTTGGGATATTATGCATTCCTAGGACAATAACAGTACAGTGTTATCAAACTACGAAAATAACACAAACAGGATCCTGTGATTGAAGGAGTTGTTGAATGCAATACAATTGTTGGCTGCCTTTTCTTGCATTTAAAAACATGTAATAAAGCTTAAAAAAATTGTTTAGTTTTTTTAAAGAAAGTCTTACATTGGAAATTCGTTATGTTATATTATATTATATGAGAAAGAATCTTTTGCTAAGGAGCAAAAACATTGACGAAACCCATCACTATACTTGTGAGTTATATTTATTTTCAGAGGAACTTTCTATTTGTGTTTGATGTTGGTGCACTGTAGGTGGGGATGACAGTGAAGACATCCACACAATTACTGTGGACAAAAGTGAGGATGGCAGGCTGGGCTTCAGTGTGCGGGGAGGCTCTGAACACGGCCTGGGAATCTTTGTCAGCAAGGTGGAGGATGACAGCTCTGCAGGTACACAGAGGGGGTTACAACTGATGAGGATTTGCATTTGAGATTTTAGATTTATTACGACAAGGTATGCATGTATAAGCTATTGGTGAGTTTCATATTAATGTGTTTTTGTATCCTGATTCCACACTACAGAGTTGGCAGGCTTGTGTGTTGGAGATAAGCTGGTCGAGGTGAATGGCATAAGTCTGGAGAGCATCACCATGAGCAGTGCCGTAAAAGTCCTGACAGGAAATAATCGTCTGCGCATGGTGGTAAGACGTGTTGGGAAGGTGCCAGGTATCCGCTATTCGAAAGAGAAGACTACATGGTAAGTTGAGCTTTTATGTCATCACTTGAACATGATATACTATTTTGTATGGTTTTTTTATTAGGCTAAGCACACTCTATCAGGCTGAACATCAATTATAATGTTATTTCTGCAGTTGTCCACATTTTTGAATCCCATATTGATTAAGATATTTTCTTTGCTATTTCCTGTTATAATCATGATAACATTGCTTGTTTTCAAACTTTGTTATTAACAGAAGCTAGATGTTGAATGTTGATAAATTAATTCATCACGATTTATTTTGTGATTCCAGAATATTAAAGATTCTTATTCTGTATGTTCTTCAATAAAAACAATAGTTATTCAAAGGTAAAATACTATTCTTAGTATTCCTACTATTCTTAGGTTTTTAATTTTTATTGTAAATTATTAAATAATTTTAAGTCATCTTGTGGACTTTTTTCTTGAAGTTCCCTACTTGAGAACTATTACACTGATGATTTTGTGGCTGATGCATCATCAAGCCTGTACTCAAACACGGTTCAAGTTTTTCAGATATTACAGTATATATTGCATGAGATATTGTGTATCTGTGCATTTAAAAGTTTTAAAAATGCAATTCTTTTTATTTTCATAGTTATACAAAAAAGTAATGAAATGCATCAACATGTCCTTTAGTATTATGCAAGAAAAGTAGCTGTTTGTATGGCAGCTTGACCTGTCTCCCAGAAGCCTGCCTCCTGGAGGTTGTCCAAATACCCTTTGACAACTCATAACAGAAGAGTGTGTTTTGCCCTTGAACATTTAGAGGTTCTTTTAGTATTTGAAAGACTGTATTTTTAGGCATTTTCTGTTGCAGATTTGCTGAATGATGGGGTTTAATTAGACTAACTGAACTGAGAAGATAAGCAGAGCGTAGTGATGGGCTCTTTCTCCCCCTGCCTTGACTAACGGGGTGGAAACCCTGTGACTCTTGGCCTTTACTTGTTATCTTTTCCTTCAGCTTCTGTTTCAGCATACAGAAGTGGTAGAGTTACCTTAGTGGTCTTCTCAGCCATTTCATTAACTGATAGTAGAATGAGCAAGTTTATTACAGAAGTGTATGTGTGTCCACCTGAAGATTTATGTGTGTGTGTGTGTGTGCGCTTGTGTATAACACACTGATTTTTACTTAAAAGTGAAGTGTGTAATTATTTATATTAGAACACTTTTTCCTATCTTAACTTAATATGCAAATATAACTATAAGTAAATCACTTGTAGATTGATTTCCTCAAAGTTTAAACGCTGTAAACATTAAAAAAAATGCTTTTTTTGAGCACCCTGACCGGCTAGAGCACAGCAACATGGAGCCAGTGGCTTAAGTGTGGGGTGGGGTTTTTAGTTTGTCTGTCCAATGAAAGAGTGGGACAATTCTGTTTGGTAACAACACTAGTTGTGCAGAAATTACACACTTCAGTTTTGATAATAAACTTTGTAGTTACCCTTCAAAAACTTTTTTTTTTTTTTTTATGAAAGATGTCTCATACTGATTAAGCTATCTTAACTTAATATGCAAATATAACTATAAGTAAATCACTTGTAGATTGATTTCCTCAAAGTTTAAACGCTGTAAACATTAAAAAAAATGCTTTTTTTGAGCACCCTGACCGGCTAGAGCACAGCAACATGGAGCCAGTGGCTTAAGTGTGGGGTGGGGTTTTTAGTTTGTCTGTCCAATGAAAGAGTGGGACAATTCTGTTTGGTAACAACACTAGTTGTGCAGAAATTACACACTTCAGTTTTGATAATAAACTTTGTAGTTACCCTTCAAAAACTTTTTTTTTTTATTTTTATGAAAGATGTCTCATACTGATTAAGGCTGCATTCATTTGATCAAAAATCCATAAAAACAGTAATATTTAGAAAAATTCTATTCCTCTTTTTCAAGATTCTTGTATGAATAGAAATTTCAAGAATAACATTTATTTGAAATAGAAATCTCTCATAACAATGTAAAAAGTCTTTACTGCCACTTTTGATAAATTTAAAGGGATAGTTCACCCAAAAATGAAAATTCAGTCATTAATTACTCATCCTCATGTCGTTCCAAACCCGTAAGACCTTCATTCATCTTCAGGACACAAATTAAAATATTTTTTAGCTTTCTGACCCTCCATTGACGGCAACACAACTGACATGTTCAAGGCCCAGAAAGGTAGTAAGGACATCATTAAAACAGTCATTAAAATATGTGCCATCAGTGGTTCAACCGTAATTTTATGAAGCTGTCCTTACTACCTTTCTGGGCCTTGAAGACCTTGTCAGTTGCATTTCTGTCTATGGAGGGTCAGAAAGCTCTCGGATTTCATCAAAAACTGAAGACCTTACAGGTTTGGAAAGACATGAGGGTAATTAATGACAGAATTTAGATTTTGGTTGAACTAACCCTTATTTAAAAAAAGAAATGTAAGGACCCCAAACCTGTGTTTGTTTTTTTTGTAGAATGACTTAAATTATTGTGTCACTTATTTGTTTATTGCTTGTAATTACATTGTAGCAAAGTGTCATTTCTTCAGTGTTGTCACATGAAAAGATATAATAAAATATTTACAAACATGTGAGGGGTGTACTCACTTCTGTGAGATACTGTATATGAATGTATGTGTGCAGGGTAGATCTAATCCACCGAAGGATGGTAGTGGAAGAAAGTGGTCGCACACCTTCAGAGGCCAGTTCAGATGGAGCCCTGCGCAGAATAGTGCACCTTTACACAACCTCAGATGACTACTGCCTGGGCTTCAACATCCGCGGTGGCAAAGAGTTTGGCCTGGGCATCTATGTCTCAAAGTAAGACAAAATGCCCAGGGTTTAAGGGATGTCTGACAACTTCGTGACAACTGTTGCCTAGATGCTATGGTTAATTGCTGAACTTTATTAATGCGATGATTTGTTTAATTTTGTGATGAGGCTGGACCCTGGTGGCCTGGCAGAGCAAAATGGAATTAAAATGGGGGATCAGATTCTGGCAGCCAATGGAGTGAGTTTTGAGGACATCACACACAGCAATGCAGTAGAAGTGCTAAAGAGTCACACTCATGTGATGCTGACCATTAAGGTGAGAATAACCAAAACTTTAGCAATAGACCTGATATTTGACCATTTGAGATTATCAGTATTATCAACAGTCTTATTTATGGGAATAACACCCACCCAGTTTTACAAATGAATAATATAGAGTGTCCATTTTTAATGACAGTATTAAAAAAGGTACATCGATGTACTGTATACATCTTGAACCAGATGAGTCCTCTGCACAATGTGACTTTGCTGCAGCCTGAAATTGAACTGCTGGTTTTGTCTGGTCAGAGTAGAACTGGCCCCCCGACTGAGCCTGGTTTCTCCCAAGGTTTTTTCTCCATTCTGTCACCGATGGAGTTTTGGTTCCTTGCCGCTGTCGCCTCTGGCTTGCTTAGTTGGGGACACTTCATTTCCAGCGATATCGTTGTCTTGATTGCAAATGATTGCAAAGATACTATTTAAACTGAACTGAGCTGGATGATGACATCACTGAATTCAATGATGAACTGTCTTTAACTGAAAAATTAGTGTTTACTATTGTCATTTTGCATTATTGACACACTATTTTCCTAATTAATGCTGTTCAGTTGCTTTGACACAATCTGTATTGTTAAAAGTGCTATATAAATAAAGGTGACTTGACTTGACATCTTAGTTTATCAGGGAAATTTTAGTTTTTAGTTTAGGAAGACAAATGATTTCCAAAGTGCTTTGGCATATTAATTGCTACCACAGCATGTTAAACAACACTGCCTCTTATTGCGTCTGGGAGTGAGAAAGCATAGCAAAGCAGACAGCTGGCATTTAGCCGTCACATTCCTGGTTGCTCGCTTTACTCAGGCAGGGCTCAGGTTCCACCTGTGAAAAATAGCCAGCGGGTGTGCATTATTCACCAGGCCTTAGGGATCAAGTTATAATCAGCAGAAAGCCTCGTTTTATGGCCTTTTCTCATTGCCCCCGTGGCAAGGCTCTGTCAAACCTGCAGTGGTGCTATAAGTATATAGGGCTGCTAAATGCCTGCTTTGTTAGCTATTGATGCCACTTCGTGGTGGTAAGTACGAGCTCTGCTGGTGATAAGTGAAGTGACAGTGTGAGAAAATGTCAGACAAGGGTCAAAACAAAAGGAGAAAGGGATGTTTTTTTAACTTTGCTGCAGTCTGTTCAAATCTAGCTCCTGCATGAGGAGATCCTGCAAGGCAGATCAGGCTGCCTCCTACCATCATCTTGATGTTCAAGCTTGTTTTATGTTTATGGAGAATCAAACTAACTGTGACTTCATGAGAGCCTGTAGTGAGGTCAGCGTACACCTAGGGCATCAGAAATGAGGTCATATCCTTCTGACTTCACTGGTGGAAAATGCAGTTTGAAGTCATTTTTAGGCTGTTTAGACTTAATTTGCACAATGAACTATACCCAAGGACTTTTGAACTTGCATGCAATGTAATTAAGGCTGTAGCTCCTTTTCTCACTGTGATTATGTCTTGTGTAATATCCTGTCCTAGGAGGCTGGCCGATATCCTGCTTACAAGGAGATGGTGGCGGAGTACAGCTGGCTTAATAAATGTACGTAACCGTTACCTGCAAACATCACTATTTAACATCTTATCTGTTAATAGTACATATATTAATGGATAGGTTGCGTGCTTTGTGCGACCCACTCATTTGCACTTGTATCTTATAGAAATGCAATTTTCATAATGAATTGATGGTGTGCACTGGGATGGCCCATCTCCAGATCAAAGCTGAACGACAACCGGCCACATGTCAAGCCAGATTTTTTCATTGCCCTCCGATTCTCTGTTTTCCATTTAATATGGATGGCAGTGTCTGAAAATAGCCACGGATTAGATCGTAATGTTCACATTCAGATAAGTCGTCCAGGATTGTGCATGTTTGTAACATCAGGGTGATTCAGGGGTATTTAGGTTACAGGACAGAAGCTCATGTAATTCTGCTCCATATTTAACACAAGTGACATTGATATATTGTTCATTCAGATGTAAAAGGACATCAGAACTTTAATATTTATGAGGCTTTTAGACACGATGTCTGTTGCTTTATTTGTTAAGCTTTTTTATTTTATTTAGTTTTATTTTATTTTATTATTTTGTTTTATTGGTAACATTTTACTTAAAGCCTTTGTGTGGCATGCATTATAAAGGGTTATTTAAGGGTGTAATGCATTATAATTATTCATAATGTGCGTTGTAATACATTATATCTTAACGTAAATAATATAACCAAATTTAAAATGCCTAGTGTAACAATGAATTGATAAGTGTTGTAATGTATTAACTGTGGTTACAATTATTCATGAGATTGTACAATGCTTTACAAGGCAAAATTAATGCATTAAAACTACTTTAATAATGCGTTATACATAAAGGCTTCAAGAAATGTGTTATCATTTTATTTTATTTTATTTTAGTTTAGTTTAGTTTATTTTGTTACCCAAAAAAGCTATTTATATCTGATTTAATGCATAAACATTAATTTTATTTGTATAAATTAATATATTGAGGTGTACCCAGTGATAGATAGAATAATAAATAAATAAATAAATATTACAATATATCAAATAAATCTATTAAAATATATAATATATATGCAAATTAATAAGTTAAATCATATTTTGGCCTGGAGTAAAATCTGTTAATTTACCTTACCTTTTTACTTTATCTTTACTTTACCTTTTTTTCAATGTAGAGCGAGATAAAACTTGACCTAAAAAAAATCAACAGCTTAACACCTTAATGGTTCTTTGATATATGTAAGATGATAATTATGATGATTTCTGCCACAGCATTTTAGGCAGACAGATTTGTTTCCTTGAAATAACTGTGTAACTTAATTGTCAAAGATTACAATAATTTTATTTATATTAAAGTTATTAAATAGAAGTTTTGCTGTAGACAGTACTGTGCATTTAAGTTTAATGAAGTGGATGACAGATCTTCAGTGCACTGAGTGATCCAACTTTTTATCTCTAAAAATAATAAATGAAAGTCTCTACTTTTCCCCCTTAGTGGCTAATGGAGGCCAGCCCGCTTCCTCCCAGGGTTCAGACTCCTACTCCTCCACTTCCTCTCTCTCCTCTGGGACGCCGGTCAGCTCTCTCAGCGGCCTCTCGCAGGTCATGTTCCCTCCTGTATTCGGCTCAGAGATGGTGGATGTCTGTATCTCCACCGAGGACCGCTCACGCCGGCCCAGCTCTGAACGGATAGAGACCGCCATGCAGACGGACCCACCGGAGCCCGATGCCACATCAAGATCTAGTAGGGTCTTAACCACAGAAACCAGCCGAACGGTTGGCGAAACTGTCCTGTTAAAAGACACAGTAATACGCAGTGGGACTTCCAAAACTCGGACAAGGACCTTCTCTGCTGGGGATAAAGAGACTTTGGACTCTCCTAAAACGGCAGTCCTGATGGCTCTCAGCAAGCCTCGCAAACCCATCCGCCGATCCCAGAGTCACATCACTGTGTCAGGTACAGTAGGGCTGGTTTAGAGATAAGAGATAAAAAACAGTCTGTCAGAAGGCTGTGAATCAAAATTAGTTGAGCTGCACAGGGCCGTCCTGTGTTTGTGTCACTGATGTAACTCATATCTCAGTTGTAGTGCCGGGGCCCAAGGTCACAACCAGATAAGTGATGAGGATCTTGTGTTATTTGATACACACACCACGCTGTGGAAGCTCCGCTCAGAATAGAAAATGTGTTGTCGAAAACCAGCAATTGACCTTTAGAGTCACATTGCTACGTCTGTTTGTCAAATATATAGCAGTGTGCTGCCATTGTATCTCTGCATTTAAATGAACTTGGTTGAATGCATAATACATCAGCATTACTGCACGGGATCTTGTCGTGAAAGATTAACGGTTCAGACTGGAGAATCTGATGCCTTGAGAAATGTATGCTCAAAATCCACACAGCAAAGTGTATATCATCCTGTTTTATTTGCCAGGCTTAATACCTCACACTGTGGAGATAAATGACTGGAAGCTTTGTGGCCTTTAACAAATACTTTCAATCACAACTTAACATAACAAGCTCTTCTTCGATAAATCTCACGGAAACATGTTCAGGTCATATTTCACCCCAAATCAAAAATAGAAAGACATGACACCTATTTTAGGACCATGAACTTTTTTGATTTTTTTTTTATTAACATGAAGAAGAAAAAATAGATATCATGGCCACAAATTAAGAATTAGTTCCCATATTAATTCTTGACCAATTATTATTAATTTGTTCCCTCATTGTAGTTAAATATTGTTGAGCTAATGTTTTCTTGTTTTAATTGAATTAAATTGTCGATATAAAAACACAATTTAAGAAGAACCAATTAACGAATTGTGGGAACAAATTGGCCACAATATCTTGATTTGTTTCCCCCCAGCATGTCATCTGTGGGGCTCGGTACAGTTACTTATTTGATATTTTTTGCTTGTTTGTTTTATCATAATATTTTACAGTAATTAAAACGAAATGAAATTTAATGAATTCAAAAACCTTTACAAGAACATTTTAGGTCCTAAAAGTAGGTGATGCTATATTTATATATATATATATATATATATATATATATATATATATGAAAAATTACTCCATTATATCCATGACAGGCATTGTGAGAATTCAGAGTAGCTGTTTTTCAACCAAAAAGTGCTCTCATCCTGCAATGACCTGGGGTTAAATGACTTTCTCGAGGACACAGTAGTGATGAAACAGGATTGTGATCTCAGTGACTCTCCAGTTTCTGGGTCACCATTGCTCAGGGCTGAACTTGGAGCCTTTGCCACCTATAATACATGTATTTTATCACTTGAGCATGTTAAAGTTTTCCTTGTGAACATCTATTTATTCAGTATATTTTGCCTGGAGGTCAATCTTTGACATGTTTCTGCTTGATGTTGATCAGAGGACAAGCAGAAGAAAAGGAAGCATCAAAAGGACAAGGTAGAGACGGAGAGAAGCACCCTGCAGCGCTCCAAAACCTTTGTCAGCTTGCTCTTTAAAAGCGGACGCAGGCGGGAAAGGTCGTCCTCTAGAGACAGGAAGGACAAAGGGGCAGGGGACGGACACAGAGGAAGATCCAAATCCCCGAAACATTTAGATAACGAACCGGGTGAGTCCACGTGTGGTTTAACATATTTTGATGAGGATCACTTTCTGTGGATACCAGGGAATAGCTGAGGAAGATATTTGCATTTGAAAAGCCAGAAAGCAGCATAATGAGTTTTTAAAGAGCCTAAATCAGAGAGCTGCTTTACTGTACACTGTTCTGCGGTAATTCCCTTGAAGTGGCCTTGAGTCCAACTCCTGTGGTTTTGCTCAGCTAATGATGAATTGCATTGCTTCCTTCTCTACAGTGCATACTGCAGCAAAACTTAGAAACACATTGAAAACTCCAAGCTAATCACAGTTTTTCGGCCAGTCAGATTTGCCAGTCTTTTTGTCTGTACATAATTGCAATTAGTTTACTTTTTAAAATGGGCTTTTTGCTGTGATGCCATAGAACAGGGGTGTCCAAACCTGTTCTTGGAGGGCCACTGTCCTGCAAAGTTTAGCTTCAACTTTAGTTAAAGACACCTGAACCAGCAAATCACGGTCTTCAGACTCACTAGAAACTTCTAGGAAAGTGTGTTGGAGCTGAAATCTGCAGGATTGGACACCCCTACCGTATAGAACTATTTTTGATCCCCTAAATAACCTTACAATTAACAGTAAAGAATTTTTTTTTTCCTTCTGTGAAGAACATTTTAATAATCTAAAGAAGCTTTTTGCACTATAAAAAACTATTGAACAAAGGAAAGCTTCAATGGATTCTTCATGGAACCAAAGATGCCAAAACCATAGATCTTTAAATGAGAATTGCTGTCATCAGAGCTCGTAGACTGACTCTAGCACTTGTGTCCTCAGGTAAAGAGCGGGGTCGACCCATAATTAACCTGTTGAGTTCTCCCAGAGAGACTCGTGCTGGTATGAGGGAGCACAGCCCCATCCCCAGCCCGGAGACCATGGCCATGTTGGAGGATATGGCCCGCAAGCTGCTCAACGAGGATGAGGTGGCGGCTGTCATGAGACACTGTAAAACGGTGAGTCATCTAAAAGTCTGCTGGGTTGAAATAATGTCTCATTTAGGACTTTATACGGGTTTACAGGTTTATCCTTTTCCCAAATGTTTATGTGGTTAACTAGAAAAGGCTCTATTGTCTTGCTATGTATATTTCTGACTAATCAATGTGCATGCTGGTTATGCTTACAAAAGAGGGATTTGTCTTGCCATTTATGATTGAGATCAAGTTATCCAAATCGTACAGAACTCTGAGTATAAAATTGTAGTTGTAATTAAAACAAAAATTACTGGAGAATGTTTTACAAGACAATACCTCAGTCTTACTATTTCAAAATAAATTCACATTTAATTCACATGTAATGCATTGCTTTCGGATTCTTTGTAATTATTTGTGAAATTACTACTAGTTTCTACACCACACTTTTTCAGTGTAGACAATGCCACAGTTATCTGGATAGCGCTTGTGAAATACTAGCAGACCGTATTACTTAATTACTACAAAATTGTTTAGTACTTTATTGACAGCTTGTGAGCCCTAAATTCCAAGAATATTTCGTGCTTTACACGAATTTGGTAAGATTTAGACTCTAAATCCAGTGCTTGTGACTAGTTCACATTATCAGGAGTAAATTGCTGAACTAGGGCATCTCCTTCTGTTCTTTAGTTTCTAGTTGAGCGTGTGGTTGAGGATCTGGTTCGCCCCCTGCTGGCCATCTTGGACAAGCCTGAGAAGCTTCTGCTGCTGAGGGAGGTTAGGTAAGGAGTGTTTCAGTGTCAGCCTCTGAAATGCATATATTTATATATCTCCTGCCTGCATTTGCACTATTCATGTGTGGAATGTTTTAATTTAACATTCACTTTCTTTTATGTAGAATGATCATCCCTCCCACAGATCTGGGCCGTTTTGACAGTATGGTTTTGCCCTTTGAGCTTGAAGCCTATGACATACTAAAAAACCGTTCTGGTAAGAAAATGTTTCAGCTTTTTAAATTTTAGCTGCCATGTTTGAGTAGTACTTATACACTAATAGTCAAAAGTTTTCGATACCTACTAATTTTGTATTATTAATGTTTTCCATAAATGGGGCCAAACAAACCCCAAATCAAAACAACACTTTAGCTGAGCTTCGTCTTGGGATGATTTTAACATTTCTGAATAAGTTCATATATGTTGAGCACTTGATGGTGAAAAATCTGGATTTTAATTTGAATCCAATTAATGTGAACCGTTCATTGTGTTTTTTGTGGTTCCCCAGTAAGGTCTCCAGTCCTGCGTTCTCCTCGTCATGGTGGAACACCCCGTCGCCATTTAATAACTCCCATCCCAGGTAACCTATTTCTGGTGTGAACTGGAATGTCGTATTTTTTTGAGTAGTACTTATACACTAATAGTCAAAAGTTTTCGATACCTACTAATTTTGTATTATTAATGTTTTCCATAAATGGGGCCAAACAAACCCCAAATCAAAACAACACTTTAGCTGAGCTTCGTCTTGGGATGATTTTAACATTTCTGAATAAGTTCATATATGTTGAGCACTTGATGGTGAAAAATCTGGATTTTAATTTGAATCCAATTAATGTGAACCGTTCATTGTGTTTTTTGTGGTTCCCCAGTAAGGTCTCCAGTCCTGCGTTCTCCTCGTCATGGTGGAACACCCCGTCGCCATTTAATAACTCCCATCCCAGGTAACCTATTTCTGGTGTGAACTGGAATGTTCTATTCTATTCTATTCTATTCTATTCTATTCTATTCTGTTCTGAGTTTACTCATCCATTTTCAGTGCTGTACAATGTCCTCAAAGTGATCCCTGTATGAAATTATACAACCAGAAGACACAAACTCTTCTCTGCACCAGGCATTTCATATCCTGAAATGAATGTCTAACCATATGCACACACATACATATACTACAAATATCCTGTTGCTGATATTTAATCCACACACACAATCCCTCTCATTCTAAAACCCTTGTTACTGTACACTACCATCACTTTTTAATAACAAGCCCTATGCAGTTTTCTTCATTGTAAGCTGCCATTTAGGACACAAATGCATCATTTGCAGGATGCCCAACATGCATCACTGCCAAAAGAAGATAATCTGTCTCTTATTGCCAGATAGCCTTTCTTTCTGCTGCTGACACTGCATGACCTCCTAACCTCTAACCTTGGAGTGCACAGTGCCCGCTGTCATTGTCCACAGTGTCAGGCTGTAATGTGCCTCTGACTTTTGAATGGAAGTCGTTTCTGAAATGCAAGAAAGGCGCCTTGCATTGTTGAACCTTCAAGCGTCCACCCACGCAGGTCTGAGACTTAATGCAGCTCCTTTGTAATGTCCACAGAGGAGTAATTCAAAACTCTCTCTGCTAGAGGCCCCTGAAATCTGAGCGAGATGTGCGTGTATGCAACGCCACACCGCTGCTTACTCAATGGATATGAATGTGTGATTGTCGCTCACATTTCTGGATGAAAGGGAAAGTGTGTGTGAGGTTCCGTAACATCTGCACTGATTTAAGGAGATATAAATGAATTCAGCTTTTATACCATTTATATGTATGTTCGTGGGAGGAGGAAATCTTTGAGTCTGAATTCTCAGTTGTATTTATATACCTATAATTTTACCTATATGGTACTATGGTACAATAATGAAATCAGATGGCAATACCATGTACCTTGACATCCAGCAGCCCCAAAAAATATTTGGACATTTTAGCCACACTTACGCAGTTAGGGTAAAAAGGGCTTTTCACACTTGAAATAGTTGACCCTGGGTCATTCTAAACCCCGGGTAAACAGAAGCCTGTATATTGCTCTGAATGGACTTTTCGGACTAAAATGGTAGGAACAAATCAGTCTCTTCTTAACTCAAATATGAGGGATGTGATTGGATGTCTGTTGCTAAGCATCTAGCTGTAATATTTCAATGACGCAAAAGTGGTGCTAACCCTTCACAAGAGACGGGTTTCATAATTTCAGGTAAAAGTGGTGCTAACACCACTACTCAGAGCTGGGTAGTAACTGATTACATGTAATCTGGATTATGTAATCAGATTTAAAAAATCAAGTACTTGTAATAAAAGTATATTATGTTTTATAATGCTCATAATCAGATTACAGTTACTTTTTTATGGATTCCATTACATTGCATAATATGCACACAATGGCAGTAAATTATTAATAATTTATTGGTTCTCCCTAATTGTTCTTTTTCTCTTTTACATTTTCCTTTCTAAAAATCCTACTGTTTGTTATGCTATTTAGCTTTGACTATATTCACAATATTGAATGGTCATGAAAATGTCATAAAAATTATTTTGCAATCCATGCTTCTGAACCTCTCAAGCAGTTAGTCCATATATGAAACAAAGGGATTCCCAAACGTTTTTGTCAGCCAAACCCCTTTGACATTAAATATTTACTTGATATATATCTCAGGAAGGTAATATTTTAATAATTTAACACATTCGCATTTTTACAGTTCAATGTTTCTTAATGGTCTCATTGACTTGTCGTGCAGGTAAACAAATGTTCAAAGTTTAAATAATTTATTTTACATTTTTATGATTTACTTAATTATTAGCTTTTTATCAACTCACAGACCCACTGCAGTTCTTACATTAAGCCCAGTTTGGGAAACCCTGGTTTAATGTAATGTTTGATTACATTTTATGATGTTGATATAAAAAGGGAATATATTTTCTCTCTCTGCAGTTTTGTATCAATATTGTATGTTTAATGGCAAGATTAAAACAAGTTGGATAAAAAGTAATCTGAAAGTAATCTAAAAAGTAGTCAAAATACATGACCTAAAATGAGTAACCTAGATTGTGTTACTAACTACAGTTTTCATCATGTAATTTGTAATCAGTAATGGACTACAATTTGTAAGTAATCTACTCAGCTCTGCCGAGAGCTGGAATACAGTACATGACTTTAAAAATCTGAACATATTTTAAACACTAGACATCATACACTCTAAAAAATGCTGGGTTGTTTTAACCCAACTTTGGGTCAAATATGGACTAACCCAACTGTTGGGTTACATTTTTCAATTACATTTTTAACCCAAAAGTTGGGTTAGTCCATATTTGAACCAAAGTTGGGTTAAAACAACCCAGCATTTTTAGAGTGTACAATTGTCAACTTTGTAATACCAGACTTTAAAATCTTTGTGATCACAACAAACTCACGCAGAAATGTGTGCCTTGTATCTAGGAGATGTATGATAAATGAAATCAATAACTGTCCTAAAATCAGCTCAAAATATCAAACATGTTTGATATCCTCTGACTGGATGGAATCTGAAGCTACGAGTCTGTGACCATCATAAACTGTGTGATTTTCTATTAAATCAGTCAGCTCAAATCTGCTGACTGGTTTGAGTTTTGGCAACTAGCATCAACTTCTCCTGGCTGTGAATCAGGGCAAAAATCTAGGCAAAAATCGTGTAGTGCATTCCAGCCTTAAATTACAAGTCTCTAATGTTCCTTTACCCTTTAAAAGTGGGGTTTAGAGTGATGATAACCTGCGATTATGCTATGAATGTGTGAGAAATGGTTTTAATATCCCCTTGAATCACAGATTATCGGGGTGGATTCCACCTTCAGCCGGTACAGGATCTGGAGAGTGAACGGCAGCTCATTGAAGATCTGGAACGGCTGCGTTTGGCAGGTTTACCGACTGGACGGCTTCCTCCTCCTCGAGCTTTCACACCACTCTTGGATGTACCAGTGGACACTTACATCACAGACTCGCTCCGTAATCGTTCACTGAGTCCTGCTCGGCCCAGCTGGACACACTCAGAGTCTCCTCACGGCACGGAACGCATCGGACGCTCCCCCCCGAGAAGAGACAATGGTGTCCTCAGGACATCACACCATGACTCTTTATCCAGCAGGGGTGATTCTATCCCAGTGCGAGGGAGATCCCCTTATAGGAATGGTCATCGAATGAAAACAGACAAATCCCAGAATGGTAAAGAGGTAAAGCATACCGTAATGAGTGCACACCGCCGGAGTAGGACACCATTGACCCAGGTTTTTGCGCCCAGCTCGGATCAGGACTGGAAAGAACCAGTGAATGGACATTCAGACAGCCAAGAAACCCCACCAGAGCAGGAATATGAACTAACCACAGTTACTATCTCTAAGACCAAACAGTCCCTTGGTGAGTTACTCGGAGTCACTGTATTCTGGCTTTGTGGCAACGTTTCTCAAATGACAAACATCCCATTTCTCTCTGACCAAAATAACTTGATTATATATGTATGAAATGTTAATACAGCCTGGCTATGTAAAAGTTGCCCCCACAAAGCTAGGGTGTTTTGGGTGGTTGCCAGGTTGCTCTGCAGTTTTTTAAAATCATGTTGCTATGTGGATTATAGAATGTTCTGGGCTGCTTGGTGGTTTCCAAATTCCCACACTCAAGCCTCTATTATATTTTGATCCACAGACATGGTTTAGGTCCCTCCTTCATTGTGAATCATGACATTTGTATCATTCACCAGGGAAATATGATAAATTTGATCACTTAGAAAAGTCATCTCTCCTCATACTCAAAAAAAGGCTAATTATTGTCGGTAATATAAACAGTGCTTGATGAGTTACATACCAAAGTTTAATACTTAGGGTTAGAGTTTGTTCAGATCTCTGTTTGTGAGTATGAGTAATAGTATGACTAAAGCCTGTTAATACAGTAGATTTGCAGAGCATGTGATTCATTCTGGACCCACAATCAAAAAAGGCACAAAAGCTGTCTTTAAAAAGGCCTTTAAAAAGGTACTAAGATGTACACTTTTGGTACTAGTACAGTATGTACCTTTAAGGTACTAATATGCACCTTTAAAGCTAAATAAGGTACAAAAGTGTACCTTTTGAAAAGGTACTACCCCAGTAATGACTTTTGTACCTTTTTTCTGAGTATGTAGCATACACTGACAAAATAAGAAATAGGAATTTGTGGAAAAAAGACCATATAATCACTGATAGATTAGTATTAAAGAAGAGATTCTCCTTCAGTTATTCTTCTCACCTCACCAGAAGATGGCAGTGAATTGCCCAGTGAGATAATAGAGTGCACTCCCATTCAAGAAGGTCTATAATGGTCCTGGAGAAAGCTAAACGTTATTATTTCTGTTCATCTTAATGACAGTTGCTCAGCTGGTTGACATCTGCTGACATCTCTAATATGTTTAGTCTAGACTGGAATCAGCATCTGTTACTTTTATGGCACAATTAAAATATCAGTTTTCCACATCCATCCAAATAAAAGGCCTACAGTATAAGAATATAAATGGTGTAGATGAATTGGTTATACAGTGTTTGTTTCATGCATATATAGAGAGTTGAAGTCATCATTAACATGTGGATGGCTAGATGATTCTTATTATTCTTTTTGCAGGAATAAGCATCTCAGGTGGGATTGAGTCAAAGGTGCAGCCAATGGTGAAGATAGAGAAGATCTTTCCAGGAGGAGCAGCATCTACTAGTAATGTTCTGAAGGTAACTGATCCTCATATAGACTCATCTACAGTAGGCTAAGCAGTGTTGCAGTCTAGAAAAGGCTTATTTGAAACAGAACAGAACAGAAGTGTGACTAGGTTGAGTCCGACTCTAGGCCAAGACCAGAAGAGAGTAAAGTTCACATGTTTCTGAGTCTATTACAAGACCAAGACACTGACAATATGGCCTTGGACTCTGACTTGGGAGCATGTGGACTCTGTCTTGACTCTGGTCTTGGTCTCAGACTTGAATGAGCTGGTTTGATCTATAACACTGATGCAAATTATGCACGGGGCATCATGTGTCCAGTGAGTGACCAACCATTGTTTGATTTTTGAGCAGTAAAATTTTAAATTGAACAAGACAAAGTGGAATATGTTCTCAAGAGAAGCGTCTACTGCAACCAAGTGTCTCACACAAACTCCTTTTTCAAATTCTATACCATTGCTGCAAATAATGTATAAGGATATTGCTGGTAGGATTCATCCTAGCATTATTAGTTGATGAATAGTGTGTTTGTCACCCAATCATTATTAGGAAGGTCTGGTAATGATCAATGGCTGCAGGCCTTGTGATTTCTGTTTTGGTTACAGCTAGCACTCAGTTATGTTAGCTGAGCGCAGAGGCATTTTTATTTGCTTAAGTGGTACAACTCATTCATCATTGATGAATTACATCAACCAGACCAGAAAACACAATATTTGAGTCAGCTGCTTCTTTTTAAGGAAGCTTTCTCCACATAACAACAAATGCTGTACATCTCTATTGGAAAGACCAGCTTGGTCCAGGCTGGTTTAGTCTGGTTAGTTCTAGTTTGGTGCTGGTCTTGCTGGTAGACCATGATGGAGCTGGTAGATCAGTCACGAAGCTGGATGTCACACTAGTCATTTCAACTGGTGTACTGTACAAACATTTTATGTACCACCGTGTCTACACAACATCCAGGTCTTTGCATCTGTAAGAAATGAGGGCAAAAGGTCACAGAAGTTGAGGGCACGATACCAACAGCACCTCTGTTACCCAGCAAAAAAGGTTAAAACCCTGGAATCCCATGTGTGTATGTGCACTTGTGTGTGTGTTTGTCAAGAGAAGCCGCATCCTTGTCGATTACAGCCTATCAGGTGACAGCATTTCCCTGGCCTGCTCTGAGAGGCTTGTGTTGCCACACTCAGGAGATCTGGTGTCAGGCTCAAAACCCCTCAGTTGCCAAGAACATCCACTCATCTCTGGCCTCCAGCTGGACTTGGTGTGAAAGACTAGAGGGTATTTCCATTCATACCAAAGGCCGACTAATTTACATTCTGCTCAATTCACTTGTTGTCTCACCCTGAAGCCATGAGAGGCTCTTCAGAGCGGCTATCTTCACTGAGCTCTGCAGATTAACAGACCTGCAGAGGGAAAGTGTGGAGCGCCCTGTTCACATGCTTCCTGTTCCTGTTGTCTAACTGATAACTGTATTATCTGAGCGGCAAGTATGCTCCAGCAGCATGGAGGTCAGGTTTCTGTCACCCATTGTCTGCAGTCACATCCCTCTTATCAAACGTTGTTGACACGCATGGCAGACGGAGGTCAGGTGTTGTGTATGTGTTGGGGCTCCATAGAGTCTGCTCTTTCGGCTCATGTGTAATTAGTCCAGCACTCTCTTTTTCATCTTGATTATAGTCTGTTGTGTTGATCTTGATAGTCATTCTTCAGCTTATAAATACAGAGGGCTTCAGTTTAATAACAGATTTAACTATATTTGGGCATTTTCTGGAGAAAATGTCAAGGGTCTTTTGTCTGTGCAAAACTTACCACCACAAGGGGGCTTGATAACTTTTCCAGTATTTGTTAAGCCATAGGGTGTTCTGAGTGGTTGCTAGAGTGATGGTTGATGACATGTTATATATATGTGTGTATATATATATATATATATATATATATATATATATATATATCAAAAAAATTGCAAGTAACTTTTAACCTGCACTGTCTGGCCCAAATTTGTGAATTCAAAAGCCATGCAATCTGAAAATATCTGAAAATATGTTTTTATTCCGCTGTATGAGCGCCAAACACATTGATTTTTACTCTTCCCTGAGTCATCTTCTTTCTCTCTCTCTCTTCGTGCACACAGTGATGTACTCTGCTATCTGCTGATAAATGACTCCACTTGTCCTCTGAAACCATAGAATGCTTTGGTGATTTGTATTTAGTCAAAAAGGCAGATGGCATACAAAAAAGACTGATGATGTCCCTGCGGTTTCCTTCATGTAAGTGCTGTTTGAAGAGAATGTCAGCTTAAACAAATCTTAGGCCCCTAAATGGCCATAAAGGGACACAGAGTGTGTTGCATTAAGTATAATGTTTTGAAATACTCTTAATAATGCTCTTAAGTAGTTCTTGTGTTCTACTTTTGGGTTCACTCTCCATGACTGGAATAGTCTTAGCCATGCACGGCTCATCTGTAAGGGCAGGTGGGGCCAAAAATATTCACCCAAAACATAGACCTCTGTATAAACTGAATAAATAATAAACTATAAATGTGTTCAGCATTCTGCAACAAATATTTTCCAAATTTTCTTGACAATTTTAAGTCATAAAGTGCGCAGGATATATTCATTGCAAGCTTCGGCAAGTACGTAATTATACTAAGTGGGGCAGTTGTGACAGTGCTCTCCCGAACTGCAGCCCACAAATTTTAAATGGTAAATCAGTGGTGAAACGTGGAACTGCAGCACGCTCTAACAGCCATTTGGGCAGTTTTGAGCCTGCCCTGCTTCTTTTAATGTTACCTTATCTCGCTCCAGATCAAGACAATATCAGTCAGTTTTAGCTATATGTGTCTGTATCAGGTCAGTAACTAGCAGACATGTCTGTTTTTCCTATGTGGGGTAGTGTTTTAAATGAATAAAAGTGTTAATCCTTTAGTTTAAATGTGCTCAAGTGAAAAGCCTTTATATAGTTCTGTTGTGTTTGTTTTGAGATGAGACGTGATATTCGTTTCCTCACTTAAATTCCTCTACAACTTGTAACATTCTAAATCAACACTCGGAGACGATATTAAGGCAATAATTCAATTGCATTCTATGTATGTGTACTTTGAGCCTGTTGATCAACATTAGATCTCTGCCAAAAGTGTGTGTGCATGTGTTCAGCGATTAGACTAGAAAGACTATAAGCTTTCTTGAGTTTATAATAAACTAGCACTACCACCCAGAATCTGCCTAAATTTACCAAAAGTGGACTGCGAAGTGGAATTCACAAGGTATTCCGCCAGATTCCAATCCGAAGGGAGCGTACATGTTCAGTTCGAAGGGCACTGCAAACGTCATAGGCAATAATGGCATATCGATATATCACTTCACAGGAAGTGGAGAGGGAAAATCACCCAACTGTCATTGCGCACCGTTTCACCAGTTAGAACTAACAATGGAGCAGAGCCGTTGAAAGAGTTTTTTTAAGGCTCTGCAATGGAGTGGTTGCAATAAATGTTGTTATTATTATACAAATTATAGTATTTAGTAGCATAGTAGGATTCATAGTATTTATGAATGGTTATGGCGATGAATGTTATATTTGCATATTGTATTGTATGAATAGGTGAAACAAAGTAAAACCACTGAGAAACAGTTGAGGCTCTGTAATTTTTTATTTGACTTTATTTACCACAGGAGAGTTAAATATAAGGCTGCATGTAGGAAAGAAAGCGCACGAGATGAGACTACTACAATCTGTTAACAGTATAAACATATACATTTTGACTATATTTATTAGATACATATTTGTATATAAATTTGAAAGTAAAATAAATTACAATATTTATTATATTAATGTTCATAATCTGTGACCCTGTCATTGCCTTTCTTTGAGGACATTCCAGGGTGTTCCAAATGAGCGATTATTGTCAGAGAAGTCCACTTCAACAGATATCCCGTGCTTAGGGAGTAGGGAGCAGTCAACACTGCGTAGGGACCCTGTCAATCGGAACGCACCTCAGGAGCCGCTAAAGTTGTGGGCTAAATTGTAAGCCTACTTGTATGAGGAACTTAAATGTCAATGTGAATTGCTGTTATCATCCCATTTTACATTCTTAATGTGACATATCTAAATTATAAATTATAATTTTATAACATGATATATAACTGGGCATTAATTAAAAGGGTCATGAACTGCCTTTTTTTATTATTTTGTACTGTTCTCTGAGGTACACTTATAATGTCATCAAGATTTTTACAACAGAAACATCATAATTAAAAATTAATTCTGTCCTGTTTTGACCCCCTCATCTGAACACTGTTTGAATAGGTGTGGCGGATTGTAGACTCGGAAGTAAACACCCACTGCTATGATTGGCTAAAAGTTGTGTATGTTTGACAGCCTACATCCATCATAGATGGACGCTGCTGTGATTTAGTTTTAAAACGCATAAATACTCAGTACATATCAAACAATCTGTAATAACAGACAAAGCAATAGTGACCACGTAATAAAAACAGTTACTCACACTTGTGTGTTGTGACCATACATTGGAAGTCAGTGGTCAACAACATTCTTCAAAATATGTTCTTTTGTGTTTCGCAGAAGAAATTGCACTCTTAGCTGAAAATAATGAGCCAAAATAATAAATGTTTTCCAGTTCTATTTAAGTGAGAATGAACAGAGAAATATAATGTCTCTATAAGAGGACAAGTGTTTGTTCTGACCAATGAAGAGCATGAAAACAGACCCTGACCACTAAGGATGGGTGTAGAGAGTTCACTAAACAGGTGCATCCTGGTAAGAGATCGTGACTGAGGAAATGTGCCTACGTTGTACTTTTTTCCTGGCAGGAAAGACATAATTCCAAAGACACGCTCCTGCATCTGTGTGAGTGTTGAACTTTTGGGTTATGCTCACCTAGAGACTGGGGTACATATTTGCTTCTGCTCACTCTGATTTGACTGTTTCACTTTTTAACTTAGTTTTATGCTGTTAGTGGTGTCAGAGATAGGAAAATGAGTTTAGATTGATAGAGTTTAAGTAAGTTTAGAGCTTATGGATATGCCATGTGTTTTTGACCTGAAAGACTCAAACATCTGTGCTTCTGGTCTGCCAGTGGTTACAATCACAGAGAAAAACATCCATTTCTGAAGTATAATAAGCTGATGTCATCCACTGGCAGAGCCTTGACACACACACAGTGTGAAACAGGCCAGATGAGATCATTCACAGGTATTAACGAAGGAGAACAAAGGAAACGAGTGGCATCCTGTGCCTGCAGCATCTGCTTTTTCCTGCCATTCAGACAGCGCACGCATGTCTGCGCACTGCCAGAAATACTCAGGGATGTGTCATGAAAATAGACATCTGCATTAATGATCAAGTCCTGAACTTTTCTAGAAATCCCTTTTTTTGTGTGTGCGTGCAGGCTGGATTCGAGCTGGTGTCGGTAGATGGAGAGTCCCTCCAAGGTGTTACACATCAGCATGCGGTGGATGCCATTCGAAGGGCTTTCAGCAACAAGGCCAAAGACCCCATGGAATTTATCGTCAAAGTTCCCAAGAACCCGACAAAAACTCTGAAAGCCATAAAGTAGTAAAGGCCTCGATATACTTATGGCAAAGTTCTCTTTCATTCTTCACTTGAGTTAAAAGAAGTTTGAAATACATGAGCTGTGGTAAACTGTTTGTAACCCTCATGATGCCACCCACACTGCTGAGAGTAGCGATTAGATATGTAAATATGTGCAGCACACTCTTCTCTCAACAACAAAATAAGCAGTACAAAAATGACAGTGGTGAGAAAACAGCAGTTTAAGGAATAGTTCACCCAAAAGTGAAAATTTGCTCAAGATTTACTCATTTAGCTTCAGATTTACCCTCAAGGCATCTAAGATGTAGATGAGTTTGTTTCTTAATTGAAACAGATTTGGAGAAATAACATCTTCGAGCTGGTGTCGGTAGATGGAGAGTCCCTCCAAGGTGTTACACATCAGCATGCGGTGGATGCCATTCGAAGGGCTTTCAGCAACAAGGCCAAAGACCCCATGGAATTTATCGTCAAAGTTCCCAAGAACCCGACAAAAACTCTGAAAGCCATAAAGTAGTAAAGGCCTCGATATACTTATGGCAAAGTTCTCTTTCATTCTTCACTTGAGTTAAAAGAAGTTTGAAATACATGAGCTGTGGTAAACTGTTTGTAACCCTCATGATGCCACCCACACTGCTGAGAGTAGCGATTAGATATGTAAATATGTGCAGCACACTCTTCTCTCAACAACAAAATAAGCAGTACAAAAATGACAGTGGTGAGAAAACAGCAGTTTAAGGAATAGTTCACCCAAAAGTGAAAATTTGCTCAAGATTTACTCATTTAGCTTCAGATTTACCCTCAAGGCATCTAAGATGTAGATGAGTTTGTTTCTTAATTGAAACAGATTTGGAGAAATAACATCACTTGCTCACCAATGGATCAGTGAATGGGTGCCGTCAGAATGAGAGTCCAAACAGCTGATAAAAGCATCACAGTAATTCTCAAGTAATCTACACGACTTTAGTCTGGATAGTCTGAGGGTTAGTAAATTATCAGCAAATTTTCTGCATTTTTGGGTGAACCATTCCTTTAAGAAAGCATCTGATCATAGCGAAGTGGATATGTTTGCACAAGCTCTGCAATTTGGCACTCCAGTCAAGTCATGTCATATTTACATAGCTTTATACAACAGATAAAGCAAGCAGATTTACAGTACTAAACATGAAACAAACAGTATCAGTGTCACTTTCAATTAGAATTGCAACTTCAGATCTCCAGTGTGTTCATGTTTTTACTCATGTCTGATCTTGACAGCCTGAACAGAAGAAATGAACAGAAGAAGATTTCACCATCAAAGAAGGCAGAGCCCCAGAGCACATTTATCTACTGTATTACATAATCGCCATGGACCAATGGTAGTTTGAAGATGGTGTTTACAGCTGAAGAAAATTTTTCAGTCAAGCTACTTTGAATTCCTGAAACAAACTCTAACTAACATTACGCCTGATTTTGTTCAAAATGACATCACACCAGTTCTTGAATTTTGCTTGAAGTATATCGGGGCCTTGGTGCTGCAGGGTATAAACGGTGGACACTTGCTTGGTTTGAAAGAGAAACCATGCCATCATGTCCGGTGGGGGTCCCTGAGCAAAAATCCAAAAATGGGCTTCCAGCGAGTGCTATTGGCCATTCACAGATGCTGACCTTTTCCCTTCCTGTTGAGTTATTTGCTTTTGAATCTATTCCTTTTCTATTTTCAGTTCATTCTATAAAATCTAATAAAACAGTCATAACTCATCATTTCTACCATTAAAGGATCTGAAACCCTGTATAAACATGTGATATCAAGGGTTTCTATTTTTGGTTGCGGTTTAAGCCTGGAGCTAGATAAGAGCGCACTGGCATGACATGCTGATAATCATAAGTCATAACACTACCCATCCATCCGGGTTACAGTTATGCCTGAGAGAGATTACACACAGCCACAGTATGGATTGAGATTAAGATTAGGTCTTTTTTTTTTTCTTTTAAATTGCTGGTTTGGTTTAGTGAATGTCTGGGGGATTATTACAAAGAGGATCCATGTCTCAGTTCACATTCTGTGCTCTAAGAGAATTTCTATTTTTGGCAATTTATGCTTATACTTAGCATTTTTTATATTTGTGCCTTAAAGCTGCACATATGGACTGTGCAATTAAGATCTAAACGTTGTGATGATTGTAGGATCAGTGTTATATACTGAACGTTTTTCTCTGTACGCATCTGAAAAGCATCTGGTCTGCATTTTTGCAATTTGTTTTATTACAAAAGTCATTGTGTGATTATAAATAAAAGGGTTAAATATTGCCGGTTTCCATTGTGTATGCTCTTTTGACTAATTCTGATTCTAAATGATAAAGTACAAATTGTTAAAGATACGCTATTGTAACCTCTAGTGGTTGAAGCATAGAACTACAAGTTAATGCGGAGGAACATTGTTTTGATTACGCGAGTTGTGCTTTGGTTATTCTACATGGAAGAATCTGACTGTTTTAAGCGCACGGGTGTGCCTGATCGAATCAATAAAGGATGAAAGAAAGACGATATATGACAAATATAACAAATATAATTGTTTTAAAATAACATTACAGATGCGTGCCAGTGTGCTGACATTAAAATTAACCATCAAGATTTCGTATCAGTTCAGGAAAAAGGGTGTAAACCGTTTACTAGCAGTACTAGTAAAAAGTACTAGTAGTAACTGGTTTGGAGTTTGGCATTGTTACCAGCATTTACCAACATTGTTTTGTGAACCCAGTCAATGCTCAGCAAATGTGATGCTTTGTAAACTAAAGCCAAGCTGGTGTTGATTCATGTTTTATTACACACACTGTCACTTTCCGTTTTTGTTTGCAAACTCTTTTCAGTTAAAGGTTCATTTGTTGTAGTTTCAAGCTACACCTTCCACCAATAGTAGCCACCCTGTTTACCTTTATTTGATGTAAACACGCAGGGAGGAATGACAGAAACATGCAGTTTCTTGCGAAATCTGTTTTGACAGTTCTAAAATTATTATAGGCTCCCTGTAGTAATAAGGGTAGGGCACAAAAAAGTTTGGAAGATGTATTTATGGTGTACTTGCTCACAATTACTTGTGTTATTATACAGTAGTTCTTCAACATGCATTTCTAAACATTTTATAATTAGAATATGAATATAATAGGTTTAAACGAAGCTCTAAAAATGTAAAATAAAATTGTTGACTTTATTTTGAACATTTTGTTGTAAATTTTCAAAAACACCAGACTCAAAATGAGGCAACTTTCTTTAATTAAAAACACATTTTTACAAGAAATATACAATAGGAAAATATACATACATGACTACAAAGACTACAGATTGACAAAGGAAACATACACAAGCACATACATGAGGGCAAAAAGATTAAACGTTAATTTGCTTTGGTCTATTCACAGTGGTTACACCTTCAAGATATTTTGTGTGTTGTAAAAACAAATATATTGAATATGTCAATAATATTACAATATGAGGAATATTTACACATGTATTTTTTAGGGGAGTGATTGACATGTCAGGAAGAAATGCACAGGACATTGTCCAGGGGTAAGACAGCTCTTCGTACACTAATAACATATCTGTGCTACAGAGATGAACCTGACAACATGAGGGATGATAATTTGAGCAGAGTGAGAAAAATATGGCATCATATCTTCTGATTCTCAGGTAGTCAATGATGAATGTAGATAAAAATGAACAGAAGCAATACAAATACTAGACTAATCACAAACAGTGAACCATTCTGGCCAATACTGAAATTAATAATTTGGCCTTGAATGAAAAGAATATTAAGATGATTATCACATAAATAAAGTGTCTGCTTTACTGTAAGATCATTGAGAGTATATTACACTGTTTTGTAAAAAAAAAAAAAAAAAAAAAAGGGAAGCACTGAGTGAAAAAATATGTATATGTAATGCTACATGTTATGATCAGAGAAGGACATACTAAATACTCCAAGAGAATATGAAAGCACTAACTACTGTATGAAATACTGTCAGAGCTCCCCATGAACATGCTATGGCAAATGACCCCTCTGGACAAAAAGGTGTGAAATACGCCATTCATATTTATTAAGCCCAAAAAGTTACCTGTGTTACCACAAAATAGCTTGAGGTGCTATATATAAAAATATACATCATATATATATTTAATGGTTCCTCTCTTTTTTTAAAGAATCTGTTCTGTAAAAACAACAAGTTTATATAGTGTATATATCCCTTAAACAAAATGGCCACAAACATTTGATTAGTATTTCTCAGATTGTATGCAAGTCTAATAATCATAATATCTATGCATTCATCTACTATGTCATTACAGAGCAGAACTGGTTTTGGAAAAACCTACCAGTTGCCCTGTGTGATGCCATAACGTGACTCGACGCCAGACTGTCAGGCCACACAAATGCTACGGTGTCATGCACACATGCTATTCACTCTGTACAGTGTGCATGGCAATACCCACAAAGAAAAGAAAAAATACATTTGCCTCTATATTTGCTAGTTATATCTGCTAATATATCATCTAATTATAAAAATAACACTTCTGCATCAGTGATTAGTATCAAATGTAGCGTAAGCAGCAGGGCTGTGAGATGAGAGGTGACAGTTCTTGCTGCATAGTGCCGTAAATAGCTGAGAAGATATGACACAATGTTATTAAAGACTTAACACCAGCACAACTAGAACACCAAGAATAAATGCAACAAAACTGCAGATTCTGTGACTTAACATGAGATGCTCAACAGAGTGCCTCCAAGTCTCTTCCCATCAGTGTTAATGCTGGTACAATGGGCGAGGCAAGTAGTGTGCTCTGTACTATATAGGATATGAGAAACTCCATGAAACCCTTAGCCTACATGCTGTATTTCTTCCCATTGGTCCTTTAATCTCATAGCCATTTCAGTATATTTCGTTGCAGGGACAGTCTTTTCTGGTTGGATTACACTAATTGAGGCTGCCAATTAAGTAATTGAAGTAATCAAATGAATCTCAAATAACTGCATACATCAATATTTGTTGAGAAAAAAATCCAAATATGATAGCAGGCATATAAAGTATTGAATGGACATTGGTAATTTTTTTTATTTTGATATCATTAAACATAAGCCCATCAGTGGTCTGCAGTTCACATCAACCCATTTAGAAATTGGATTTGTCAATCTGCCCAAGGTAGTTCACAAAGGACACATTCTAGCATTCGCTCTATGCTACAAATGTCTTTGGCCATTATGTCGCATCTTGCTGTTTATGTCAACATCTTACACTTCAGAGTAGTTGAACTTTAATAATAACTTGAGAGCCCTGCACATCTGCACCACTGCGTAGATGCTTTTGAATGGAAAAACACGTCTTTTGTGAACTTCCTGTGTAAAATAATTCACATTTCAGGTCAACGGGGGATTAAATGCGATATTTTTTGCATGACTTTTTTTTTTTTTTTTTTAGAATTAAGCTAAATTACAGCCCTAGTTGTACTATAGGGGTTTGTCAGGAACAAAGCACCATCTTTGAGGACATCCTTCCTTTCACCAGTGTCATCAATTAACTGCTGTTCACAGTCATTGTACATTCATCTGAAGTCCCTCACAGGTTTCCGAGGCAGGAAGTGATCATAAAGATGTCTAAATACAAACGTTCCATGTTTTACTGGCCTCCGCAGACATCACAACAAAAACTTGCCTTGAACATAAGTCTTTCTGAAATAGTGTGGAGAAGCATGCCAAATGACACTGCAGTGAAGGCCAGTGCTCCTCACACAAGCACAATGGAAATTCATTTTGCGATGGCAGAGTGAGATGTGGGTTAGATTTCAGTGGCAGTGATCTCCTCGAAATGGATCTCATTGCTACGCATGTCAAACTCCTCCATGTCCCTGTTCTCCAGCTCAAGACTAAGTTCCCTCATCACACGTTCTAGGTCTCGGTTTCTGCGGTACATCTGGATGTAGTTCTGCTGCAGTTGCTTCTGGTAACGGATCACCTTGTCTTTCTCCTCCTGCCACACCCTGCGTTCATCTTCAAAGGCCTCCAGCTGGTCCTCACTCCGCCTCCTCTCATACATCAGCTCAGCCCGCAGTCGGTCCACCTGCTGACGGAGACCGTGAAGCACATCCACGCTCTGACGCTGCATCTTCGCTTCATCGCTCTCATATGCTAGAAACTGCTCTTCTCTGCCGTTGTCCCGGAAAGCAGGGCTAATCCCGTGTGCAATTCCTCCACGGCTTTGGGGAAGGGGCAAGCTCATGCATTGACCCTTAGAAGGAAGAGTTTGGGACGGATGCACTGCCAGGGCCTCTTTAAGATGGAGGGACTCTTCCTCCAAACGGCCCACCTTCTCCCGCAGGAGCTCCGCTTCGCTTTTACGACGCTGCAACTCATTCTCGCAAACTTCAAGTTCGAGTGTACGAGTGTGGGCTGTGGCGTGGGCTTCCTGCGAATGAGCCTGGCTAGCTTGAAGCTCCGAACGAGCCTCTCTCAACTGGGCCTTTAAAGCAATAATCTCGCTGGCCTTCTGGCCAAGATCAGCCTGTACGTCCTTCAGCTGCTGCTTCAGCAGAGAGATCTCACCTGACTTCTGACAGACCTGCAATACAGAAGCATTCAAGTTCATTGAATGTAATTATTGCTCTTTGCTAGATTTAAATGGCTACGAGGTCTTACCTCCCACTTTGTCTCTTCTAGACGAGGACCTAGCTGAGTCTGCTCCTTCTCAAAAGAGGCACATCTCTTCTCCAACGCCTCCCGTTCCTGCAGCAGTTGGGAGAAGTCCTCTTGCAGTTTCTTCTTCTCCTGCTGCAGCTGAAACACCTGCAACTGCATGACCTGTTGCGCCCGCTGTGCCTTCAGCTGCACCTGCTTCATTTTTGATGCACAGCTCTGCCGAAGGTCCTCCAACTCTTGCTCGCAACGCTTCTGTTTCTCCTCATACACCTGCATGGAAAAGATACATGATTTTACTTACGTTGTATCCACTGTATCTAACAATTCCCTGTCAAATGGCACTAATAGCTGGTAGAAAACTGTGATTGTCACCTGACAGATGGCTGCCTCGTTCTCATCCAGGTTGTCCCTGAGTTGCTGCAGCTCCAGGTC